>NC_134571.1:135311751-135617672 GCF_050947875.1 Dermacentor variabilis
AAACTTCGTTCTTTCAAACGGCTTTGTGACTTTGTAAACTCGTCATTTTCAACAGTGTATTGCGTAATAAGTAATTAAATAAATAGCATTAAAATTGTCCTACGGCAGGATTCGAACACAGGGACTGTAGCACAGAAGCCTGATATTGAAACCATTAAGCCAGGGACACTTTTTTTCTTTATTTCCAGACAATCAACAAATACATCAATACACACTGCTCCCACCATCTGACAATATTCACTTTCCCACCGCTGCGCTTGGAGCTTGCGGTTGAGATTACAACTTTCATTTTGGCAAGGGCATCCATGAATGACAACAGATCATCGTCATACGCTAACTTCTGAAACACTTCCCGTGGTTTACTGATATTTTCAGCAAAACATGAGTTTACTGCTCTCACATTTATATCACAATTCCTTACAGCCATGCAGTTTCTCCAGATACTGTGAAGGCCGAGAAGAAAGAACATGTCATAAGGTATACTGTCTTGCACTGTGGATAGGTAACGGATACCATGCGCTGTTAACGGCAATTCTTTTTTAATAGTTCTTTGCATAATATCCCAAAAGAAGACCGCACTCCAACAGTCCAGAAAAACGTGTTCTATAGTTTCTGGTTTCTTGCACATCAAACAGTTAGTCCCCCATGGTAAATAGTCCCCTCTTTCTTCTAGCCATGTTTTTACAGGCAAGGTATTAGTATGTAGTTTAAAAAAGAATGTTTTCACTCCCCCTGGTACAATCATTCGTTTCACACGTTTTAGCACACCATTCCCTTGGCCTTCGCTGTACATTAATCGATATAATGGTTCTGGGAACATAATATCTATTAAATCCGAGCTTATCCGCTTACGACTGACTGTAGCCAATATTCTATGGAAAAGTGGTGGTTTAGAAATCTAAATGCTACGACCACCTCACGTAAAAATTTACTCGTTGTGTAACACCCACCCTCCCTCATCGAGACAACAAAGTTAGGTAAGACATTGCTCAATCGGACTTGAATAACTGTTCGCAAGAAAGGATTTGTCGTGTCTCGTAAGAACAAAAATCTGGAAATCAGTTGCTTTAAGTATAAATTTGGTAATGACAAGCCCCCCTGACCCAACTTGCGAAACAAGTTGTTCCTGCTTGTTCTTTCATATTCAGACTGCCACACAAAAACAGCAAATACTCTATGGAATTTCTTGAAGTTGAATCGGGAACAGCTCAGGACTTGCATGAGATACCACAGCTTGCTCACCAAGAAGATTCTGCAGATAGCCGCACGTGCAAATATAGAGAGGTCACGTCCAGCCCACTTATCAATTTGAGCTTTTAATTCCTGCACTTTGCCATTCCATAAGTCTTTAGTGTCTCGATGTGTGCCTAATGGTACACCAAGATAAATCCCAGGCGTGAGCTTCCACTGCATACCTTCAAAAACACGCGGCGTTGTTTGCCACCGGCCGTGCCACAAGCCGACACACTTATTCAGGTTTATATTGCTGTCCGTCATGTCACAAAACTCGCGCATAATTGTCATGGTAGCTCGAACACTCTCCTTATCGTCACAGAAAACAACAACATCATCAGCGTAAGCTAATAAACGTACCTCACATCCTTCTGGGCTGAATCCTCGCACATCCGGACTATCAATAATTCTTTTACAGAGAGCCTCTAGATATATTGCGAACAAAAGAGGTGACGGGGGCACCCCTGACGAACAGAGGAACGCACTTCAATCCTTTCAGTTAGCTTATGGTTGACAATGAGGTTAGTTGTACAATTATTGTATGCCATTTTAACTCCCTCTGTTATCCGTGATCCAACACCGACATAACCAAGAATTGTAAACATTAAGCCACGGACACATGTATCGACAAGCGAATGAAACGCCCTTATGAATTTATCGCGGGCATGCCAGTGCCGTGAGATGCTTGGCGCGTTTCGATTTGGCCACCTGGGCAAGCTCAATCGTTGCAATACCAATTGTACGCGTTCCCGGAGTCTTCTGCACTTCGAAGAATATAGATTGCGCTGAAATATACAACAATAAGATTAAGATAGCAGTCATTTGCAAGACGAACGCCAGGAAGTCGAAACGAGCGTTCTCAGCTGTTTCGACGGCGCACTCAAAGACGTGGCCCGCATAATAAACCTCCTCCGCCTCAGTGGGGCACCGGCTCGTCTCGCACGCCTTGTCCACATACCGGTTGATGCTGCTCAGTGGTAATGCAACTGCGAACAAAAATAATTTACAAGCAGGTTATGTAAACTAATACATGTAACAGCGCGGCTGCTGCGGCGCTGCACGAATTGAGACGAGCGGCCAGCAGGAAACAAACTCCAGCATTTACCACCTTCAACTCATTCGTGTACATAAACAGAAACGATAACAGCTAGCTATTACAAGGTAAACATGAAATTAAACAAGGTGCGTCAGTGAGCATACAAGAAAACTGACACAACAGCTAGGGTGGAATTTTCTACGGTGATCACTTTCGGATGTAGTGTCACTTTCGGTAGATTTCGCAAGACTTGACAGCGCTCTTGGCATTGTGCTTAGATATATCGGTTTCCATTGGGCGAACAGGAGCACTTGAAACTGCGCTCAAAGTGCTCTCGCGAGTTCCAGCGCCTACCATAGGTCGAACAGGAGTGCGAGCGTCATGTTTCAATGGCAGAGGAGGCGCGCTTTGACGGCTCCGAGAGCAGCCCGAGGTGATCCGTCGTCAGCGGCGGAGTAGCATGGAGAACGAAGGAAGTCACATTACTTTTTTGACGTCACTTCTGGTTTCATCCCCGGGAAAGCCGTGGAAAAATGGCGTACGGTAGTAGCGGTGATAGTCGGCCGGTGCCAGCAAGCGTAATGGCAGTAGCTAAGCGCTGCCGTCTGGACGAAGAGTTGTTGTAGCCGTTTGATGAAGACAGCAGCTGTAGCACAGATTCGAGCACAACCTACTCTTCGGACAGCAGCAGCGACGACGAGGATTTAGCATTGTATGAGCAGATGTTCGAGCAGCTTTTTACCCCGCCGGAGAAGCGACCGAAGGTCGAGTCGTATGTGGAAAAGACGGTCGCCGCTTATTCGGACAAAGAGGTGAGTTGTTGCATCGTACTTAGAACCTGTAATCAATAACCAACCTGCGTTTTTTTCTTTGTACCTCACTAGTTTCGCAGGAATTTCCGACTGTCACGGTCGGCTGCAGATTCCCTTGCTGCTGAGTTCGCGAAATCGCCGCACTACCCTTCAAGAACTGATCGCGGAGGCCTGCCCCCAAAGTCGCCTCAAGAGCATGTGCTGTCCTTTTCGTGGTGAGATATCGAAATAAACGTTAATAAGGTATATTGTTGAGCTAATTGGTGCATCAATCACTTAAAACCGGCCTTAGAGAAGAACCAGACACAAGGAAGAAACACAAAGACGTGGATGAAGCTGCTCGTTCACGTTTAAGTGTTTCTTCCTTGTGTCTGGTTCTTCTCTGCTGCCGGTTTTAAGTGATAACATATCGAAATTATTTACCAATAAAGAGAGAAGAGTTGTGATTTAGGATGAGTGATTGGAGGCATCTGATGACAAAAGCGTCACGGTACATCTAACCTGGCGCGAAGCATAAAATTGAATGCACTAATACACTGCGTGAGGGTTTACCAACCGATTTCTCGAATGCTTATGATGGCTGAAAATTGCTTTTACAGGTCACTGCTCTTCTGCATGCGAAGGACTCAAGGGCTCAATCTTCCCACCTGTGAATGTAAATGGGTTTGATCACACTTAATTCAGTGCCCAGTTTTTTATTTCTGCTCTTGACTACGGTTTTTAAAGGTATTTCAGGGGAAAAATACTGCATGGCTGTACCAAAGGTGCCTGATGAACACATGTGAAGCTTTTTCAGACAACTGGGCAGATGCAAATTTTTCCTATACTTCGCTGCAATGCTTGATGGTAACATGAGATGCTAGTTTAACAATTTCGTATTATTAAAAAATTATCCCATTTTTTGCAGGTATGCTGGCAATAAATCCTGCATATGGGATGTCGCAGGGCGATTTGAGGTTGGGGAAAGCACGCATCGCAGGATGATGTACCGCGTCATGGCGTTTTTTCTGGACATCGCACCCCGCATCGTGACCTTCCCAGATGACTTGCAGAAGCTTGCTAATGCGTTTGAACAGGTGACCAAAAATTCTTTACTTCTAATTTGCGCCGTGCATAGGCTTTGACGTTAATCAAAACAGCATGTCACTTGCCATCTATATTACCCTTTAAAGCTGTCTTTTCATTCACGAAACACTTGTAACTCTGAATGTTTTTTGTTATACTTGTGCATGCTTACACGCTAATAATTTGATCTTTGTTATCACTAGGCTGTAATAATTTTTTTCACTATCTCTTTGTGTGTTCTGCTGCTAATGTATTGTTGGGGGCCAGGGGCTCCTCAAGCCGTCCTAGAACGGCTTTTTCCTTGGCCTCCTGTACACCCTGGTGTATGAATAAAAAGCCTGAATGAACAAACTGTGGATGCATTTCATGCCTTCCTGCACATGTAACGTCAATGGCTGTATGTAGCTACGAGGGGACTTAACATACCTAACTAAATAAAATACACATCTATACACTACTTATAATTTGTATGTCTATGTTCTGACCTCCTGTCACTGAGCATTAGCTGCAGTCTCTTCACACATTGCCCTAATGCCGTGATTGTTTTGCTGCATGCATGTGTATGCCAGTAAGGTTTTGGCATCCGGCAAACAATGCTTCCATATTAGTGAGGGCCATTGTTTTAATATAACTGTGTGAACATTGGGCTTGTCAGTCATGCTGGGGAACATGCAGGCCATCATCATTTGTAAACGTGTTTAGCAGACTGTTACAACCATATAAAGCCAACAGCCAAGGAAAGCATGGGGGAAATGAGCTGTGTTTGAAGCTGAAATGAGAAAAAAAGGAGGAGAAAGAAAAGGGGAGGAAGGAGGATGGAAAAATAACTTGCCACCGATGAGAGCCGAGGCCACGACCTCCACATTATGCATGTGTTGTACATGAATTGTGCTATACTGACTGCTACCAATCCGGCTTCTCGTAACATTTTTTTTTTCAACTTTCAGGTTTCAGGGTTTATCCCAATGCAGCCAATGGTGTCGTTCCAGACACCATTGGCTGCATTGACAGGAGCTATATTCCTGTTAGGTGCCCTGCTGGTAAGGTGCAGTCAGTCTACATGAATAGGCACCATTACCCATCCTTGACGCTGCAGGGGACATGTGGTAACCGGAAGAGGTTCCTTGATGCCAGCACTGGTGCACCTAGTAAACTTCACGACTCTAGGATCTTTCGGCTTTCAAACATTTCGAAGAAATTGCCTCAACTCTGTGCTGGAAAATACCACATTCTTGGGGATGCTGCATACCCATCTCGAGAGTCTTTGATGACTCCCATTCGAGACTATGGAAGCCTGGATGCCTCTGACAAGGCATTTAACACCAAAATTTCATCCACCCATGTGCTAATTGAAAACGCATTTGGGGAATTGAAGGGTAGATCAGGCAGCTACAGTGTTTTGACCTCATGACTGTAGACAACATGTCAAAATTTATTCTCTCTTGCTTTGTCCTTCACAACATCTGCATCGACAACGGGGAATCATTCTATAGTCCACTTGAGGACATGCATCTGAGTTCCCAGGTTAACAATGATCAGAGCCCTACTGCAGATGAAGTCTGCAGCGGAACATCTAGAGAAGAGAGCCTCTTACGGGCACTTGCAGAAGTTAAACGAGAAAAAATTAAGTCCAAGATTGGACTGAAGAGGAGGTACCCACAAAGCCTGTAGTGATGCAAACACAAGGCTAAACATATGTTCAAAGCAATGCTTTGTGATTGACCATGCACAAACGTTTTTTTCTTGCACGAAATAAACACTCATAAAAACATGTTCATCCAAAGTGTACTGTTTTACTGCTTCCTGATCGCCCTCACAAAAGAGGGCGCACCGATGAAGTTTTCCAGTTCCTTGGACGTCAAAGACCAAACTTCCCACGTTCCCATGTGATCCACTCAGAAAAATGCGATAAAAAAGTACGAAACATTTCCCCTTTTCTAGTTTTCAAGTCCTTAACTGATGCCCTTGGCCCAGGCTACAAGGTATCAAGGCTGGCAAGTGGTGATCTCCTGTTAGAGCTCCATGATCAGAAACAGTACAAAAAGTTGCCCAGTCTAGTATCATTTGCAGACGTTCCACTGACAGTAACCCCACACCGCACTCTCAACACCACCCGCGACGTTGTCTCGGATGACGATTTGCTCCAGCTGACAGAGGCTGAGCTCCTGGAGGGCTTCAGTGATCAGAATGTTGTCAATGAGAGAAGAATTAAGATGAACCAAATGTGAGTATTAGGTGCTTCGTTTGAATTTCTTTTCCATACGTTCTCAAGTATTCTGCCCGAGTCTGTAAAGGCGGGGTACATCAAGCACCGTGTCAGACCATATGTGCCAAATCACCTAAGATGATTCAAATGCCAGCGTTTCGGCCACAGTTCGCAGAGCAGCCGGGGCCGCCAAACATGTGCAAAATGCAGTGCCCTTGAACACGCCACTGAAGCTTGTAATAAGTCTCTCCACTGTGTAAATTGTGACGGGGATCACGCCGCGTACTCGCGGTCGTGCCCCTCCTGGAAGAAGGAAAAAGAAATTGCAACCATAAAAGTAAAAGAGAATACATCGTTCAAAGAGGCACGAAGGCGGGTAGCATACCTGCCAAAGAAAAGCTTTGCTGAAGTGGCGCGTCAGGGGGCAGCGCCACAACGGCCTGCGGCGGCTATCCGACCCACAAACAGTGAGTCGGCAGTCACGCCATCTGCCCCCGCGGCGGTTGCAGGTAGCGCTGCCCCGTTAACCGAGGAGAAGGGACCATCAACCCCGAAGGTGGGCGCAGCCGAGGCTGCCTCAACCTCCCAGGTCCCTTCCAGCGCTGGCAACAGCCGGCGCAGCCAAATCCCTCAGGGAGCCCCATCCACCTCCGGGCTGGTGGGCGCAGGGGTCTCGCCTTCCGACGTGAGACTCTCTCGAAAAACTTCTCGCTCTCAAGAGCGCGTGTCCGGCGCCTCACAAAAGGCAATGGACACAACACCTATCCGCACGGCGCTCCAAGCGCCTAAGGAGCGGCGAGGCTCCCTCGAACGCTCCAATAAAGGCAGAACCCCGGTTACAGGGCCTCGCAAGAGCTCTGTAATCTAAGGCATCACTTCCGTTTCCGTAAACATAGCACCAATTCACTTTAAATATGGATACACAAATCATACAATGGAATGTCAGAGGTCTTCTGAGAAACCTTGATGATGTACAAGAACTCATCCACCAACACAATCCAAAAGTGCTGTGTTTACAGGAAACACACCTAAAATCAAAACACACACACTTTCTCCTACAGTATTTAACTTTTCGCAAAGATCGCGATGATGGTGTCGCATCATCGGGCGGCGTTGCCATTGTCATCCATAAAAGCATAGCGTGTCAACCTTTACAACTACAAACGTCTCTTGAAGCAGTGGCGGTTCAAGCTGTTCTTCTAAACAAACTTATCACTATTAGCTCTCTTTACATCCCTCCACATCACAAGTTAATGAAACATGAATTCCAATCTTTTATAGATCAATTGCCAGAACCTTATGTTGTTCTGGGTGATTTCAATGCACACAACAGCTTGTGGGGAGACTCTCGTATCGATGCGTGAGGTCGTCTCGTTGAACAATTCCTTTTTTCGTCCGGTGCGTGTCTGCTGTATAAGAAGGAACCCACTTATTACTGTCTCGCAAACAGAACCTTTTCTTCAATTGATCTTAGCCTAGTTTCACCGTCAATACTGTCTGAACTCGAATGGCAAGTTAACAACAATCCCTACGGAAGCGACCACTTCGCAATACTGCTTAGAACACCTGAAGAAAAGGAATATCCACCACAGGCTCCTAGGTGGAAGATTGACACTGCCGACTGGGAGAAATTCCGAACTCTTTCTAGTGTTTCATGGGATGACATGTCCTCGCTAGGAATTGATGCTGCTGTCGAATATTTTACAGCCTTCATAATAGATGCCGCATTTAAATGCATATCACAAGTAAATGGCCTGTCGTGCAAACGGCGTGTCCCGTGGTGGAACGACGATTGTAGGATCGCACGTAAAAAACAGAACAAAGCGTGGGGGTTTCTACGCGCCTCCCCCACTGCGGAGAATCTTATCAACTTTAATAAAGTAAAATCACAAGGCAGGCGGAACCCGCTGACAGGCCAGAAGAGAAAGCTGGCAGAAGTTTTTATCGGGCTTCAACTCTTACGCAGAGGAGGCGAAAGTCTGGAACAGGGTTAACAGGATAAAAGGACGACAAACTTATTCACTCCCCCTGGTAAACGCACAAGGCGATACCCTGCTTGAACAAGCAGACTCACTTGGGGGGCACTTTCAGAGCGTGTCAAGTTCTAACAATTATTCAAAACCCTTTCTCAAATATAAACAAATAGAAGAATGCAAGCCACTCATAAAGTGTTGGCAGAATGAACCGTTCAACTGCCCCTTTAGTATTGCAGAGTTGAGAGCTGCCTTGAGCGCATGCAAGAGCTCTGCACCAGGATCTGACAGAATCATGTATGAAATGCTGAAAAACTTATACAATGACATGCAAGTTACACTACTTACACTTTTCAACACTATCTGGGACGCAGGGTACCTTCCGACCGCATGGAAAGGAGCCATTGTGGTCCCTGTTTTAAAACAAGGCAAAGATCCTTCCTCAGTGGCAAGCTACCGCCCGATAGCCCTCACAAGTGGCATGTGTAAGGTATTTGAAAAAATGATAAATCGGCGACTCATCCATTTCCTTGAACAGAACAAAATGCTTGATCCCTATCAGTGTGGTTTCCGAGAAGGGCGCTCCACAACCGATCATCTTGTACGTATTGAAGGAAATATCCGGGACGCATTTATACATAAACAGTTCTTCTTATTGATATTTCTCGATATGGAAAAGGCGTATGACACAGCGTGGCGATACGGGATCTTACGAAACTTATCAGAAATGGGCATTCATGGTAATATGCTAAACGTAATAAAAAGCTACTTGTCCAATCGCACCTTCCGGGTAAAAGTTGGCCATGTGCTGTCACGTCCTTTTACACAAGAAACTGGTGTACCCCAGGGTGGCGTGCTCAGTTGCACACTCTTTATTGTTAAGATGACAACACTTCGTGCTTCCTTACCACCGGCAATCTTGTATTCCGTCTATGTGGACGACATCCAAATAGGATTGAAATCCTGTAACCTCGCAGTGTGCGAGAGACACGTACAACATGGTTTGAACAAGGTGTCAGGGTGGGCAGAGAAAAATGGATTTAAAATAAATCCTCATAAGAGTTCTTGTGTTTTGTTTACAAGAAAGAGAGTCCTGGTTCCGGATCCTTGCTTAGAACTGTGTGGACAACAGATACCTGTAAACAAAGAACACAAATTTCTAGGTGTTATACTTGGCAATAGACTCACATACGTCCCACACATTAAACGTCTTAAAGAAAAGTGTCTGAAAACAATGAAGCTAATGAAACTTCTATCCTAGACTATGTGGGGTAGTGACAGGAAGTGCCTAATGAATCTCTACAAGAGCCTCATCCGGTCACGATTAGATTATGGTGCCGCGGTATATAACTCTGCCGCCCCGAGTGCGCTAAAGATGCTAGACGCTGTTCACCATCTAGGTATCCGCTTAGCCTCGGGCGCTTTCAGAACAAGCCCGATTGAAAGCTTATATGCCGAATCCAATGAATGGTCTCTCCACCTACAGAGATCATACATCAGCGTTACATATTTCCTTAAAGTACGCTCTAATCCTGAACATCCATGTTTTGATACCGTTACCGATATGACGTGCGCTACACTTTTCAGCAACTGTCCCTCCATAAGACAGCCTTTTTCGCTGCGTGTGAAGGAGCTTAGCAATGAAATGCATGTCCCACTTCTCGAGCATCGCTTAATGCACATAATCAAGCTCTTACCTCCTTGGGAGTGGCAGGTGATACAATGTGACATATCCTTTATAAAAGTTACAAAGCACGCTCCTGAGGCCGAAATCAGAATGCATGTCCTAGAACTTCAGTACAAACACTCCTGCGCAGAGTTCCACACAGACGCTTCGAAGTCAAATGCCGGGGTATCCTATGCAGCCGTAGGCCCATCCTTCTCGGAATCCGATGTACTACATCCGGAAACAAGCATCTTTACGGCCGAGGCCTACGCATTACTCTCTGCCGTGAAGCATATAAGATCAAAACTTTCAAACGCAGCGATCTATACAGACTCTCTAAGCGTCGTGAAGGCCTTAATGTCACTTTACAAACATAAAAATTCCGTATTCGGTGTTATGTAAAGCGTACTCATCTAACCAGAATATCATAATATGCTGGGTCCCTGGCCATAGGGGAATCGAAGGTAACGTTCTCGTGGACGAGATGGCCAGGTCAATCACATCGCAAGCTGTTAACCCTACCGCTGATGTGCCTGTCACAGACCTGAGGCCTTTCTTACGAAATAAACTGCGAAATTACTTGCAGTGCACGTGGGACGCGCAAACAAATAACAAACTGCACGTTATAAAGCCTCAGTTAGGTCCTTGGCCCTCCCCAACAAAATCTCGGCGAACAGATGTCCTATTCTGTCGCCTCAGAATAGGACACACATTTGGGACCCATCATTTTCTACTTACTGGAAGTGAACCTCCAACCTGTGGTAGATGCGGTGAGAGGCTGACCGTCCTGCATGTCCTCTTGGAGTGTCGGAAAGCTGAACCTGAAAGAATGAAACATTTTCCGCTTGCATACCGTAATTACATCCCTCTACACCCGGCTATGTTTCTTGGTAAGGAACCGCTTTTCAACACCAAGGGAGTCCTCGATTTCTTAAAGGATGCAGTTCTACACGTTATAAGCCCATTAAATTCGTAGAGCATCCTCGCTCCAGAGGATGCCGCTGCGATAATTGTTTTGAATAGCACATGCCTCCAGGCCCTTGTGATTCAAGGGCTCTAAGGAGGTAGTAGTGCTCTAGCATTTCTTATAATCTGATATATTTTACCTATCGTATCATTCTTTTTATATGCATCTAAATGTTCATTGTACAAGTCATATGTCATCGCCATAATTTTATTATACAGATTTTACGTACTTTAGAGCGTATATTTTAAGGCCCCTTTACAGCCACGTCACACCAATTTCATAGTAGTCATAATTACACAGCAAGCTCATTACCACAGACATGGCGCTCTTTGGCCATACCTGGCCCTTGCGCCATAAAACCCCATACATCATCATCATCATCATACTTTCACCACTTTCTGAATTGCTCGACGGAGCACTGGACATTTCAGGCACAGTTGAAAGTGGATCAGCTGAGCTGTCAGAGCTTGATGACGTTGACTTGTGGGTCACTCCAAAAGAGTCCCTTTGAATCTCTGGCTCGAGACTGTCATCAATGCTTTGGATTTTTCGCATTTCATCGTCAAATGGGACAGGATGAAGTGAAGCACCTGATTTGTTGTTGTCACTTGCCTTTTTTTTCTGCCTCATTACTGTTTTATAGCGATTTCCACACCGCTGTGGCGTTTTGTTACATCCAAGAACCTCAGCCAAATCCTGTGAAACCTGCTCAAAAAGCATCTTTTTGTTTTTAAACTTTTTGAATGGGCCCACGTGCGGAAAGTACTTGTAATAGTAATCTAATAGCAGTTTGGTTTCTCCTGGTGTCCACTCGAGAGCTGATATATAAATGCGGATACTTTACTAAACATGTCGAATTCGTCAAGCAAATCAGGCAGCACAAGTTCGACACTAAATACAAAAACAGCGCTGAGACGGGACAACTGAGGAGGAGAGGCGCATTTTGATGAATGAGGACAAGCGCTGTCTCACTCCTCTTGCAGCGCCGTTTTTGTATTCAAAGATGTACTAACAGCTCAACTTTCCGTTTTACAAGCTGACCTCCGCCGCCTCTTTTCACTTCTGGCGCTGGCTGCTGTCCCCTCTCGCCCACGTCCGATGCAGCGGTGTTCTCTGCAAGTGAACATAAAAGTTGCAACTATAGAAAATGTACCGAGGTGCCTACTCTGTGCGACCTGAAATGATAAGGTCTTTCTTTCTTCAGATTACTAAGCGTCTGATGTTTGCGACGGACGAAGCATGTCATCAGCCCTTGCTGTGGGCAAAAATAAACAGGCTTGCTTTTATTGGTCAGATGCTGCACAGTAAAGCAGGCATATACAGTAATCTGAAGCATCAACAGAAAGAAGTGACTGTAAACCGCAGATTACAGTAGAGCAAGAAGGTGCGGCATTATCACGAGTAATGTTACAGTACGAATATTAACGGCTGCGTTCTCGCCCGTTGTTGCCTCACACGCCGCGACGTCCCCGGCCATTATCCTAAATACTCCATTCGCCGCAAACAATGGTAAGTAATAAAAGAAATTAATGAAAAGAATCCTCAAATATGTCCCCATGAATAGTAGTTATTGTCGCTTACCGTCGGGTATCTCGCCAACATTCTCAGGAGTGGCCAAGGCATCGATGACAGCTGTGGTGAGCACAGAATGAGATTGACGCTGCTATCTTTCACAGCTTATTTCTGGGAGAGACGACGCTTACCTGATGCTGCGGGTAGCGGTGACTCCTTTATCATGGTCATGAACAGCCGTTGTGCTTCTTCACCCATTGTCATGCTAAACACAGCGACGAACGCAAGGCCGCCACCAAATATGCTGCGCGCGCGCGACGGAATGCAGGCGGCAACGAGAGCGCGGGAAAAGTTTGGTCGCATGGCTCCTGACGTCACATCCTCCTCATCGCTGCGTTGCTCTCAGAGCAGCGTGAATGTTCCAGTCGCGAGACGTGAACCCGCGTCCCCGCTGCTCTGTCTGCTCGCTGCTCTTGCTCCTGTTCGCCCAATGGAAACCGGTAATAGAAAGCTTGGCGCAGCGCCAAAGAAAACGCTGTCGGACACATACGCGGATGCATGCGGAGAACTCTTGTGAAAGTGAACCTATATCCGAAAGCGATCGCCCGAGCACAGCTTTCCAAGCGTGCACGACGGAGCGCGTGCGTTTCTCGTTAGCGCATTGAGGACGATTGTACACACAAATGTTGTTTGCTTACCTGAAACATGATCCCTGCTGTCTTCGTCATTTATCGGAAGCTTGCTGCAAGCAAAAAGCGAACACAAACACCGTGCTACGCGGTGCGACGAAGCGAGCGCACGTTATCTGGGCGGCTGCCAAAACTCGAGTCCTGGCCGTGACGTCATCTGAAGCTGCTGCCAGGCGGCGCGCCATTCCTCTTTCTCGGGGCTAATAGCAGGCTGAAGCCACCGAAGCAGCGTGCAACCAACGGTACAACCCAGTTCGAAGATGGCGCCGACAAAGCGCAAAGCTGTATCGCTTGACACGAAGATGGATATTTTGCAGGACTCTGAACGCGGCTTCAAGGTGAGCGCCCTCGTGAGGAAGTATGAGCTCGCCCAATCGACGATATCAACCATCTTGAAAACTGATGATGATGATGATGTGTGGAGTTTTATGGCGCAAGGGCCAGGTGTGGCCAAAGAGCGCCATGTCTGTGGTAATGAGTTTGCGGTGTAATTATGATTGCTATGAAGTTGGTGTGAGGTGGCTGTAAAGAGGCCTTAAAATATACGCTCTAAAGTGCGTAAAATCTGTATGATAAAATTATGGCGATGACGTATGACTTGTACTATGAAAATTTAGATGCATATAAAAAGAATGATACGATAGGTAAAATATATCACGATTATAAGAAATGCCAGAGCACTACTGCCTCCTTAGAGCCCTTGAAGCACAAGGGCCTGGAGGCATGTGCTACGCAAAACAATTATCGCAGTGGCATCCTCTCGAGAGAGGAGGCGCTACGAATTCATGGGACTAATAACATGTAAGACGACATCTCTGAGGAAACCTAGGACTGTGTCTGTGTTAAAAAGCGGTTCTGGGCCGAGGAACATTACTGGATGAAGAGGGATGTGCTGTCTGTAAGCTAAGGAAAAATGTTTCATTCTTTCAGATTCGGCTTCCCGACACTCCAGAAGGACGTGGAGCACGGTCAGCCTCTCCCCGCATCTACCACAGGTTGGAGGTTCACTTCCAGTAAGCAGATAATTATGGGTGCCGAACGTGTGTCCTATTCTGAGACGACAGAATAGGACATCTGTTCGGCGCGATTTTGTAGTAGAGGGCCAGAATCCTAACTGTGGTTTTATCAGGTGGAGCTTATTATTCGTTTCCGCGTCCCACATGCGTTGCCAGTGGTCCCGCAATCTCCTTCGCAAGAAAGGCCTCAGATCTGTGACAGGCACCGCAGCGGTAGGGTTAAAAGTTTGCGATGCGATTGACGTGGCCATCTCGTCCGCCAGAACGTTACCCTCAATGCTCCTGTGGCCAGGCACCCAGCATATAATGATACTCTGGTTAGATATGTACGCTTTACACAAGACGGTGTAGAGTTCACTAAGTACAGGATTTTTGTGTGTATAGACTGACATCAAGGCCTTCACGACGCTTAGGGAGTCTGTATAGATCGCTGCTTTTGGAAGTTTTGATTTTCTTATATGCTTCACAGCAGAGAGTAATGCGTAGGCCTCAGCCGTAAATATGCTTGTTTCCGGATGCAGTACGTCGGATTCCGAGAAGGATGGGCCGACGGCTGCATAGGATACCCCGGCATTTGACTTCGAAGCGTCGGTGTAGAACTCTGCACAGGAATGCTTGTGCTGGAGTTCTAGGAAATGCATTCTGATTTCGGCCTCAGGAGCGTGCTTTGTAACTTTTATAAAGGATATGTCACACTGTATCACCTTCCACTCCCAAGGAGGTAAGAGCTTGATTGTGTGCATTAAGCGATGCTCGAGGAGTGGGACATGCATTTCATTGCTAAGCTCCTTCACACGCAGCGAAAAAGGCTGTCTTATGGAGGGACGGTTGCTGTAAAGTGTAGCGCACGTCATATCGGTAACGGTATCAAAAGATGGATGTTCAGGATTAGAGCGCACTTTAAGGAGATATGTAAAGCTAATGTATGATCTCTGTAGGTGGAGGGACCATTCATTTGATTCTACATATAGACTTTGTATGGGACTCGTTCTGAAAGCGCCAGTGCATGGCCAGTCGGATTCCTAGATGGTGGACAGGATCTAGGATCTTTAGTGCGCTCGGGGCGGCAGAGTTATATACTACAGCACCATAATCCAATCGAGACCGAATTAGGCTCTTGTATAGGTTCATTAAACACTTCCTATCACTACCCCATGTAGTCTGGGATAGAAGTTTCATTAAGTTCATTGTTTTTAGACATTTTTCTTTCAGATATTTAATGTGTGGAATGAAAGTGAGTCTGTAGTCAAGTATGATTCCTAGGAATTTGTGCTGTTTGCTGATAGGTATTCGTTGTCCACACAGTTCTAAGGAAGGATCCGGAACCAGGCCTCTCTTTCTTGTAAAAAGAACACAAGAGCTTTTGTTAGGATTGATCTTAAATCCATTCCTGTCTGCCCATGTTGACACTTTGTTCAGGCCATGCTGTACCTGTCTCTCGCAGACTGCGAGGTTACAAGATTTGAAAGCTATTTGAATGTCGTCTACATAGACAGAGTAAAAGATGGCGGGTGGTAGTGAAGAACGAAGCGTGTTCATCTTCACGATAAAGAGCGTGCAGCTGAGCACGCCTCCTTGGGGTACACCCGTTTCTTGCGTAAAAGGACGTGAGAGTGCATTGCCGACTTTTACCCGGAAGGTACGATTTGAGAGATAGCTTTCTATTATATTTAACATATTACCGTGGATGCCCATTTCTGACAGGTCTCTTAAGATTCCGTAACGCCACGTTGTGTCATACGCCTTTTCCATATCGAGGAATATGGATAGGCAGAACTGTTTATGTATAAATGCGTCCCGGATATTCCCTTCAACACGTACGAGATGATCAGTTGTGGAGCGCCCTTCTCGGAAGCCGCACTGATAAGGATCAAGCATTTTGCTCTGTTCAAGGAAATGAGTGAGTCGCCGATTTATCATTTTTTCAAACACCTTACAAATGCAACTTGTGAGGGCTATCGGGCGGTAACTTGCCACTGAGGAAGGGTCTTTGCCTTGTTTTAAAACAGGGACCACAATGGCTTCCTTCCACGCGGTTGGAAGGTAGCCTGCATCCCACATGGTGTTGAAAAGTGTGAGTAGTGTAAGTTGCGTGTCATTGTGTAAGTTTTTGAGCATTTCATACATGATTCTATCAGATCCTGGTGCGGAACTCTTGCATGCGCTCAAGGCAGCTTTCAACTCGGCAGCACTAAAAGGGCAATTGTACGGTTCATTCTGTCGGCATTTATTGATGAGTGGCTTGCATTCTTCTATTTGTTTATATTTCAGGAAGGATTGTGAATAATGATTTGAGCTTGATACACTCTCAAAGTGCTCCCCAAGTGAGTCGGCCTGATCTTTCAGTGTATCGCCCTGTGTATTTACTAGAGGGAGTGAGTATGTTTGCTGCCCTCTAATCTTGTTAACCCTGTTCCAGGCTTTGTCCTCATCTCTAAACGAGTTAATACTCGATAAAAACTTGTGCCAACTTTCTCTTCTGGCCTGCCGGCGGGTTCTCCTACCTTGGGATTTTATTTTTTTAAAGTTAACAAGATTCTCAGCGGTGGGAGAAGCTCGCAGCAACCCCCACGCCTTGTTCTGATTCTTACGGGCGGTCCGACATTCGCTGTTCCACCATGGTACACGTGGTTTGCATGCCAAACCACTTACTTCGGATATGCATTTTGACGCAGCATCTATTATGAATGCTGTAAGATAATCCACAGCAGCATCAATTTCTAAAGAAGACAGGTCAGCCCATGAGATGCTACAGAGAGTTCGAAATTTCTGCCAGTCGGCTGTGTCTATCTGCCACCTAGGAGCTTGTGGAGGATATTCGTTTTCTTTAGATGTTCTTATGAGTATGGGGAAGTGGTCGCTCCCGTAAGGATTGTTCATAACTTCCCATTCGAGTTCAGGCAGTATACAGGGGGAAACTAGGCTGAGGTCAATTGATGAAAATGTTCTGTTGGCGAGAGAATAATATGTGGGTGCCTTCTTATTCAGCAGGCATGCACCAGAAGAGAAGAGCAACTGTTCAACAAGACGACCTCGCGCATCTATACGAGAGTCGCCCCACAGGCTGTTGTGCGCATTGAAATCCCCAAGTACAACGTAAGGTTCTGGCAATTCATCTATGAAGGACTGAAATTCGTGTTTGCTTAGTTTGTAGTGTGGGGGTATATAAATCGAGCAAATAGTGATAAGTTTGTTTAGCAAAACAATTCGAACCGCCACTGCTTCAAGGGCCGTTCGTAGCTGTAAAGGTTGACATGCTATGCTCTTTTGGATTACAATTGCAACACCTCCCGATGATGCGATTGCATCATCGCGATCTTTGCGAAAAGTAACATGCTGTCGGAGAAAGTTTGTGTGTTGTGATTTTAGGTGTGTTTCCTGTAGACACAGCACTTTTGGATTGTGTTTGTGTATAATCTCTTGCACATCATCAAGGTTCCTAAGAAGACCTCTGACATTCCATTGAATGATTTGTGTATCCATATTTAATGTAAATAAGTGCTGTGTGTACGGAAAGGGAGGCGATGCCTTAGGTTACAGAGCTCTTTCGAGGCCCTGTAACGAGGGTTCTGCCCTTTCTGGAGCGGTCGAGAGAGCCTCGCCGCTCCTTAGGCGTTTGGTGCGCCTTGAGGACAGGTGTTGTGTCCATTGCCTCTTGTGAGGTGCCGGACACGTGCTCTTGCGAGCGAGAAGTTACCAGGGAAGGTCCCGCCTTGGAGGGCAAGACCCCTGCGCCCACCAGCCCGGAGGTCGATGGGGCACCCTGCGGGATTTGGCTGCGCCGGCTGTTGCCAGCGCTGGAAGGGGCCGGGGATGTTGGCGCAGCCTCGGCTGTGCCCACCTTCGGGGTCGATGGTCCCCTCTGCTGTGTTGACGGAGCAGCGCTAGCTGCAACCGCCGCGGGGGCAGATGGCGTAGCTGCCGACTCACTGCCTGTGGGTCGGACAGCCGCCGGAGGCCTTTGTGACGCTGCCCCCTTACGCGCCACATCGGCAAAGCTGCTCTTAGACAGGTATGACACCCGCCTACGTGCCTCTTTGAAAGATATGTTTTCTTTGACTTTGATTGTCACAATCTCTTTTTCTCTTTTCCAGGACGGGCAGGACCGCGAGTATGCGGCATGCTCGCCTTCACAGTTGACACAATGTGGAGTGTTCTGGCACGTTTCGGAAGAATGTTCTTTGTCACTGCACTTGGCACATGTCAGCCGGCCTCGACAGTTCTGTGAACTGTGGCCGAACCTTTGGCACTTAAAGCATCTAAGAGGATTGGGCACGTATGGCCTAACATGTAGTTTAATATAACCGGCCTCGATGGACTCGGGGAGGACACTAGAACCGAAAGTGAGAATCAGGTGTTTCGTCTTGATCTCTTTACCATCTCGCCTCATCTTAATTCGCTTAACATTTATGACATTCTGTTCGCTGAAGCCCTCCAAGAGTTCAGCCTCAGTGAGCTCCATCAAGTCATCGTCAGAGACAACACCACGGGTGGTGTTCATCGTGCGGTGCGGGGTTATAATTATTTGGGTTTCCCCAAATGAAACTAGTGTTGACAATTTTTCATATTGTTTTTGATCGCGGAGCTCCAAGAGGAGATCACCGCTTGCCATCCTCGACGCCTTATATCCAGGACCAAAGACTTCAGTCAATGACTTCGAAACAAGAAAGGGTGAGATAGTTCTTACTGGTTTATCTGGTTTTTCAGAGTGGATCACATGAAAACGAGGGAAAGATTCTTTTTGCCGTCCAAAAAACTGGAATACTTCATCGGTGCGCCCTCTTTTTTGAGGGCGATCAGGAAGCGGAGGAAAGGATGTTGCCATAAAGGAATTTAATTTTCGGCAATAACGCCAGCCACCCACCATGGAGTCCTACAAGGGGACGCTACAGGGACTGTAAGAACAGGTCCTGCAAACGCCAGCTGTACGTCATCACTATAACCGAATATGAAATAACCTAGGTTGGCTAATCACACAAGGTTAACCCTTGCTGCCTGGAAAATTTGGAAGTAAGCGGAAGGAAGGAGAAGACAGGAAAGATGAAAAGTGAGGGAAAGACGAAGGCTGGAGGGAGAGAGAGACAGGAAAAGGCAACTACCGATTTCCCCCGGGTGGGTCAGTCCGGGGGTGCCGTCTATGCGAAGCAGAGGCCAAAGGGGTGTGTTACCTCCGCCGGGGGGCCTTAAAGGTCCACACACCCAGCATCAGCTCAACCCCCAGGATCCCCCTTTCCCCAGACACGGCTAAGCCGCGCACGGCTACACGCGGAAGGGTCCAACCCTCGTGTGCTCGGGTACGTGGTGTCGCAACACACCAAACGCCTGCTGACGCAGACGCCCCTGCGGGGATCTTGAAAACTGGGAGCACCGCGATTGTGAAGGCAGGAGCTATCAGCGGTCATGCCGATCAGCGGAAAAGGGTTAGAGACCCTTTGTACGCCGATGTTAAAGAGGCGCTTTACCAGTAGTTCATCACAACCCGCCCGCATAATGTGCCTATTAGTGGGCCAATACGTGCCACAAAAGCGAAAAACTTCGGTTTTCTTCTGGGATGCCCAAATATTGAGCCTGGAGGAGGCTGGATTCAGTGCTTTAAAGAGTGGCACGGAATCGTTTACAAAAACGTGGTAGGGGAAGCGACGTCTTTGGACATACAGGCAAAGCAGCAGTGGCTGCAGACAAAGCTGCCCGGCGTGCTGAAGCGCTACGCGGAGGACGTATATAATTGCGGCGAAAATACTCTGTTTTTTCACATGTTACCGTCGAAGACTCACGCTCTTAAAGGAGATCGATGCCCAGGCGGGAAGCACTCGAAACTTAGTGTGACCGTGTTGCTGTGCGTTAGCATGGACAGGAGCCATTGTCTCAAGCCTTTCATGATTGGGCGATCAAAGAAGCCAACATGCTTTAAGAATCAGCACATCCCGGCCCGCTATCGCAGCAATAAGAAGGCGTGGATGACCCGCGACCTGTTTGAAGAATGGCTGCTCGAGTTCGACAGTATGATTGAAGGCCAAGGAAGAAAAGTAGTGTTGCTACTTGACAACTGTAGCGCACACAGCATTAGCCCGAAGCTAACGTCTGTCGAATTGATGTTTCTGTTTTTGAATACTACAGTGGGCCTGCAGCCATTGGACACTGGTGTGATCGCCAACTGAAGTTCTGTATCAGCGGCGCATGCTGGAGTGGCCAATTTCAGCCATTGACCGCGTCGGGTCATGCAGACGGGCCCCCTGACCTGAAGATCAACCTTCTGAAAGCCAGGCGCTTCATTTATGGTGCGTGGTATGAAGTAAAGCACTCAACCATATACAACAGCTTCAAAAAGGCGGGCTTTATGCGTCAGGACGAACTTCCCCAACCCACTGAGACCAACACGGTGGAAGCCGCTGAAATAACCGAGCTCTGGGAGCGCGTTCCTACTGATGACATAGGTGGTGCGTCGATGGAGTTTTTGACTGCAGACAGTGCTACCTCGTTCTGTGATGAGGTCACCGACGAGGCGATCGCCAAAGTTGTGCTGTCTCGACAGACAGCAAAGTTGTGCGACCGTGGCGACGGCAGCAGGGACAGTGACAATGAGATTGACAGTGTCTCCTTGACCCCGACCTCGATCAACTCCTTAATTGATTTTCTGCATGCTAAAATTGCCGCCAGTGTTCACGCAGCAGCTGGAATCCATGCACACCGCGGTTGTGAAGCTGAAGCTGCCGCAAGAGCAAGTGCAGATTTCGGACTATTTCGGCGCGCCTAACGCTCGTCACGGTCATTGGCGCTAGAAATAAAGTTTGTTTTTCCCAGCCTACTTTCTACATCTTCTATTCTTTAGAGCAAGTGGCGAATTCGAGTTCGGAGCTGCAAAGGTACGTTCAGCATTTAAAAATTTTTTTTTTAATAACTGCAGTCCAGCTATAACGATCACCGGTTATAATGATCATACTTTTCATTTTTCTCGATATCATTTTAAGTGGACTGCACTGTATATGCGTTTTGCTATTGTTGGCGCGGCTCAGTGGCCTTCCCAGCAGATTTAAGTTGATGCGTGCCTTTCCTCATTCAAGCTGTGATAGTTGATGCATTATTATTATGCCCTGTGTTGCTGAATATCTCTATTCTGGCAGACCGGTTAGTGGTGGTGCCTTCTGCACCATCAATTGAAGGGCGAAACTGGCAGCGCAATAGCCGAGCGAAGACAAAAGCCACAAAACGAGCCCGCTCCGCGAAGAAGCAAGCGCCCCGGACATCCCACCGCAGCGCACGCAGAAGGGTACGCTCCCCCGCAATGATGACGGTGAGGACAGCCCGGGGTGAAAGCCAGCTGGGGGAACGAAACCAACCACCCCCACTAGGGTGTCGGAATCATCTTGTTTGTATTTTTTTTTTAGTGGCGTGAAGACCGCCGAAGAGACCACTGTGTCACCAGTTTTGTAAATAATTGTGCATAGTTCGACGGCCTCAGGGAGGCGGAGCGCCATAACATTGCTGGTATTCCAGCGGGCGCATGGGCCGGATACAGCGTGTGTCGCTGTTGCCCCGGGTAGATTCGCTCTGCAGGGTCACAACGAGCTCGGCCAATGAAGATCGCGTGCCACCCGCTAACACTGCAATGTGAGAGCTGCGTTTAAGGTGGTAACCCCCGGCGCCACAGAAACGCGATTTAGCACCACTCCGACAAGTATCGTACAGTCATCAGAGTGCCAAGGTTATCTTTAAAATTGATTATCTCTGAGACTTGGCCCTGCGTGGAGCGACTTCACGTCTATCGCCGAACCTTCCACGTCTGTTCATTATAGACATCGTGCAGTCGAAATATATTTTCATTGGTGTCGCGGATGGACAGTGCATCCGTGAAAGGAATTTCCGCTAGCGTCAAAGTCCTATGTCATCGCGCTAGTGAAGACCACATTTACTGTGTCCTGCTGAACTCAGACGGAGTAAACACTTATACTGAGACGAGGCTTGCCCATGAGAGTCCCCAATTTTAGATCAGCCATCCATTTCTCTTCAAAACGCAATCAGCGATCCATTTCGCTGAAATCAGGCAGGTTGTTCTCCGTCTTTATCTGTCCTTGTTTTCCTTTGTTCAGTGTTTCTTTGTTAGGCTACTTGTTTCTCTGTGTTTTACCTAGCCTTCTTCGTTTTGCTTTCGTGTATGTTTCCTTGGGTATATTTTGTTTTGCTTTTATGTTAATTTCTTCGTATCTATGTGGTCTGTGTTCTGAGAAAGTTTCACGTGCGTTTTCACTGCCGTGTTGCGCCAACGAGCGATGTCGACCTGGATGGAGGCCTGGCGAAGGCGGGGCTGTGGATCAGGCGGTGCGGCCACGATTGGCGCAGATCATGGCCGTACCATGGAGGAGACACCGCCAGAAGCTGTTGCTAGACGTTGTTGAAGTGGCTTGAAGTCACATGCGTGGCATGTGGCCTTGGTGTTTGGACTCCCCGAAGATTTCGAAAATTTTTCACGTGGACATTCTTTGTACGTCTTCTGAACCATTTATTTTGTATTTTGTTTTGATTGATGGTATAGGCCAAAGTTTTGTTAATTTACCTTGTTCGCGTTTGTGTCCGAATGTCTTTATGTCTCTAAGAGCTTGTCTTTTATTGTTACTCTTACCTTTTCTTCAGTGGATGCTCTTATTGTGCATGTTCACGTTAAAGCGTGGGTTCGTGTACTCTTTTTGTTGCTGTTGTGTACCTCAGACGTCCCTATTTGATTTATCCTAATGGCTTGCTCTCCTTCCTGTGATATTATATTTATTTATATTTTGGAAGCTGGTGATCTTAAGTTCTAGCTGCCAATGGATAGCTCCCGTATTACATTGTAATGACTATTTCTTTGTTCATTGTTTTCTTTTTTGGCTGGCAGCGGAGCGACCAGCCTTGTATTGGTAGGGGGCATTTAAAGGGGGAGGGATGTGGGTTTTTGGGCTCTTGCGGTGGTTGTGTGGAGTCGTTGCATTGCGTTTCCGGGGGCTCCGTGTCCCTCTCCTCCTTGCCTGGACGGGGTGGCAGCGGGTCATAAAACACTGTCGCTCTGCTGCCATCCCGCCCACGGGAAGGTCAACGGGCTTCACCCATTGGCCGACATTTTGGCAGGATTCGGGCCCTGCTTGCGTGTGCTCCAGGGACGCGAGCACAAGACGGGGCCCGGGGAGACCACATCGGAGCGTATGTGTTCCTCTCTGCCAGCGGCGGCCCCTTTTGTCCGCCGCCGGCCGATGGTTACTTCGGCTCAGCGGGTGCGTGCACTCTCCGTTGTCTCGATGCTCTGAGGCAGCGTCTTCCGAACGTGTCCCCGTCTGTTGTTTCTTTCTATTTCCATTTTCTCTGCTGTGGGGCACGCGATGGCAGGCGCTGACCGAAGGATAGGCAGCCTCTCAGTGCTCGGTTCTTTGTTCTCTGTCGCAGTGTGCCGTTAGCGGCCACCGGCGACTGGTGTCTGCATCGAATCCCAGCTTAATAAATGTTATTTCTTCTTTCCTGAGTATCACGCCTAGGGTCTCCCTTGCTCCGCATGCGGTCTCACTTTCCCCTACCTGGGGCCGCTGGGGCACGTACGCACGCAGCGTCGCGTCGGCACATGGAGCGCGCCGGAGCAGGTGCTGACGCGGCGCTGTATACATGGCAGCTCAGAGTGCTTAAACCCGCAGTGATCATCCGGCATGCGCGATATCAGATCATACGCGCAGTGAGCGTAGCGAGGAGACCACAACCTCTACGCAGTGTCCATATCGCTGTCATCTTCACTTTGGGCACTTGTGAAGCAACGCTGGACAAGGTGCCTTTGATGGTGGGTACCCAGAAGTGAGTCAGGTTCATACAATTTCACACTTGCATCTTCAGGCTCTGGTTCATCGCCATTAGGGATTGGTTCCCGCCAAGTGCAAGCAATGTTGTGCAGTGCGGCCCATGCGGTGATAATTGCAACCGTCCGCTCTGTCAGCGTTTCCAGCTTTGTCCTGAGCCATGCAAAACGTCTCTTCCAGAGTCCAAAAGCCCGCTCAATGGAAAGCCTTTTTCTAATGTGACCTCTGTCACACTGACTACGTCTAGTAGAAACAGGTATTTGTGACTATTTTGCTCCAGTGGAGAAGCTCAACTGAATTTAGGGTTGATAAAAAACTGCTTGTCTGTTTTTGCGGGAACCTGGGGGGTTACAGAGCATCGGGCTTCAGCTGATCACTATGCGAGAAAAAAACGACTATGAGCTACGCATAAAAGCGCAAGAAATTGAAAAACAAAAAATTGAAAATGAAGCACGGCGTCTTGCTCTAGAGGAGCGCAGGTTGGACTTAGAGGAGAGAAAGCATGAGCTTGAAGTGAGACGTTATAAACATGAGAAGCTGCTTGAGAACGTAGAGAGGATGTTCAACGAACAGACTCAAGCAATCTGATTTCTTCAGCGCAAATCGCGCACAACATTAATACCCAGAAAACTGTCCTGGTAAAATGTTGTACACCTTGTACTTGAATAAATCTCCATCGGTGCCTTCAGGTTCCTCTAGTGGTAGTGTGACCGCTGGTACTGGAGAAGCTGGCGCGTCTATGGTGGCTGTAGGTGGTCCAGCTTGCACCACATTTGGCAAAGATGTTGAGGAGCAGGCGAGATCTGCAGCAGTTGGGGCCGTTCTCCGCTTCTTAATTCTAAGAAAAATGTGCACTGTAACTTCTCTAGATAATCGCAATGCAGGCTGGTATTGAACGTGAAAATGTCTGTCTAAGTAGGGGGGGGGGCACTGCGACTAAGTTTTCAACAGTTGCAATCAGCAATGTTTAGCTCACGCTGACACAGCACGCACGGACTGAGGTGCTGTAGTAGAACTGCTTTAGATTGGAACAATCTCGTTTACAGCCAACAGGTCCATATCATGAATCTGCTCCCCCTTCTCTCCCTGTCAGGGTCTGGTGAAAGACCAAAACAAACACGCGAAAACTAATGACTGCCAGATCTCTTGCGACGAGAATAAATAAACTTGATTTTTTTCTGCATGCAAATTTGTCCCCATGCTGCACATTTCGGGCGTTTATTCACCTCTGTAATGACTACATGCACTGCTCTTTAATCCCCAGTATGCGCCACTCAAAGTGTGTGTGCACTTGGCCAGCTCGTCTGTGTGACATCACTACGCTTTTATTTTTTTGCGGAATTATGGTGTAAGCCAAGCTATGCTCTAGCGACCTCTCAAAGCTTCCGAGTGCCATATGGCCACCCCGACGTACTACCGTATTTACTCGCATAATAGGTGCACTCGCATAATAGGCGCACCCTGAACTTGGCACTGTGATCAGTACCGCATTTACACGATTGCAAGCCGACGCCCTCCTGCCCCTCCATCTCGGGTGAAAAAAAAAAACAAAAAAAAACGCACGCACATTCCACAGCCCAAGCTTATCAACGCATTTGCTGGACTACTAGTCTCATTAGTGTTGCTGCCGTCGCAGCTGCTGAGGACCCACAGCACATACAACATCGCCTTCCCCGAACCGCCCCCCTCCCTGAACCGCCGCGAAGCCAGCGAGCACGACGACTTAACACGTCTGTAGAAACAAAAAAAGAAAAAGAAATGCATCAACGAGCGAAAAATAGTTCTTCCATCAACCATCGATAACACCCCCCTCCCCTTCAAACCGCCGCGCGGATGTAAGCTTTTCGCTACGTTCGCTACCTTCGCTTGGAAAGCTGGGCGACTCGGCACAAGCGACAGTGCCATTGCCATCAATGCTCTACACAGGCTGGGGAGTTAGCCTGGGGAGTGATCACAAACGAATCAAAATCAGCTTCGGAAGGACAGCACCACTGGTAGAAACTAAAGAAAGGAAAGGTATGAGCAAATTGAATGACAGGCAGCTACAAGAAGTGGCGAAAAACATTGAAAGCATGGTATCCAAGCAACCGCAAAGGGCATGGGCATACGACGACTTAATAGGTATTTTTAAACGAGAGCTAGAGAAGGGACAGATTAGGAAACTAGGAAGTAAGCAGGGAAGACATAAACCAAAAAGCTGGTGGGAGCGAGAAGTTAAGGAGGCCATAGAGCAACGCAAAGATGCGTGCAGAAAACACAGAGCAGCAAAGCAAAGGGGAGCCACGCCAGAAGAGGTGGAGTCAAAATGGGAGGATTACCTTGCAATGAAAAGAGAAGCATTGGCATTAATTCAAGCCAAGATAGCAAAAGTTGGGGTACAGTGGTTGTTCGAGATACGGAAGAAAGACAGAAATGCACCTGAGAAATTTTGGGAACACATAAGGCAACAGAGTAAGAAGACAGAGGTGGTTCAGCACTCACTGACCACACCAGAAGGCACAAAGGTAGAGGGAGAGGAAGCTCAGGAATATATTAGGTTAACAATAGAGGCAGCATTTGCAGAGCCAGTGGGTAGCGAAATGGAGAACAATGAAAACAGCAGGACAGAATTAGAGGAGGAGTACAGAGGGATGACAAGTAAGGAATGGGACAGAATTGAACACAAGGTCCCCGTGGGAACAGCGACAGGACCTGATGGCATACCTATGAAATTGATAAGCATATTAGGCCAGAAAAGTAAATTAAAATTACCACAACTTATTGAACAAATAGTAGTAGGGGGAGATGTCCCACAGGACTGGAAATCAAGCAGAATGATATTAGTTTACAAAGGTAAGGGAAGCAAGGACAACATTAAATCCTACAGGCCAATAACTGTCACATCAGTCATATACAGAGTAGCAATGCAGATGGTGAAAAAGAGAACGGAGGAATGGGCAGAACGTGAAGAGATCTTGGGAGAACTGCAGAATGGATTTAGAAGGAACAGAAGGCTAGATGATAATTTATTTGTTATAACACAGTGCATAGAGATAGCGGCAGCCAGGCAGAAACCGCTATGGATAGCTTTTTTAGACATTAGAGGAGCCTATGATAATGTAAACTGAGAAAAGTTATGGAGCCAGTTGAGGGAATATGGTCTAGATAGAAAGATGATTAAGTTCCTACAACAAGTTTATACAGATAATGAGGTAGAGATAACATGGGAGGGGGAAACTACAAAGCCAGCTAAAATAAGAAGAGGTCTCAGGCAGGGCTGTCCATTGTCGCCTCTGCTTTTTATGATTTACGTGAGCCAAATGGAAAAGAGACTAGAACAGAGCACAATAGGAACCGACATAAGCTATATGCTGGAAGGGCAGAAGGTAGCTCAAGTACTAGCCGGACTGATGTACGCAGATGATATTGTACTGCTTGCTGACACCCGAGTAGGGCTACAGGAACTAATGAGCATATGTGGAGAGGAGGGAGAAAAATTGGGACAGCAATTCAGTAAAGAGAGGTCTGGGATAATAGTATACAATGAAGAAAGGGGGGAACCATTGGTAATACAAAGCACTAGGATTGATCATGTTGAAAAATACAAGTATTTGGGCATGTGGCTAAACGAGGGCAAAAAGTACTTGGAAGAACAGGAAAAAATTATGATCGAAAAAGTGAAAAGGAACTAAGCTGTAATGAAACACAAGGCACTTTGGAACTATAATAGGTACGAGGTGGTTAGGGGCGTATGGAAAGGGGTTATGGTACCTGGCCTCACATTCGGAAATTCAGTACTGCGCATGAAATCAGAAGTTCAGGCATGCATGGAAACGAGACAGAGAAGTGTAGGCAGGTTGGCCTTAGGAGCACACGGGAACACCCCTAATGAGGGAGTGCAGGGGGACATGGGATGGACGTCATTCGAAGGTAGAGAGGCAATAAGTAAACTAAAATTTGAACAGAGACTCCCAGCACTGGAGGAAAAAAGGTGGGCAGGAAAAGTGTACAAATATCTATACATGAAAAGTTTGAACACAAAGTGGACACTCAGAACGAGGAAGCTGAGGGATAGATACCTACAGTCGAGGGAGGGGGTCCAACGTGGTTCTAGTGTGGGAAAGGAGGTGAAGGAGGCGGAAAGAAAAATGTGGGAAGAAAGAATGCTCGGAAAGCCAGCGCTATCCATGTATAGGTCACAAAAACAGGAGATTAAGAGAGAGCTCTTATTTGATAACTCGCGGGGCAGCTCACTATTATTCGAAGCTAGGACGGGGGTTTTGAGAACTAAAACATACAGGGCTAAATTTGAAGACGTGGACCTTTGGTGCACAGCTTGCGGAGCCGAAATGGAGACCACAGAGCATATAGTGCTGAGATGCACAGACCTTCGCCCGACCCTGGCAGAGGGAACAGTGGTAGATGTGGAAGGAGCATTGGGTTTTCCCGGGGAACGAGGGCAAATAGACGAGAAAAGAGTGGCAGTAAC
This sequence comes from Dermacentor variabilis, assembly GCF_050947875.1. Taxonomy (NCBI): domain Eukaryota; kingdom Metazoa; phylum Arthropoda; class Arachnida; order Ixodida; family Ixodidae; genus Dermacentor; species Dermacentor variabilis. Next base: position 135,340,204 of record NC_134571.1, read on the forward strand.
GAAGGGGAGGCCAGGGGATTGGTGGAGGAAGTCAAGGGAGAGATAATACCATAAATCGGGGAGATAATGTTTCCTATACTTTTTAGATAGTTATTTTGGGGGAGGAGGGGAGTGAAAACTAGTTTAAGGAGAAGAGGATAGGAGGAGGAGGGGGAGAAAAAGGCTAGGTGGCGCAAGCCGCCGCCCGTTACAAAGGGTGTAGCCGCCATCCATCCATCTATCCATCCATCCATCCATCCATCCATCCATCCATCCATCCATCCATCCATCCATCCAGGCTGACACAGGCAAAGAAAAGGCAAAACGCCACATCTCGCCATTTTGCAAGCGCTGTGCAGTTCGTGTGGTCGCGTGTTCCGCAATGGGCAAGTACGGCAGCTACACGGCTGCATTCAAACTGAAAGCTGTGCAGTATGCACTCGAGCATGGAAACCGTGCTGCAAGCAGGAATTTCAGTGTCGGTGAAACAAGCATTCGCTACTGGCGAGGTCAGCAAGAAAAACTTCAGGCCACAAAGAAGTCGCGACGGGCCTTCCGCGGTGCAAAGTCGGGAAAGTATCTGCAAGTGGAAGATCAACTAGTTCAACACATACGGAGCCTTCGACAGGACGGCTGTGCAGTGTCTCTCGACATAGTGCAGAATTGTGCGAGCGCAGGGCATCGAAGTGAAAGACTTGAAAGCAAGCTCCAGATGGACAATGCGCTTCATGCGACGCCACGGACTTACCCTGAGGAGGCGCACAACGTTGTGCCAGCGCTTGCCCTCAGCATACGAGGACAAGGTACTCGAGTTCCACCGTTTCGTCATACGGCTCCGGCAGCAAAAAAACTTCATTTTGTCACAGATAGGTAATGCAGATCAGACTCCTCTCTGTTTTGACATGCCGAGAAATACAACAGTAGAGGAAAAAGGTGCACAAAGTGTGCTTATTCGAACATCTGGCGCAGAAAAACAAAGGTGTACTGTCATGTTGGCAGTGACTGCGGATGGGCGCAAACTACCGCCTTATGTTACTTTTAAGAGAAAGACGCTCCCAAAGGGAAATTTCCCTCGAGACATCTAAGTGAGGGTCCAAGAGAAAGGTTGGATGTCCGCGGAATTGATGGTGGACTGGGTCAAGACCGTCTGGGGCTGGCGGCCGGGCGGCCTGTTGTATCCGGCCATGCTCGTTTTAGACAGTTTTCGCGGGCATCTTGTAGAACGTGTACGAGAAAAGTTGTCAGAGCTGCGCACAGATATTGCCGTGATTCCGGGAGGCCTCACTTCCGTGCTGCAACCTTTGGACGTTTCCCTTAATAAGCCTTTTAAAGACAACATTCGAAGGCTGTACACCAATTGGATGGCTGGAGGACAGCGTCAACTAACCCCCAGTGGCAAAATTAAGAGGCCGCCTATGGAAATGTTGTGCGAATGGATAGTGGAAGCTTGGCGAGAGATCTCCGATGACATCGTCAGGAAAAGTTTTAAGAAGACTGGGATCTCCAATGCACTGGATGCAAGCGAAGACGACATGCTGTGGAGCTCAGATAAAGACGACGAGTCTCGACTCGGACTCTGAATAGTCTTAATAAATTTTACGTGTGTGTTCAGTCAACGTCTCTCGCCTGTTCATTAAAAGGTAAGTAGGTAGCTTTTATTTTCCCTTCTATGCTGGATTTATTGGTAAATTATGTGAGAGTAGCCATATTCCTGACATATGTTAAAATTTAAACCGCGAGAATGCGAGTTGAAAAAATTTCATAAATTTTACCCCGCGTAATAGGCACACCCGGAACTTCGAGCCGGGTTTTCTGAAAAAAAAGTGCGCCTATTATGTGAGTAAATACGGTATTTCTGCGTTAATTATGGAAGCTCTTTGAGGAACCGCGATCACATCGTCTTGCGACCTCTCGGAGAGGGGAGTTTCGACCCTCAGTTTGCACACCTCTGCTCTAGCGGCTGCGCCTTTGCCAGCACTAGAGTGAAATAGGTCACATGAACCATCGAGCACACCGACTGACAAAATCTTGGCTCGGGTGTCGCCAAGAAATTATCGCTTCTAAAAATGTCAACACCTGACGGCTAGTTTAAGAAGAAAGTGCCTATTTCGCGGAGTTCTCACCTTTCATAGTGTCCAGCCTTATCTTCCGGAAGCACGGACCGCTTACGCTACTCGTCAGGAAATATTGTTGGTATGCACGACGGGGACGACACATCCTTGGACGGCGCGCCCCCAACGAAATGGACGCTGCATATCTTTGTGTGCCGAGAGGGCTCCCAGTTTGTTCCGTCGAGACTGAAATGTGCAGATGTTAGCGGCACAAGAAAAACAAAAATGCAGAACGCAAGACGGACAAGAGAGAAGACACGGTCACGGGAACCAAACTTACTTTTTTCGTTGCACAGCGGTGACCCACTGTTGCCGCTGCCCTACAAAGCAGAGACGAGTTGAGAAACCGCGAAACGTCATCCCCGCTGGGCACGACGTGTACCTGTTGGTGCAGCCGACTACGCAACAATTCATTATTCCAATCAACTACGCGTTGACGATGCAGTCACGGCTTACGCGTCTCCACGGCTGCATGAATTCGTATTCCGGCGGCAGCATGGAGACGTTTCCTTCTGCTCGGGTTTCTCTCTGTGGAGTGTCTTCTCTGACAGCCGCGCGGTGGCGTGCCAGTTGCAGCGCACGGAGCCTATAGGGAGTATGCACCCACGTCAAAATAGCGATGCATTCTGTTACAGGGTGCCAAACTGATCTTACTGGTGCTGACATTAAAAGGGTGGAAGACGAGCTCCTTACTCGCAATCACGAGCTCTATGAACTTCGAGATGCCATGGAGAGAAGCCGATTCACTGAGCAGACACTGCAGGACAAAGACGACAAAGTGTCATTCTACACAGGCCTTCCATCGTTTTTAGTGCTAATGTCTGTTTTCAAAATTGTTGAGCAATATGTGGCACACTCCAGCAACAACGTGCTCACCAAGTTTCAAGAGATGATGTTTTTTTTATGTGTATACGGCCTGGAGTCCGCAGGATATGCATACAGGTTCAACGTTTCACAGGCAACAGTGTCTCGAATATGTGAAAAATGGCTCGATGCCTGCTTTGATCAGTTGGGACCACTTATTCAGTGGCCTGAGAAGGAAGAAGTTATGAAAACCATGCTGCTTGCATTTATGCAGAACTTTGGTAGGAAGGTGCGTGTCAGTCTCGACTGCTTCAAGGTATTTTCTGACAGGCCAAGTGCACATGACACGCGTGCTGGCACTTAGTCGCAAGTAGAAACATCACAACACCATCAAATTTTTTATTGGCAGTTGTCCTCAAGGAAATATAATTTTTATATCTAAGGCCTATGGTGGCAGATGCAGTGAGAAGTTCATCACAGAGGACTGTGATGTGCTGTGAAACTTGGAGTACGACGACACTGTACTAGCTGACCGAGGCTTCTTAATTTTAGAAAGTGTCGGATTATACTGTGCGAAGCTTTACATTCCTCCATTTACAAAAGGGAAGCGCCAACTGAGTGCTAGTGAAGTTGAGCACACAAGAGAGCTAGCCAATGTCCATTCGGAGACATGTTGAGAGAGTTATTGGGCTACTGAGAAATAAGTATTTGATACTAACAAGTTGCCTGCCAGCTGAACTCTTGACTGTGTCTTGTCACGGAGGAACGCCAATCGACAAAATTGCAGTCGTGTGCTGTGCACTCACAAATTTATGCAACTCTGTGGTGCCGATGGATTAGTTTCCAAAAGCTGTTCACTATTTGCAACTGCGTAACAACTTGTAAGTAGGTGCTTATTCTTTGCATGTCTTGCGGCTGACACCAGTTAAATGTGCACTCTTTTTTGCCCACTTTCTTTTTATCATGCATTCTGATAAGTACATTGCATATGAAATGTATGTACAGCACAAAATAGTGCATTTCACAAGCTCTGCACATGTTGTTATATGTTTAGATAGCAATTAAATTTTGCTGTCTCATAAATTGTTAGAATTTCTCATGCTATTATTATGTTGCTACTTAGTATAAAGCTCACTATAAAATTTACATTTAGGTTTGTTTAATACAGACTATCCAATTCTTTAGTCGGCTTTAATGTAGTTTAAATGTAAATGTGTAAAATCATGGTACACACAATTCATGCAAGTTTGCCTGATAGAAGCACTGGTCACACACGTTAGCAAAGCTACATGAGACTGTAAAAGCTAGTACGTGCTGCAATTTTTAAGGAATTATAAGCCCAGAACTAGGGACCTAGGCAACAAAAAGGCACCATGTTTGAATTCCCTGTCTTTTTTCTTTCACTTTAACTGAAAAATTGCAAAGGGCATTACTTTTCTTTCAACCAAACTGGGCAATGTCTTGGCAAGAGCATATTTCGAACTGAGCACTTCAGACGTTCTCCAAATAAGTTAATGCATGACATTTCACTGCGAGGCTTTATAGTGATACAATTTTATAAGTAGCTTTAACACAAGCAAACCTACTGTGGAAAAGACCGAATTTATTCCCATGTTACCCTGCATTTTTCTGGCTTACACAGACTAAAAAGGCCAGAGTGGTGCACTTGCTGGAAAAACATCAGCCAGTTTTCAGTACCTGAGGCAACAAATAAACTGGCCTTGCATTTGTTTGTCTTCCCTGTACCTTTTGGACGGGCGTGTGCTTAGTTTCAAAAACGGCAACAGGCATTTTCCTGAGTACTTGCATGGTCAAGGCACAAATCATGCTGCACATCACATACTCCGCAAAACGAAAGAGGGGAAGTGAGAGTGAAAACATTCACTGAATTCAGGCATACGGTTCCAGGTAACACTTTGCAGTTACTGAAATAAATAAATTTTTACACTCGTAAGCTGGGCCCACATAAACAAACATGATTACTGGCATCACACAAAATAAAAATACCCTTTTTATTCAAGGTGGGCTGACAGCTGGTTTGGAAAAAGAAAAACAAGCCAGAATTTAAGCAGCGGGCAACTTGCATAATAAAGCCCACTCAAACATGCTGCTTTGCTTTATGACATTAGTTATCTACACAACTTGCAACTTGGCCAAAGGGTGCCTGCTTTATTACTAGGCCACATACAACATTGCTTGTCATGTTTTATATAAATTCACTTTCACAGGAATCCACTCTCACATTTAAGAGAAATTGTGCGTGCTGGTACTTCACACTGCCTTGATAACATATACGGCACTGCTGCAAGCTTCATTTCACACTACACACTGCTTGGACCTTGCAAGCGTCTCACTTCAAAGTAGCGAGGTCACTTTCATGTCACATGTTGCCACCATGTGTAACTCTGCTGCAAACTTGTTTTGTCGCATGAAATCGTGCTGATGCATCTGGACGTCGCTTCAGTCCAGTCTTTGATAAATGGTGACAACAAGCTTTATGGTTGAGCCATTACAATTGTGCTTCTGAGTTTGAATCTTCCAAACAGCCCTGTGACGCCTCTGTGGGTCTGGTTATCCGAATAAACCAGTGGCCAACTAGCTCCAATAAGATCACATTGTAGGTAAATCTTCTTGCCTTCGCCATTGCGTTTTCTAGGAAGGCTTTGTTGCGGTATACCCTTTCTACATTGATTTCTCATTTTTTCCACAGTGCAAAATCTGTGTGTTGAATATTACATGCAAACATCTGAACTTGGTAGAAGTATTCATCGTTTTCTTTTAATACAAGGCCGCCATCCAATGCCACGAAATGGCTGCTCCATTGTGTCACAAGATCTTCGAGGCATGTTTCTCGTACACTGTAGGGGCAATTGACTTCCACTGTGCCCTTGCCGCAACAGTCACACTCGACTAGATGATCTGGTGTCGCACCAAAGTACGGCTCCTCTCTTGAGACGACCAAGCCTACTTCGCGAAACCTTGCGTTAACGTGATGCTGAGTCCCAAGAGACTTGTAGCTTGCCAGTGCCGCCACTTCATTGTTTCTGCCATACCTCACCGGTGCAGAATTAAGGTTACTGTGTGGGTAGCAGATCTTCTTAATCAAACTCGCCGATGGGTTTGCAACATCAGTGGTGCAGGTAGCCTTTAGAGCTGATGCAGTGATGCGGCCAGCCCTGTACTGAAACCACCTTGGCGTGGACGATTGTTTTTTGTGCATTCTTCAATTGAAAAAATAGCTTCTTCAGTTATTTCCAACTTGACGGACCTGCACTTTTGCATGAGGGAATGTTTGTCCATATTTGACGCACTGGGGTTGTACAGGTCAAGCAAGCGTGTTGCGTTACACTGGGCGGTCGCTGAAATATACAGGTCACTGTACTTTGGGTGTATTGTGGCTGCAGCAGGGCGAAGTCCACTTGATATTATGGTATCAAACAGCCCGTTCAGTTTTTTTAGTGGTTGGCGGCGGCGCCTTGGGTCTCTTGGCCCTTGCTGTGCTGTACTTGAGGCTCCCGACAATTAATTGATGGCGTCGCATTTGCGCGGATGAAAAATTCATACTGGTGATGGCACCACCTTGCGTTTAAGCACCGGCAACCATTTGTTGCTAACATCAGTGCACGACTTCGCTTTTTCTATTTGTAGCCCGATCTCCATGCAAAACAAGAGAGCCGCCGTGTGCGAACACGTCTCACCCAAGCCAGCCATGCACAAGCAGTGCGCAAAGACAACCCGACCGTCGGCCTTCATAAGTAGCCAAGCTGTCAGCGGTCCTAGCAACAAGCTTTGCGAGTCATTTATCTCTCCCACAAATATAATTTCGTTTGTGCTCACAGGTTTGATGTATGGTTCTTTTACCCACCCACTGATGGCGAAGTTGTAGGACTCAAGGCTCTTCTTGTTTTTGATTTGCTGTCTCATGAGAAAGCTTGTTCTTGTCACGAGGAATTCATAAAGGTCGATGTCCGGCCACTCACTCCATCCTTTGAGGCAGTCTGCTACCGGCAACTGTAGTGGGTCACAGCCACACCGGGCGAGCTTTTCTTTGTAGTGGCGAAGGTCGTCGCCGCGTAGGCACGAAGGAAGCGTAGTTCATCTTATCTACGCGGCTCTTCGACGATGCCATCACAGTAGCAATGCAGTAACTTTGTAACAAGCAACCGCACACAAACACTCATGAGAGGCGCGAGCCTTGCTGTTGCGAAGGGAAGCTTGCATGGCAAAAATCAGCGCGGAGAACTCGTGATCTTTGCGAGATAGTGAGGCAGCAAATGCGGCTGGCATGGTGGCACTGAAGCTATGCGTTGCCGATAGTACAAGATGGCCTCCACTAGATGCTGCGCTGCCGCTGACATCACCTGAATACCTCCTATTTCCGCAAAAATATTTCGTAAAAAATTTTTTTATGCGCAGTGCTTTGTATGGTGCGAAGACCAAATGGCTAAATCCATCATGGGCCAAACGTGTTGTCCAAATCCAGGGCGCAATGACAGCTAACCCTCGATATGAATTTTAAATCTTGAAGGCCATGTTGTTGCTGACTGCATGCAACAAAAGCGGATTCGAAGCCAGAATACACGTGGAGGTCATGGATGTACCGTATACAATCGACTAAGGGCTGCGCTAATGTAAGGGTCGCTTCCCCTAACTTTGCAGTGCAAATATTGAAAAAAAAAAAAAAAAATTCTCGCCAGCAAACGGCAGCGTCGGCGCGTCTTGCGTACGGCGCATTTTGCGGGAGCCACCAGATGGCAATAGCTGTCCTGCGGCTTCGTCATGCAGAGCTATCTGGGAGGTCTTGTTGCTTTTCTCGCCGGCGCCATTGATCCTTTGTGCCGCCGTTCATTTTGACGACTGCCTATAGCACAACTGCTCGCCATGGAAAATAAAAAACGCTTAACCATGTACGATGCTGCATTGAAACTTCAAGTTGCTGCATACGCCAAATAGAATGGAAAACGTGCAGCCGGCCGGAATTTCCACGTCGACGACAAGTGCGTGCGTCGCTGGTGCGACCCAAAAGGAAGAGCTGGCCGCAACAGATAAGACAAGGAAAGCATTCCTCGGCAAGTCCTGCAAATTTCCAACACTCGAGAAGGAGCTCATGAAGCACGACATGGACATCAGGAAAGAGGCAGACTTCAGACGCCAGTACTCTGAATGGATGGCAGCGGGCCACCATGAGAAAACGCCGACCAGACGACTAAGCAGGCCGTCACTTCAGCTGGTCTGCTCTTGAATTTTAAACGTGTAGGGTGCGGTGTGGATGGACATTGGGCTTCTTCGATTTTCCACTTCTGGCTACCCGCGGGCTGCCAGAGCGTCTTCGTTTTTCTCAAGTTGCTCCACCCACCGCGCTACGCACTTCCGTTGGGATTTCGTTTTGCTCGTGCTGGACGGTTCTGGCTACCCGCGGGCTGCCAGAACCTGCCAGGAGGATTTTGGTCTGGCTGCTCTCTGGAAGTTCTCTGGCTAGCAGACGACTAAAAGAGGCGATGGGCGCTTGCCGCCATTTTTAGGGGTCTTCACGGATTGCAACGCGGGTGCTTGAGGAGTTAAATTTACCTCGCTCAGCCAACTATCTACGGTCATCTTCGAATTTCCTTACTTCTAGCGTTATCTTTTTAGGTGCTAACGCTCCGTTCAGCATCGCGAAGCGGTGTGATACGAGCCGTGGAGAACCGTTTGAAGCTTTTGTGTGTGTGTCCCCTGATTGCTTCTTCGTGGCAGTGAACAGCGCGCCACACTCTCATACGTGCATGTTATCTGCATCGTGTTCCACGCAAGTTGTAGACGCTCATTCACACGTTGCGGTACATTTTGGGTTCGTCTTTCTCTGGTGGCGTTCCTTTTCACATATTTCGCGTATGTATATCTCTCCTTTCTCTGCAGTTAGCGAAGGCTTTGCAGTTAGCCCGTGTTCGCTCCGTCTCTCTGTCGTATGTTTAGGTGGCAGCTCGAAACCGATATGTGTTCGAACTGCAGGCCGTTGATCTAAGAATACACTGATTGCACTCTGTACATTTAGACACACGTACATTCGCTTATTGCTCTCATGATTGCGACCAATGTTGTTTTTCGTGTGAAATGTTCGCTGGTCACAGGCGACGTGCATTTTCACGCGCCAGCCGCGTCCCCAGCTCTTTAAGTAAGAAGCACCATCAGCCACAACAAAATTTCTGAAATCGAAGCCCAAGCAAGTCGGCGCGAAATTTTATGCGTATGAGACGTACCCGATAACCTGCTTTTTCATGTCTTGTGATGACACAACGCCAACTCATCAATGTCGCCGGTGGTCGACGTGATCGCTGCGAGCAGGGATCCTCCAGCTATCGCTTTCGAATATGCAATCACGATTTCGTGTCTTGTCATCCGCCTCATCGGAGGCCATCTGTTGCGCTGCGCAAGGCGAGGTTGGCTGAGTACGCGTCCTGCGCCGAGTCGCGCGAAAGTGATCGTATTCCTGAATGCAACTATATATTTTCAAGCTGGCAACGCATAAATGGGCCGACTACGCCGAGCGCACGTCGGCTTCGACGGGCGCTGCCATGCTGGTAGCATGTTTACATTTGGCCAGCTGTACCGGCGTTCGCATGGGCGTTCAATTTTGCAAACTTCGGGCAGGTTCAGGTTGTCTTGGGATCCCAGCCCACGTGACTTCCTGTCAGAACCGGAACTAGCTGGCTGCCGTCTGGCTCCCAGCGGGCTACCAGAACTCCGAAAATCGAAGAGGCCCATTATTGTAAAGAATTTTAAGGTCGCCGGGATTTCCAATGCCACGGACGGAACTGAGGACGATTGGATACAGGAACGTGCAGATGACCCAAACAGTGGTGACGAGCTGAACCCAAGCAGCGATACCGATGAAGACATCTAGTGAGGATGTCCGCAGCTAGATGCCAGATATTCCATCATTAGGTATATATGGCAAGATTAAACAGGTTTTTCCATACGTGGATTGAAAATCGAACAAAAATTTCACATTTCCGTGGAAGGCTGTGCCCCATCAAAATCGCGGAAAAAAAGTGCAGCCCTTACACGAGTGTATGCAGTATGTTCGTTGATGATCCACTCTCGTGGGATCCATGTAAACGTAGCCTTACATTGGTGTTAAAAGCATGAACTATGAAAGGCTACCATGACGTCAGTTTTGCTCTTGCAATCGCCTCTGAAATTCTAGTGCGCAAGAACATTGCCTTCGAGATTGGATCGCTCATGTGTACTACGCGTAACATTGTAACAAGCTGGGTCAATCCAGCTGTCAAGCTCCGCAATTCGCAACATAGACTTTCTGCCAATGTTGCTCCCGTGCCTGCAGTTTGACGCATTATTTAACGCGACGACTTTTCCCGGGCGCCTTTGACACTGCCTCGGCCTCCTCCTGTTGCACAGTAAGTATTTTTTTTTGCAAGTTTTTTTTTCGTATCAAGTGACGGTGTGTAGTGATAAGTGCGTCAGTAGGTAGCCCCTAACGTTCAGTTAAGTGCTCGCCACCGGGCACATATGCGTGTGGTTGACGGAGAGGAACTAGCGCAAACGAAAGTTGGTATTTGTAGCCATTATGGTGCTCGAAAAGAAGTGGATCCGCATTGCTCAGCGAGCTGGTCGGCAGTCTAAACAACTCGTAGACCTCTTAGGCGAACATGTGTTCTCGTCCAACAATGGAACTTCGGCTCGAGTGGTGCCTCTGGATAACCGTCCTAATGGAGTTTGTAGCGCTCCTGATGGATCTGCTTCTGATGAGAACCGGTCAGAGCTATTTTGTGCATTGAAAGTGCAGAACTGTTAGGCGTGTCAAAATGATTCAGTGTAGGAATATTGTATCGGGTTGGTTTCCTTTTGTTTTTCCAGGTCAACAAACTTGTTCAGCTTGGGGGCAGGAACCCGAATGCGGCAGTTAAGCGCATGCTTATTTACCTCTTTGCGGACAAACTGGCTACTGAATACTCATGGCATGGGAAGAAAGGAAAACGAAAGTTTTCTGATCTTTGGCTGTGTCAACATTTGTTCAGTATGTGTCATCTTTTATGGAGTTAAATGCTCATTAAGTCTATTGTGTAATGTTTGCTTTACACGGTGCTTCACTACTAGTAAGAAACCTGACCAATGAGAAGAGTAACAAAATTGGTTAACAGTCAGATCAGATAAGGCAGCATAATGCATACCATCTTACGTCACAAAACGATAGTGACAAAGAGCATTCCACACCTGTGCTTGTTCTACCTGTCTGTCCTCTTGGTGTGCCTATCTGTGTGTTAGCACTATTACATTAGCACACCACTTCTGCAACCAGTACCAGAGGGGAAAGCTTCCTTTTGGTTGTTTTCAAACTACACATTAGATGGGCAGTGTTCTATTCATTCATGTAAATTTGTTGCTCTGTTCCAGCTGCTGTCAGGAGGCACTTCCCACAGAGTACAAGGGATGACATTGAGTCAACCGCTAAGTCATGGCTTTGTCATGCTCCTGAGAGGGCTAATGGAAGAGAGGGAGCCAGAGGCATGTGAAGGTGAGGTCAACATGGCAGTGTTTGAATGCTAGTTACATTGCTCTGTTTTTCCTACACTTTGATGCGTAAACCTTGTCTGCATCATTATGTTGAGTTCTCCCCAATTTTGAGCATCTGCAAAAATGTATTAGCTTGCGTGTAGCAGTAAATATCAAGTATTTCTATTTTATAGCTTTAGAAGGCTTAGTTGCAAATTTTTTATATGGTTGCACTTAAGTCATGGTGTTTGTTTAGGTCCAGGCATATCGATCATGTTAATTACAAATCTTGCTTGTCAAAACATTAAAACAAGATTTACAATTGTTTGGGTTTAAAATGTCACATCTACCATATTTACATGTCGGTAACATAAACATGCATATTGTTTGACGGGATACGGTTGCACACTAAAAAAAAAGAATTCGGCTAATACGGCAAGTTGCAACACTTATCACTTGAGGCAGTGCTAGTTAATTCATACTTGCAAGTAATAAAGAAGGAATTGAGTTGTTTCCATGCCTTCTTATTGCTTGAAAGTTGGTTATGTGTGTCCAAGTGCTACATGTTTGGCTTAAAAGTGGCAGGAACCTTGGCTTATGTTCCATACCTGCAGTAAATTCAAATCTGGACATTCTTAACAACTAAACTGAAGCTATTTCTGTGGGCACCTGTGTTCTTAAAGAGCTGTGTCAGCTGTGTTAGTGTACTGATGTCATGTCAGCGTGACAACTTCAAAGGAAAGTGGCAGCAAGTGGTTTGCATTGTTGAGATTGTAAGGTCTTCTGGAGTATTTGAGCAAGGGCAGGAACAAAAGCTGTGACATGAGAAGATCGACAAGGCATAAGCATGAGAAGGAATTGAATGTAGGAAACACGTCTTCAACCCTAAACATTATGGCATCTCGCCATGTGGCTACTCCAAATGCATGCTTTTTCTCCACTTCTTATTAGTACAGTACCTGTCTTACTCAGTCACTCTAGAACACATTCCAGGGATGATTACCTAACCCATTTGCTGCCACTTAGTGTTTTCTTTCAGGTTTCTGACATGTCACATCTACCATATTTACATGTCGGTAACATAAACATGCATATTGTTTGACGGGATACGGTTGCACACTAAAAAAAAAGAATTCGGCTAATACGGCAAGTTGCAACACTTATCACTTGAGGCAGTGCTAGTTAATTCATACTTGCAAGTAATAAAGAAGGAATTGAGTTGTTTCCATGCCTTCTTATTGCTTGAAAGTTGGTTATGTGTGTCCAAGTGCTACATGTTTGGCTTAAAAGTGGCAGGAACCTTGGCTTATGTTCCATACCTGCAGTAAATTCAAATCTGGACATTCTTAACAACTAAACTGAAGCTATTTCTGTGGGCACCTGTGTTCTTAAAGAGCTGTGTCAGCTGTGTTAGTGTACTGATGTCATGTCAGCGTGACAACTTCAAAGGAAAGTGGCAGCAAGTGGTTTGCATCGTTGAGATTGTAAGGTCTTCTGGAGTATTTGAGCAAGGGCAGGAACAAAAGCTGTGACATGAGAAGATCGACAAGGCATAAGCATGAGAAGGAATTGAATGTAGGAAACACGTCTTCAACCCTAAACATTATGGCATCTCGCCATGTGGCTACTCCAAATGCATGCTTTTTCTCCACTTCTTATTAGTACAGTACCTGTCTTACTCAGTCACTCTAGAACACATTCCAGGGATGATTACCTAACCCATTTGCTGCCACTTAGTGTTTTCTTTCAGGTTTCTGACAGTGCATGCCTGCATGACATGTACGATTGCACTGACCATATAAAAGTTATATGCAGAATTAAAAGAGCTGCCACGAAAACTGGCTCTTCTGTCAAAGCGTTGGCTCTCCTTTTCTGAGCCACCACAACCAAACCACAGCAACTCCTTTATTTTTTTTTTCTCACTCTACTTCTGCACCCACAATTTGATGTTGCATACACTGTCACATAGCTTAGTATTTTCCTGAAATGCATGAGGAAGGTTTTGTAGGAAAAATTGTAAAGCACTAGTGAAGTTCGTGTCAAATTATGGGAGATAAATGCGGGAGCCTCTGATTTCTTGTAGACATGCCACGATGGCTAGCTTAGATGCTTTAATTACGCCACGCACACATCAACTTGAGGGCTTAGTGAAGCTTTAGTACTAGTTTGTAGTGTACGGTTATTTATTTATACAGAAATCCACAAGGGTGGAGTGGTTCCCTTTCAATAAAATACTTGACAAAGGAAACTCCTTTCTTTATTCAAAATCACATTTCCAATGTCGAACACCGATTTGGTCCTGTTGCAGGGAACAAATCACACCCCCATCCACAAAGATCAGTAGTTCTGGGTTCAATCCCTGCACCTGGATTTTTCTTTCACCCAATTGCTGCAATTGGGTGGATGGCATGTCTGTAATTTTTTGTGTGCTGCCACAAATACTATTATTAAAAATTCCGCACTTTTACTGCACTGTCCGTGAGGTTTCAAAATGATTCACTATACTACTATTTGGCATACTATCCTACTGCTTATCTTTATCATCTCTCCTCATACTGCCCTTTTTCTCTTTCTCTTCCCTCTGAGCAGAATAGCAGACTGGAGGACTATTGCCTCAAGCTGACCTAATTGTCTTTCCTCTAATAAACTGTCTGTCTATCTTTCTACTCCATTAGGGTTCGACTGTCAAAGGAAGTGGTGTCATGTGCTGAAGACTTGCATGCTGAAGTTGCATTCCAGTCCCATGAGCTCCCAAATACAAGTGCCTTCAAGAGTCGCAAGTTGCCTTCAACTTTCACAAGTTAAAGTGCCTGAGAATTCATGTTATACTCATTATTTGGATTTCTTTTTTAGATGTATTCAAGTGCCACATATTGTGTTCAAATGCTACAAGTAGCATTCCAGTCTCCCAAAATGTGTCATTTTTCTAAATATAACATGCAGAGCTGTACATCATTTATGTGTAGCGTTGTTCTGCTTACAAGAGTTATTTTAAGATTGCTTTATTTGTCCCTTCAGTTGCATTTGAGGCCATGATGCGTGTTCTAAAACCACATGTTTTAACAAAAACAACTTGCCACAGGTGGGGAACGATCCCACAACCTTTGTATTTCACGTGCGATGCTTTACCAATTGAACTACCGCAGAGTCGTTTCCCCATCCACTTTCTTGGGTATGTCTCCTAGTAGAAACCTGGGAGTGTAAGCCAGCGCCACCACTCGCAGACCTTGGCAGCGGATGTGGAACATCCTTTCTGCCACAGGCGTCACTATCGGCCGCGTGCACTGTCCCTGTGCCCGTAGCCGGCAGTCGAGGCCTTTTGCGTCCGGTCCAAGTTCTGCGCTCATGGACGCGAGTACTGGCGACATGTGGGTCACCGAGCGTTGATATTGCGTGCACACTTTGGTTTGAAAGAGAGTGGGGCTATACTAATCCAGGTACAACCAAATTAGGAAGGCCCGCTAAGCTTGGACACTCCCTCACTGGAACAGGAATTGGCCTCGCTGGTGCAGTATTGGGCCACAACCTCCCTGATGATATCTACAATTAACCAATGGCCCTCAGTCCCCAGCAGCTGTGGAGCACCTGACCAAGGTGGCGGTCAGACCTACAATGCAGCAGAGGGCGCTAAGGATCTCTGGGTCCGGACAGGCTGCCAATGGAAACTGACCCTTGCAACGTTTAACACCCGAACCCTCTCGAGTGAGGCTAGCTTATCAGGACTCTTTGAGGAATGCATCATGTAACCGCGCAAAGAACAAAGGACAAAGAAGGAAACACACAGGACAGGCGCCAGTCCTGTGTGTTTCCTTCTTTGTCCTTTGAGTGGTTACATGATGCATTCTAATATCGACCACCAACTAGCCCGCCTATCCCTGTTAAATATGCTCTTTGAGGAACTAGCAGACATTGTTTGGGATAGTATCGGCCTTAGTGAGATTAGAAGAACTGGTGAGGCTTACACATTGCTAATTAATGGCCGTGTCCTATGCTATGGAGGCTTCCCTGATAAGAAGCAATACGGGGTAGGATTCCTAATTTATAAGGACATAGCGGGCAACATTGACGAATTCTACAGCATTAATGAGAAGGTAGCAGTAGTCGTAATCAAACTTAATAAGAGGTATAGATTAAAGGTAGTACAAGCTTATGCTCCAACATCCAGCCATGACGATAAGAAAGTAGATCAGTCTTATGAAGATGTTGAATTAACGATGAAAAAAGTGCTAACTCGATATACAGTATTAATGGGTGACTTCGATGCAAAAGTGGGGAAAAAGCAGGAGGGTGAACAGGCAATTAGCAACTACGGAATCGATTCTAGAAACGCTAGAGGAGGGATGCTGGTAGAATTCACAGAAAGGAATAAGCTGAGAATAATGAACACCTTTTTCAGAAAACATAGCAACAGAAAGTGGACCTGGAAAAGCCCTAATGGTGAAATGAGAAATGAAATTGATTTCATACTTTCTGCCGATCCCAGCATAGTGCAGGATGTAGCAGTGACAAGTAGGGTAAAGTGCAGTGATCATAGGTTAGTGAGGGCTAGGATTCACCTCAATTCGAACAGAGAAAGAGTAAAATTGGTCAAGAAAAAACAGGTCAATTTAGAGGCAGTAAGTGTCAAAGCAATCAAATTCAGGCTGGTGCTTGCAAACAAATATGCAGCCTTAGAACAGAGATGATGACGATGACATAGAGGTAATGAATGAAACTGCAATGAGGCTGGCTTCAGAGGCAGCAATTAAAGTGGGAGGCAAGGCATCAAGGCAACCAGTAGGCAAGCTCTCCCAAGTAACAAAGGACCTAATAAAGAAACGCCAAAGAATGAAAGTGTCCAACTCAAGAAGGATAAGATAGAATTTGTGGAACTGTCCAAACTGATCAACAAAGCAAAAATAAGTGATATTAGAAATTATAACGTGAGAAAGACTGAAGTGTTAAAAAATGGATGCAGCCTCAAATCAGTGAAAAGGAAACTTGGCATAGGACAAACCAAAATGTATGCACTGAAAGATAAGCAGGGTAACATCATTAGCAATCTCGAAGGTATAATAAAACCAGCAGAAGAATTCTATACTGACCTGTACAGTACCGAGAGGACTCAGGAGTACTCTATTTGAAACAATAATGAACAGTATACAGTAACTCCTCCTATAACTAGAGATGAAGTAAGAAGGGCCTTGCAAGTCATGAAAAGGGGAAAAGTGGTAAGAGAGGATGGAATAACAGTCGATTTAATCAAAGATGGAGGAGACATAATGCTAGGAAAATCGGTGGCGCTATATGAAGTGGCTATGAACTGCAAGGGTCCCAGAAAACTAGAAGAATGCAAACATTATACTAATTCACAAAAAGTGAGACGTTAAAGAACTGAAAAATTATAGGCCCATTAGCTTACTCCCATATTATATAAAATATTTACCAAAATAATCTCCAATAGAATAAGGGCAACACTGGACTTTAGTCAACCAAGGGAACAGGCTGGCTTCAGGAAAGGATACTCTACAATGGATCACATCCATGTCATTAATCAGGTTATCGAGAAATCCACAGAGTACAATAAGCCTCTCTATATCGCTTTCATAGATTACGAAAAAGCATTTGATTCAGTAGAGTTTCCAGCAGTCATAGAGGCACTGCGTAATCAAGGAGTACAGACCGCTTACGTAAATACCCTGGAAAATATCTACGGGGATTCCACAGGCACCTTAATCCTACACAAGAAAAGCAGGAAGATACCTATAAAGAAAGGGGTCAGATGAAGAGACACAATCTGTCCAATGCTGTTCACTGTGCACTTGGCAGAAGAATTCAAGCTATTAAACTGGGAAGGTTTAGGAGTAAGGATCGACGGCGAATGCCTCAGCAACCTTCGGTTTGCCGATGACATTGTTCTATTCAGCAACACTGCGGACGATTTACAACAAATGATTGAGGACCTTAACAGGGAGAATGTAAGAGTAGGGCTGAAGATTAATATGCAGAAGACAAAGATATGATAAATAACCGGGCAAAGGAACAAGAGTTAAGATCGCACGTCAGCCTCTAGAGTCTGTGGAGGAGTATGTTTACCTAGGTCAACTAATCACAGGGAACCCTGAGCATGAGAAGAAAATTCACAGAAAAATAAAAATGGGTTGGATTGCATACGGCAGACATCGTGAGCTCCTGACTGGGAGCTCACCGCTATCATTGAAAAGGAAAGTGTGCAATCAGTGCATTTTACCGGTGCTGACATATGGCACAGAGATTTGGAGGCTGACAAAGAAGCTTGGGAACAAGTTAAGGACCGCGCAAAGAACAATGGAATGCCAGACATAACTTTAAAGACAGAAAAAGAGTGGTTTGGATCAGACAGCAAACGGGTATAGACGATATTCTAATAGACATCAAAAGAAAAACATGGCACTGGGCAGGTCATGTAATGCACAGATTAGATAACCGTTGGACCATTAGGGTGACAGAATGGGTAGCAAAAGAAGGGAAGCACAGTAGAGGATGGCAGAAGTCTAGGTGGTGCGACGAAATTAGGAAATTTGCGGGTGCTAGTTGGAATCGGTTGGCGCAGGACAGGGGTAATTGGAGATCGCAGGGAGAGGCCTTCGTCCTGCAGTGGACATAAATAGGCTGATGATGATGACTTTGGTTTGTAGGCCCACTTTTCTTTTCCGTCTCATTCCTTTCATCAGACGTGTACCTTCAGGTATGGTGTCTATAGAATATTATACTTCAGCTTAAACAACAAGAGAAAGAAATAATGGCGGCCTTATTCAGCGAGCACCATGTAAACGCCGAGTGCTGCGACAAACAACCATAACCGTGCCAGGCTATAGCAGATGACGCTCGTACGCTTGGTGCGGAGGTCAATGGGGGAACGGCAGCGGGCCGCTCGGTGCGCATAGGCGAGGCGAGGAGTTGCGGTACTGAAAGAGAATAAATAAACGTTGTGACGGCCAGGGCAGCCGATGTGATAGTGATCGTCTGATCCCATTTATGCGTTGCGGAGAGAAAATGTGCTCGTTTTTTGTGTGCATTAACGATCATGAAGTCCCTGGGCCTGTGCAATGCTATTAGCTCGCTGTATGTTTCTTGTGCTGCGCCGTTGTTGATCATCGTAGTTTGGTCCATTCGCGCTTTCTTTGTTCCCGGCTCATGAGAACCTCTGGTACTCTCGCCGCTCTTGCATCGGGTCACAGTGCACGGAAGAATGGGTTGATGGCTGTGCTATCGCGTGCTGTAGTTCATCCGCAATTCAACAGTGTTTACGCTGGAAGGACCGTTCGTGCAGTTGATGCGGTGTGAACTGACACGAAGCAGTGTCCGCATCAAAAGGTAAGTCTGGCGCCTTGTACGTTCTTATGGTTCATGTAGTGTGACTTGTCATGAGGAGCAGAAGATGATTAGTCTTATTGCACATTTAGCGAAAAGTTTCACGAAAATTACCCCGAGACGAATTGATGTTGCTAGGAGCTTCATCTTGTAACGAAGCGCCGGTTAGCCTGGCGCATCTCCAGCCTATGAAATGTAACGAAGTGCCGGTCAGTCAGGCGCATCACCGGCACTTTACGCAGAGGGCCGGTCCTGACTGCTCGCAGGGTTTTGACTAACGCAACTAGTTCGACCTCTCACTCCTTGCGTACCCTCTTAATAAACACCTTGACATTTGGTGGAGAGTGCGGGATATGACTTCATCAATGCGGGAACTTCGAAGCCGAACCATTCAACCATCTCGGATAATGCCGGACGATCCTGATCAGCCTTCTCGAACCATGCCTGTTGATCCAGCTCAACAAGCTGCAGTCACAGCACCAACTGTCATCTGTCCTGGCGTGCAGCGTCAGCAGAATCCTGCTATTTTTGCAGGTGCTTGTGATCAGGACGTCGAGGATTGGCTCGCCTCGTACGACAGAGTCAGCGCGCACAACCACTGGGACGATATGGCAAAGCTCAACAACGTAACTTTCTACTTGATCAACGTTGCGCACTTGTGGTATTGTAGCCACGAATCTGACATCCCGACATGGTCAACGTTCAAGACCAACTTCACGGAAGTCTTTGGTCGTCCTGCTGTCCGAACACTCCAGGCCGAACAACGCCTGCGCAGACGTGCCCAGCAACCAGGTGAGAATTTCACCAGCTACATCAAAGACGTCGTTAATCTGTGCAACAGAGTCAAAGCGACGATGCCAGAAGCCGACAAGATCAGGCATATCCTCAAGGGAATTGAGGACGATGCCTTTCATATGTTGGTCGCTCGAAACCCGACCGCAGTGTGTCGTCATTGCGCTGTGTCAGAGTTACAACGAACTTCGAAGGCAGCAAGTAGTCACACAACATCCGTCCTCAGAATTCCCCGCTGTCTCAGGTCTGACGCTACATGTTGACGAGTCGCCTCTAATGCACCAGATAAAGGAATTTGTACGAGAAGAAGTTGCTCGGCAGCTTTCCCTGGTGCCCTGTACGAACGCACAGCCACACCGGGGTTACAGAGTGTCATCAAGGAGCAAGTCGCCGAGAGCCTGCCAGTTATTCAACCGCCTACCGTCGCGGCACCCCTGACGTCGCTGCAACGCCGCCCTTTGCTTCACGTTCACCTCTCCAAGCTGTTGCGCGACCACCCTCAATTCCCTTCTCATCGCCTGCACCAAAACTACCACGTCAGCCAAATCCTTGGACAACTGCCCAATTTGTTACCATTGTGGTATTCTGGGACATGTTGCCTGCTTTTGTCAACGCCGTATGCTGCATATTTATGATAACCACCGACCCATGAGCAATTACGCCCCTCGACAGCTACAATCTCCTGTGCCGCCGGATGAAACCCGTTATCAACCATGCTCGTCGTTCCCCATCACCACGCCCTGCTCCATCTCACCGATGACACCGGCCAAGCCCTCTACCTCAGGGAAACTAAGTGTCGCAGTTCCCAAGGTGACAACTGCATCCCCTTCGATTTGTCAAAGGCCTCGAAATAACCCCTGCAACGTCATTGAGGTATATGTCAAAGCGATTCGAACATTTGCACTGGTCGATACGGGCGCAGCAATTTCAGTGTTACGAGCAGGACTTCGCCGACAAATAGGAAAAGTAACGACGTCACTTTCCAAAGTGTATTTGAGTACTGTGAGCGCACAGCCTGTTGAACCATTGCACGTGTTGTCATCGCACTGCACGTGTTGTCATTGAGGAGTCACTTCATGTCATTCAATTCATTGTGCTGCCGTCCTGCTCCCCACAATGTTATCCTAGGCTGGAATTTCCTTTTGTAAACAATGTCATCATTGACTGTGCCCGGGCCAAGGTGGAGTTGTCTTTTCTTGCCACTGCAGCCATGGACCCAAGATGCTGTGACGTCTACAAAAATGCTTGTGGCCGAAGTTCCTGATATCCCTCCCCAGTCAGCCATCGTCTCCGTATCTTGCGCATCAGCACGTGACACAACCATGCTATTAATGTCATGTGACTTCTTCGTTTGTCGCCGTTCCCTTCCGTTGCCCTTTGCCGTCATCGCCCTCAGTGCTGGCCATCGTGTCATGTGTATGTGCAATGTGTCTTTTTTTGCCGGTTACTTTGCATCGCGGAGAGTGCCTCGGTTACATGCAAACTGTGGATTCTTCAATGTTCATCGATTCTCCCAACAACGCACATTCGATGTCCCTCGCCGCCCTCGACAGCGTCAATCGATCGCTGTTGGAGTGCTTCCATCCGTCAATCTATGGTGATCTGACAACCACACAATACGCACAACTTATCAGCTTGCTAAGCGAAATTACCACCTCCTTCGACTGCCATCAACACTAGACAGTTTTAGTTCGGCGTCAGCAGGAGCTCTGAGGACGCAGCAAACCCGCGGAGACGTCAGTGGGCATGCGCAGTAAGCAAGAGCACGCACGGTATCTTGCGTGCGCCCGCACTTTTCAAAGGCTGTGTAGCGTCCGCTGTGGGCTCAGCGGGCTGTACGGGACGCTCTCGCGTGTCCGCGTTTTTCCATATCGCTCTTGCCGAATATATAACTCCGGCTTGTGGTTTGACTTCATGGCGGCTGATATTGGCTACAGTTTCAGAAGGTGGCATGTCGCGGTGCTGAGTAGCACTACTGGTTCCTACGTGTGCAAGCAGTCATCAATCCCCTTCTCAACTTTTGCGTCCGGCCAGCTATTGCCGTATTGTGCGCGCTTCGCTATGGGCGCACAACCTCGCGCGTTGCGTACGTGAGTGGTTACAAACGCCCAACTAAAACTGCCTTTTATCTCGACCGCACCACCACAGTATCGCACAGCATCGACACCGGTTTGCATGCCCCGCTCCGGCAGCATCCTTACCATGTCTCAGCTTCTGAACGCCGTGTCTTCGACGAACAAGTGAGCGATATGCTTCGGCATGGCGTGATCCAGCCGTCGCATAGCCCATGGGCGTCGCTAATCATCCTCGTAAAAAGAAAGATGGTTCTATTCTAGATTACAGACGCCTTAACAAAATTACGCGCAAAGACTTACATCCCATACCGCGCATAGGCGATGCTCTTGACTGTTTGCAAGATGCCGAGTTTTCCTCCTTGGATTTGCGGTCTGGATATTGGCAAGTCCCCATGGCAGAGGCTGACCGCTCGAAACCGCCTTTCTCACACCGGATGGATTATACGAATTTATTGTCATGCCATTCGGCCTTGTGATGTGTGGTGCGCGACGTGGTGCGGGGTTCGGGACGGTCGAGAGCAGACGACGCTGAGTGCACGCGCGCCGAGCTGGAAGGAGGAAAAACGACGACGTCGAAGAGCGCCCGGCACGTGAACGCGCGGCGCAGGAAAGACAACAAAAGGAAAAAAGCAACCAATTAGAAAAGACCACGGGGCGTCGGGCAGCCAATCCGAAAATGCCAAATCGGCCAGACCAAAAGAAAAAGCGTGGTGCGCTGGCAGAACGGGGCGACACGCAAGGGCGACATGCAAGAGGACACGCAGGGAGACGCCGGGGAGACGCCAGGAGAGTCCCAGGAAACGACGGCAGGAGGAGGTCAACCACCGGAGCGGGCGTTGAAGACGGGCCGTCGGGTTCCGGACCCGAGCCCACCAGGACTTCACCCGCCCGGGGCCTCCTGCCAACCTGTTCCTGTGCGTCGCCCGTCTACCTGAGCATGCCGTCGGCTCCTCAAGGCCGGTGAGCTTTTGCGCCAGTGGGCAGGACGGGAACAGTCGGGCTTCGGGCCAGAGTTCTACGCCAGCTGCCCGGCCAGAACGCCACCCCCGTCTGCCGTGCCGCCTGCTGCCCGAGGCCGGCGTTCGAGCTTCCGTGCCCGTGGGCGAGAGGGGAGCAGTCGGGCTACGGGCCCGAGCTCTCTGCCCGGCCAGAACGCCGCCGCCGTCCACTCCTGCCACAAAGCCGCCAGCGTTACCTGGCCTCGCCAGAGCTGGCACGCTCCCGGCGCCCGGTCGGTCAACCTACGCCGCGACCTTTGGTGAGGCCGGCGCCACTTCTTCTGCCAGCTTGTCGCCGCGTTGCCGCGTCGAGACTGCGACGCGTCCCCGCCCTCGTGGCAAGCCCGGACTAGCACCCTCGTTAAAGCCCTAAGTGTGTTCCTTACCGCAATGTTTTCTTGAGTGTTTATTTTATGCATGCTTTCTGTTTCTTTCTACTTACTTTTCGCCTTTCTGTTTGATTAAAAGTCTTTGTGTGTGCGTCCAAACCGACGGCTTCGTCCTCAATAGGGTTCTGGGAGGCTCCGCCTAAGAGAACCAACCGAACCATTGAGAACACGAACCTTTGCCCATCAGTGGGTCATCACAGGCCTATGTACTGTGCCTGCTGCTTTCAAGCATATGACGGACAGCATCTTGCGCGGTCTCAAGTGGCACACACGTTTGTGCTACCTAGATCATGTCGTATTCTCACCTGATTTCCCGACTCACCTCCAACGACTAAGAGAGGTATGTATTAAGCTACAATTGAACTTGGCTATATCGAACTTGCAAAAAAACGCCTATCAGTTTGATATAGAGCATAATTCGATATAAGCCTGCTAAATAATTGGATGTCATAAAAGCACATACTATTTATAAAATCACTTTATTGATTAAACTGGCTTAGTTTCGCACGAAATAGTCCTGCATTTTCTTCTGCTTTGGCAATTTCGCTGCCTGCGACGCACGCACTTTTCCACATTAAGGAGTCAGAGCAGCTGAGGCCGCAACTTTCCGCATTCGCACAGAAGCACCGGACTAGTGCGAGCGCACCAATCACTTCGGAGGATGTGGGCCAAGGACCGTCGTTGCTTTCCTCATTGTGCCCACTTTCACATGTGCTCGGTACGATGCTGGCAATGTAGTCGTCGTTTTCAGGCTCTCCCGTGGTCGCGACACATCATTTGCGCTCACAAACTCATCCACCGTTGATTGGTCAACAGCTTCCGGAAATTCTGACAGTTCGCTCCAAACTTCGGCAACACTGGCAACGGCTTCATCGCATTCATCAGAATTTACGGTCATCACCGAGCATGCGGAAGTCGGTACGGCTGAAGCAATTTCAGATTAACTACTCGTACACGGCCGTGCGTACGGGTCGGGCGCCACGAGCACCAGGTCGCGAGTTTGGACGCTTTAGCCCTAATCTCCCCCTTATTCTTCAAGATTGTGCCGAGAGTGCTCCTCGGAATCTTCTGCTCTGTGGGGACATCCGACTTCTCACTGCGTCCGACACGATTTATGATTGCGAGCTTCACGACGAAAGGCAAATTCTGCCACTTCATCACGGCAACACTGCGGGAGAAGGCCTACAAGGCGCACAAAAAACAGCGAAACAAGTTGCACTTTCGCCATCTTGCACGACGAGGGCACATGAGCATCTGATTGGCTGTCTGAGCAAGCGCTGTGGGCGGGCCAGGATCATTTTTTGCAGGGGGGGTGCCGACAGCTTGTCCGAGGCAGCGCGGTCACGGTAGGGAGAGCGGTTGGATGGAGCTGCGCAGCCGGATTTTCTCCGCCACCGCAAGAGAAAGCCAACTTCCGGGGGCACTTTCCGCCGCTTGACGTTCGATATATCGGGTGTCGCTGCTATTTTTGTTCGATGTAAGCGTAATTTTTGCGATATATACTCATTGTAACTATATTGCGTCCAGAAATTGTTTGATAATAGAATAATTCGATGTAAACGGGTTAGACTGTACTTTACTAAGGCTGGCCTGCAGCTTAACATCAAGAAATGCTTCTTTGCTGCGCGTATGCTTATCATCTTAGGCCACGTCGTAACCAAAGAAGGCATGCTTCCGGATCCTGCAAAACTCCGCGCAGCTGCGGAGTTCCCCAAACCCACCAAACGAAGACACTACGTAGTTTCGTCGGCCTCTGCTCTTATTTTCGACGCTTTGTGAAAAACTTCGCTATAATCATCGCCCCTTTGAATCAACTGCTGGCTGGAGACAACACCCTATCCGCCTGGTCGAAAGCATGCAATGACGCATTCACGATCCTTCACCATCTGCTCACCTCTCATCCTATTTTGTACATTTTGACTCTGCTGCCCCAACTGAGGTCCATACATATGCCAGTGGAGTCGGCCTTGGGGCGTTTCTTGCCCAACACAAACGTAGTATTGAGGAATACGTTGTTGCTTATGCTAGCCGCACGCTGACAAAGTCAGAGCTAAAGTACTCTGTTACAGAAAAGGAGTGTTTAGCCATACTCTGGGCCCTTAAGAAATTTTGACCTTATTTATACGACCGCCAATTTGATGTAGTAACGGACCACCATGCGCTGTGCTGGCTCTCCTCATTGAAAGACTCTGGCTGCCCCGCACGCTGGGCGCTCCGTTTGCAAGAGTACAACATCCAGGTCGTGTACCACTCTGGACGCAAGCATACCGATGCTGATGCTCTCTCCCGCTTGCCCATTTAACCTGGCACGCCCAGTCTTTGCCCATTCAACTTTGTCATGTCAGCACTTGCCATCGATGAAATGTGCTCTGAGAAGAACAAAGACCCGTGGATTTCTTCGCTTTTGGAGTTTCTCGCTAATCCTGCCACTGTTACAGCATCTAGGACGCTATGGCAGCAGGCGCATCACTTTGTTGTTCGCGACCAACTCTTCTACCGTCGCAACTATCTTCCTGAGGGTCGGCAATGGCTCCTCGTAATACCGTGTCATCTTCGGGCTGATTAATGTGCTTCGTTTCACACTGATCCCCAATGTGCACACAGTGGCGTGTTAAAGACCTACACCTGCCTTAGGCTCCAGTATTACTGGCCTGGCATGTACAAGTTTGTTCGTAAGTACGTCTGCTGCTGCCTCAACTGCCAGTGCTGAAAGTTGTTCCCTACTTTCACTGCTGCACCTTTGCAGCCACTTCCTTGTCCGTCCCGTCCTCTTTTGATCACGTCGCCATCAACCTTTACGGTCCATATTTTTGTACTGGGGCTGGCAACCGCTGGATTATCGTTGCAGTGGATCTCACACGCTATGCGAAAACCGCTATGCGGAAACTGCCCAAGAGGCTGGATTATTCATATTGCGGCATTTTGTTCTTCGTCACGGAGCCCCTCGGGAATTTCTTAGTGATCTAGGCCGTGCTTTTTTATCTGAAGTCGTGACGTCGCTTCTGAAGGAGTGTAACATCATCCACAGGACCACTAGCACATACCATCCGCAAACGAACGGGTTGACGGAGCGTTCTCAACCGTACTCTTGGCGACATGCTCGTCATGTACATCGCGTCTGACCATTCCAACTGGGACGCTGTAGTTCCATTCGTCACGTCCGCCTATAATACTGCCACTCAACCCACCACTCGTTTTTCTGTTTTTCTTACTGCACGGCCAAGAACCTTCCTGCATTATCGATACCATTCTACCCTACCAGCCTGATTCATCAGGATGTGTTCCTGTCTCTCAAGCTGCACAGCATGCTGAAGAATGCAGACAACTCGCCCGTTGTCTTACCATCGCAGGTCAGACACACCAGAAGCTTTGTCGTGGGGGCTCGGACCCCCCAAGCTTCCCTTCCGATTCATTGGTTTGGCTGTGTGTTCTACCTTTAGCTCCCGGCCTTTCTTCTAAGCTGCTCCCACGATATCACGGACCTTACCGTGTTATTGCACAAACTTCCCCCGTGAACTATGTCGTCGAGCCTGTGTCACTGTCTACTGATCAGCGCCGTCGCGGTCGCGAAACTGTTCACGTAGATCGGCTCAAGCACTTCTACAATCCCTCTATGCTACCTTATGCTTAGATCGCCAGGATGGCGCCTATTCCTCCGGGAAACAAATGTAACGAAGAAGAAGTGCCGGTTAGCCCAGCGCATTTCCAGCGTATGAAAGGCAATTAAGTGCTGGTTAGTCAGGCGCATCACCTGCGCTTTACGCATGGGGCGGTTCTGACTGCTCGCAGGGTTTTGACTATCGCACTAAGTTCGACCTCTCACTCCTTGCGTACCCTGTCAATAAACACCTTGACAATCTATTGTTTATTTGCCTTCTGTTATGTAATATGCTAGCACCTGGGATCACTTGGTCGTAACAGGCATAAACATTTAAGCAGGTAATGTAACTGCTTCTGTACGTAATTTCTCAGCAAGAAATCATATAGACACATCTAGAAGTACGTTGATGCATCGTTCTCACAGCTAACGTCAACGCGCGATGGCACCCAAATGTTCTCTCTGACTCGTGATAAGATTTTAGCTTGTATGCAAGATTTTCTGCTATTAGATTGTTGCCAAGGCAACCTGTATTTCTTGTGTTAAGTGTTCTGTGTGTTTTCGTGCCTTTGGCAAGTTAAATAACCGCCTGTGATGTAAGAACGAGATATTTGTGCAAGCGGATGCAGCTTCATGTAGCTGGCTGTACGAGAGCTTTTCACAATTTAATGCGATGTTGATAAATCACAAGTTTGCAGTTTCAGCAGTGATTACAATAAGCTGAACATTTCTCATTGTTTAGGGATGTCACAATTTCGGCACTAATTTTGGCATTTTTGCGGCACTAATGCAGCCTGGACAGCACGACAAAGCATCTGATCTGAATGAATGAATGAATGAATGAATGAATGAATGAATGAATGAATGAATGAATGAATGAATGAATGAATATGTGTTGTTTAGTGGTGCAAGAGCCAGATATGGCCAAAGAGCGCCAAGACAGGGTTACTGATTTCTCACAGAGTCCATCTTTCTGATTGTATGGATTTTGAATATGTTCCTTGCTTGTATTGGCTCAATATAAATGTTAAAAACATTACAGCATTTCTATTTTTTGTTGCAAAGGTTCTTGCAACTCAGAATTTCTTGCGTGAGAAGACTAATTACTTGTAAACTGCTAAATTCGGAGAATCATACCAAGCCTTATGTCTTCATATACAGTGAAATCTCATTACTTTAAGAACCACATTAATTAACTTTTCAGATATCCACTGCTGACTGCTTACAGTTTGAATGTAAAAATATTTCAGAATACAAAAGTTTTCAAGGTAATAATCGTTACTCAATTTCCTTATGCATCAGTACTATAAACTTATATGAAAACATTTGGGGGCTCTTAGATTTCAATTTATCCTTCACGGCAGCCGTAGTATCCTCGCGAGACCCAGCGTACCATTTATTGCACACTCGGTTACAGCAGCAAGGCCATGCTGCAACTGCAGGAGATGTAAAGTCCTCCTGTGCAATGTACTGTACCAACATGTGCTGCCATCTGGCCAAGAATGGGATAAAATTGTGCGGAGTGGTTGGGGGGCACATTCGAAAATTGCATCCATCCCGACGAAGTCGTTTTATTCGACGCGGCCAAGTAAGCTGCTCCTATTTGCTTACCATTTCGCTAAATGTTCTGAATTTTGCGATGAAGGGATTCAGGAATCTACAGGGATAATTTTGAGCATGGTTCCTCTTGAGGCAAGCGCATATTTTTTGTGTACATTGTATTGCACACTGGGACTGAGCTACAACATTCAGGGTTATTTTTATTCTGTTCACCGTAGGTGCTTTTCTACGTGGGTGGACACCAAGTTGATGTTCAGTTTCATTCAAAAAAGTTTCTCCCAGTTGGTATCTACGCAATGTTTGTAATTTCGGCTTTCTCTGGCCCGTGCTAGGGTTGAGTCTGAGCAGAGCAGAGGCGATTTTGGAGGCCAATGCCTCCCAGGACATCTCGGATCTGGACTTGTCTGATGATGAGTTGAACGAAACATCAATACAAGCACCACAACCATATGTTTCCTCTTTAGGTAAGTTTCCAATACAAGCCTTTACAGTATTAATACAAGATGCGGGAATTAAAACCGATTTTCGTTTAGTTTTTTTTAAGACGACTCGGACGAAGAAGATTCTGACAGCAAGCCAACAACAAGTGTGGGGAAATTCCTTCTTTACAGGCATGCTCCGTTTATGTCGTCACTGCCAGATGTTTTGGATACCCCAGTTACTGAGCCAGATTCTAGAACCTAGTAGGCTGTTCTGGACAATTTTGAGCAGTATTTTTCAGAAGAGTTTTACCGAAGCTTGCGTGAAAGGACTAAGGCAGGCTAGTATCAAACAAAAGGGACTCTGCTGGATAGCGACGCTGCTGAGATGAAACATTTCATAGGGGCAACGTATATGATGAGTTGCTTGGGATATCCACAAATCTGTCTTTATTGGGCTAGGCAAACACGAGTTGCCCCAATTGCTGATGTTCTGACTCGCGACCGATTGTTCTTGTTGTGAAAAAACATAAGTTGTAAATGACTTGGAAATCAGTGATGAGGAAAACAAAGCTGACCGGCTGTGGAGATTGAGACCGTTCATTCAAATGATCAGGACGGCTTGACTACAGCTTCCGAGAAGCCCATCAGCAAGCTAGACAAGGAAATAATACCATTTACTAGCAGAACGACACTGAAGCAATGTGCCCCTCGTAAACCTCATACAACAGGACTGAAAAATTTTGTACTCTCCAGCCCAAGCGGGATGGCTCTAGACTTCGTAATATATCAGGGAAAGCTTGCACTCGCAGCCAGCACATCAGAACAATAAAATTCAAACAGCGCTAAATGAACGGGACCAGAATGAGGAGGAGACAAACACGTCAGCGCCGTGTTTGTCTCCTCCTCATTCTGGTCCTGTTCGTTTAGCGCTGTTTGAATTTTATTGTTACCATGCAACACCAACTCGCCCAATCTGCTGCCCGTCAGCACATCAGAGCTGGGTGTGGGTGCTTGCGCTTTGCTTCGATTGTCAAAGTCTATGCCATCATGCAGCTCTTTATTTTTTGACCACTATTTCACTACTGCACCCCTGCTTCGGTGCCTCTCAAGCCAAGGCCTGTGTGGAAGTGGTACCATAATGAAAAATCGAGCACCGAAAGGTTTCCAAGCTCCCTGATGACAAAGCTTTGGTGAAGAAGTGTAGAGGATATTTTTGCCAAACCGTAAATCTGAGTGATGACATTTGACTCGTTAAGTGGGTTAACAACAAGACCATTACGTTTGCTTCTTCTGACATTGGTGAGGAGCCAGTAGGAGGATGCAAACAATTGTGTAAGATGGAGAGAATCTGTAAGGATGTACCTCGGCCAGCTATTGTCGAAGAGTAAAATAAGAACATGGGAGGCGTTGACCTGTGCGACAGAATGGTAAGTATCTACCCAGGCAAGGGAAGTACAACATGCTACACTGTTAGTGCTTCTTCTTTTCTTGCAGACGTGGCTGTAGTTAATGCATGGTTGCAATATAGAGAAGACTGTCAACTTTGCGAGTTGCAAGCAAGAACACACATAGTCTACTCGACTTCAAATTGCTAATTAATTGCTTATCATTTACTGAGAGCAGAATTAGATGTGGACAACAACAATGAAGAGCTGCCGAAGCGCCCTGCCAGTAAGACAACACCACTGCCTCCCGTCTCTTTCTGGACAGCAGGGGCAATACACATGCCCGAACTTTCATACCAGAAGTCAGCATTGAGATGCCGTAATTTTGGCTGTACTGAACGCACGAAATTTCGTTGCACTCGCCGCAACATTTTTCTTTGTATAACTTCTTCATGAAACTGTGTTAAACAGTCTTATACTTAGAAATAACACTGCAGGGCACAAGAAAAACCTATGTTCATTACCGATAATCTCTGATTAAACTGTTCTTTTCATCCACTGAATCCCATACTGCAATATATTGCACATGCTTTGGTAGCAAACCAAAAATCCTACATCAATAAAACCTTTTTATACTGATAAGATAGCCTCAGTGGTCTAATGCATGCGTTTTCTTTATCTACATGCAAAAATTCATTACTCGGGTCTCACGAGCGACGAATCATGGTACGTATTAGGTCTCTCAGCGTTAGGCTAGCGAACAAAACTTCACCTGATGTAGGCGCTGTGTGGGCTCCGAAATACCAGAGACAGTGCTTTTTATTTATTTTTTATTTTATTTCCCGGAGGCGATGGCATATTAGATTTTGTGACCACACACAGCAATGAAAGTGAGGAAAAAACAACATTGTGCTTTGAAGGCGACTGGGAGCTTGTGTGTAATTTTGTCGGCGCGGTCTCTTTCATGTGCACCATGATGCTTCGGTGTTACATGGTCGCGAAATCAATGGAAATATTTGGAGGGCGCTTAAGCCTCACCTTTAAGAGTGGAATGCGATAGTGTTCAAAGATCCCTCACTGCTTCTCACACTTCCCAGAAACTAGAGCGTATGTTACTGTAATGCTTACCGGGAAACGCTGGCAGCGAATGCTATGTATGCACAATGGCAAGCTTTCTTAGAAATGCGGCCTCTTGCGTGGGTCGATCTCCTGTTATTGTTTCGCACTTTTAAGAGGAAGCTTAGCTCGGATGCTCCTATCTAAATACACGTAAAAGGAGAATTCAATTTTCTCGGTAATCACAGCACCAAATTTGACAAGGTTTGTTGCATTTAAAAGAATAACTTAAAATCCAGTGACTGTTTTCTGAATTTTTGATTTAGGTTGTAAATTTTTTATTAAAAATCGACAAAATTCGAAACTTTTCAGAAAACGAAACTGTCATGTTTACAACTTTTAATTCAGCAATGAAAAATGACATCACAATTCTGTGACTTGCATCCAATTGTACATCTAAAGCGGACAGAATTGATATGTTACACATGAATATAAAAACATTTAGTAATACGTATACACAGCTTTTGTAGAACCCTCATACCCAACATAACAAATCCACGTAATATATTAATTGACAAATCGAATTTCTCCGCTTTGAATGATCTAATGAATGTCGTTTACCAAACCGCGATGTCTGTACTTGATGAAGAGAGATTGATTTGTATACTTCGTGCTTCTATTCTTTTCACACTTGCAAATATTTGAAAATCTTTTTACAAATCTCAAGCCCTAAATCGAAATTCCGCTTACAACAGTCACTAGAATTTAACTTTCTCTCTCAACTGCAACAAATTTCATTAAAAATCTGTCCAGTGGTTATCTCATAAAAATGTTTTTGCCGTGGAATGAGTTAGTCTTATGGTGCCAGTCGGTTGTGCGAGCTGCTGCGACGTGTTTGTCCAATCATGTGGTGTTGTGTTTGCTGTAATGAAATGCGGCTTAGTTCGCTCAGACAAATGTGCCAGAAGATAGGTTGTGTCTATGGAAACTTGCCCACGCAAGTGGCGTGCCAGGCAAATGTGGACCAACGATTTTCATGCCACGCAGTGAATTACCTTTATCTTATGGTGCCAGTCGGTTGTGCGAGCTGCTGCGACGTGTTTGTCTAATCATGTGGTGTTGTGTTTGCTGTAATGAAATGCGACTTAGTTCGCTCAGACAAATGTGCCAGAAGATAGGTTGTGTCTATGGAAACTTGCCGCGCACGTGGCGTGCCAGGCAAATGTGGACCAACGACTTTCATGCTATGGAGTGAGTTACGTTTGTCTTATGGTGCTGGTCGGTTGTGTGAGCTGCTGGGATGTTTTTGTCTAATCATGTGGTTTTGTGTTTGCTGTAATGAAATGTGACTTACTTCGCTCAGACAAATGTGCAAGAAGATAGGTTGTGGCTATGGAAACTTGCCGCGCACGTGGCGTGCCAGGCAAATGTGGACCAACGATTTTCATGCTGTGGAGTGAGTTACGTTTGTCTTATGGTGCTGGTCGGTTGTGTGAGCTGCTGCGATGTTTTTGTCTAATCATGTGGTTTTGTGTTTGCTGTAATGAAATGCGACTTAGTTCGCTTAGACAAAAGTGCCAGAAGATTGGGTGTGCCTATGGAAACTCGCCGCGCAGGTGGCGTGCCATGTGCGCACTCAAGTTACCTTTGCCTGCAACTCAAGTTACCTTTGTCTGGTTGTCGCGGAAAGTTGGGTGGACGTCGCAAAGAAATAATGCATATCTTTATTGGCATGTCTCAGCTCGTCCACTACGCAATGGCATGTATGCGTAGAGTAACATCGCAGCACCGGCAACTTGGAGGGCGCTTTTCGACTGCGTCATAACATTGCTATGCCACTGCTGTGGCACCTCCCCTACATGCTCCCTATGCGGCGACCCTTACGCCACACTTTCCCACATCCTTTTTGGCTGCCCTGCTGATCCCCCCCTGCAGGGAAAATCTGCCATCTCAAGCTGCGAGGACTGGGAGGTCCTGCCCTCGTCTACGGACCCGACATCACACCATGCTGCGGTGGCTCATGGCTGCTGACGTCATAACAAAAGGAACATGAACGTCTCGACGTAGTGCGGGACCGTGCAGTGTGGCCCAGGGACCCAGAGGAGTTCAAACTCACTTGCTACGAATAAAGTTTTTCTGTCTGTCTGCAAATGTAAATAATCGTGCTTGCAAACTACACTCGTGTTGTGCATGCTTTTTGTGTGTGCATAAAGCGCTTTGCGAACGTAGGAAATAGAACTCCCATGTAAGCAGTGAAACCAGCGCTTGCCGAGTGCTAGTTGGCAGAATTTAGTAACAAAAATTTATGGCCTCAATGCGAAATCGAAAATCTTCCCAAGCATTTTTTTCCGATGAGAAATATTACGTTCGGAAATAATTGTGTTCGTCATGTGCGCCTGTGCGCAAGCTCCCGCTTTTCTGGTGAACTTCCATAACGACAACTGATCTGCCGTTTGACCGATTCCTAGTGCAATGACGTTTTCTCGCTTATGAATGGTCCGACGTTGTAAATGATCTCTGCTTACGAGTTTAGCAGTTTACGAGCAGTTCTAGGCAAAAAATGTAAGCAGTAACAACTTGCTACTAGTACAGCTTGCTTTATAAGACAAGGTGTGTTGACATAAGTTTGACAGTTCATTAAGCTAAGTCACGAAAAAAAACAAATGTTATGTAGACAAACATTTTTTGTCATGTGCTGTTGCTGCACATCTGTTAAAATTTTACTGTGATGAAGGGTTCCTATTATCATGACATTTATCAGTGACTTCGACCTTGTGCTCTTGATTGATTGATGGATACTGTTTCTTGGCGCAAGGGCCAGAAATGGCCAAAGAGCGCCATGACACTTGGTGATGAATGGCAATGAGTACAGTTGAAAATGGTGGAAATCGAGTGGCTGTATATTCGCCTAAAATATTCGCTGTAAATAGTGTAAAATATGGTGTCGATGGGCCTCACGAGTCCCAAGTGCCTATGCCCGCGGTCACGAGAAACGGCGACGTCGCGACCCTTCGTTTCGCCGGCAGTAATGTCCCAGAAGAGGTTCACCTCTTCCGGCAGTGCTGAGCAGTACACCCCTAGCTTCCGCGGCCATTGCAGTGCGGTTGCTGCGGTTTGTTCGGGCACGCCACAGTGACCTGCTCGCGCAACCCGCACTGCCTACAGTGTGCAGGTTCACAGCTGACGGGCGCCTGCATGGCGGAATGAGCTCGCTGCATCAACTGCAATGGCCCACTTGCATCGACGGAGCCACGCTGCCCCAATTGGCAGCTTAAGAGGAAAGTGGCGAAGACTGAAGCTCCAGATGCGTCTTTGGCAGCGGCTCTTCGACTTTCCTTTGGCCCCGGGAATCTTCGTCGTGGCAGGGGACGCTTCTTTGCGAGTTCCAAGCCGCGCATTACGCGCCGACAAGTGCTGGAGCTCGCGAAGAAGAGTGCCACTTCCGCGTACATGAGCAAGCAGCCTACCACCACTGGTGAGCGCCCCCCCTCCCCTTCCCCCCCAATACACCCAGATTACCCAGGACTGTTGCTACGGAGTGGTGATAGTGCATAGTACCGACTCCGAAGCCGAACTTCAACAACGCCTCTACTTACCGGAGGGCGAGATCCTCCACATCCGGCGATTAGGCACCTCCAACAAGGTAAAGCCCAGGTACAGTCGTCAGCATGTCTGTCTAGGGCGCTGGAAAGGGCCGCTTTTTCTGCCCGCGCAATGCCTACCGATAACACTCGGTTCGAGATACCTGCATCTGAGCATGCGCCGTTTCACTGGTTACACTGCCTGCTGCTTTATCGCCGCTTCGGTTCACAGCTGCGATTGCTAACGATCACCGGTGAAGGCGCTGCAAGCCGCAATAGCGAGGTCGAGATAACACGTCTAGGAAAATTTTTTCATGCTCGAACTTTGACGCACATCATTTTATTTGTCAATACATGCGCGCTTTTCGATGCGCAAACGCATTACTGTGCACTTGCAGTAGCTAGCAATGCATTTAAAAGCCATGTGGGGTTTCGAAAATGCTGCACATGGGTTTCAACGATGGCTCCGCGCTTGACGCTGCAGG
The DNA here is from genome assembly GCF_050947875.1 of Dermacentor variabilis. Classification (NCBI taxonomy): domain Eukaryota; kingdom Metazoa; phylum Arthropoda; class Arachnida; order Ixodida; family Ixodidae; genus Dermacentor; species Dermacentor variabilis. The sequence goes on from NC_134571.1 coordinate 135,375,261, forward strand.
AAAGGAAAGCCATCTGCCTAATGGGACGAACGATGTCTCAAAGAGCCATATGTGCAGCAACAGGGCGTCCGATGGCGACAGTGAATAGAGTCCTGCAGGCCTATTACAGAGAAGGTCGTCTTGCTGATGCCGTCCGAAATCCACATCCAAGGAGGACTACGGATGAAGAAGACCGATGGATAGTGGCAGCCGCAGTTGCGGACCCCTTTCTCATTGCCCGCGAAATTCGAGATGAACTTCAGCTGGAGCATGTTTTCACGGACACAATCCGACGCAGGCTTCATGAAGCAGGCATAAAGAACAGAGTCGCTGCACAGAAGACATACCTTCAAGGATCGCATAAACAACAGCGCCTCGAGTTTGCTTCAGTTGTGGAAGAATGGACGTCCGAAAACTGGAGGGCTGTAGTTTTTAGTGACGAAGCTACATTCTGCACCCGCTGGGACCAGCAACAACGGGTGTGGCGCCGCCCTGCGAAATGCTGGTAAGACATATATTCGTAAGACATTCTTTTATTGTAGCTAGACTTGTCCCTAATGACCACAGTGATTAAGAAGGGTAAACGCGCAGAAATATAAGTCGGTAGGATTTTCAAAGGCTGTAAAGAACCAGTGCACTTTTCCGCTCTAGCACTGCGTCTTAACGTTAAGGGTTCTTTAATTACTGCTTTAATCCACTATGTTGCAGGTACGGCGAGGACTATGTGTCGAATGTGCGGTCCAGCGGCCGCACGTCAGTCAACGTCTGGGGAGCAATAAGCTACAAAGGACTTGGGCCCCCTGCATAGAATCGAAGGAAGAATGACAGCTGCTTCCTACGTGGACATCATACAGATGGTCCTTGTCCCCTATGTGCTAGATAGGCCGTTCCCAGATGAATTCTTCCAATTCCAGCAGGATGGAGCTTCCGTCCAGACTGAAAATGTTGTTAAAGATTGCTTGCATAGCCTCGGCATTTATCCTTTGGATTGGCCGGCAAAGAGTGCAGATTTAAACATTATAGAAAACGTATGGGGGTTAATGAAAAAAAGGCTTTCGCGACAGTTTGGCCTCACTACAGCGAACTCTAATCAGCTATGGGAGGCTATTCAAGGAGAGTGGGAACATCTTCAGAGAGATTCGACAGTAGTAGAACCACTTTATGCCTTGCTCCCAAAAAGGATTTTAAGTGTGAAGCAGTCTGGAGGAGCCGCAATCGGCTACTAGGAGCCACGGACATTTTCTTCCAGGGTAACAAGTGCTACCTGTTACTTTCCTTGGAAAGCGTCTTACGGGATTTTGTATTCGTTTCTTGTTTTTCGTGCACGTTCACGCATGTGTATAGCTTTAATAAAGCGATCTGAATATCTGCACGGTCTGTGCGATGGTATCTCTGAGCGTGAAAGTCGATCGGAGTGATCACAGTGTCTAATTCCAATAGCTCTTTGGGTTATTTAATGATCATGCTCAACAGCAGTCTGCGACATCCATAATATCCACCCACTTGCGACAACGACAAATTGCCAACTTCTGCTCTGAAAGTGAACTCGCAAACAACAATGATAAATATGGAACGAAATTGCTGCGCATCAAAGTTCCAGGATGAAAAAATTTTTCCCTGACCCTGACGTGTTATCTTGACCTTGCTATTTCGGCCAGCAGCGCCTTCACCTGTGATCGTTGGCGATCGGGGCTGTGAACCGGCATGGCGATAAAGCAGCAGGCTGTGTAATTAGTGTGGCGGCGCATGCTCAGATGCAGGCTATCTCGAACCGGGTGTTATCGGTAGGCGTCGCGCGTGCAGAAAAAGCGGCCCTTTCGAGCGCTCTAGACAGACGTGCTGACGACTGTACGTCACTTAATTATTTGGCGCTTGTAGGCGAATACCATATGGCCAACCATTTATGTCTACTGCATCATTTAAAAGAAAGCATGCGACTAAAATAAGGTGTCTATGTTCCTTTAAATATGGAACTGAAAATCCCACTTTCAAATTAAGGACCAGTCACCTCCTTCCTAAATTGCAAAAAAGTGCGGCCCATACCTGCATCTGTATGCCAGATAGCTTCCAGTGTTGTCACCCAGTGTTGTCACCTGAAGTATTACCAACGCAATTTTTGCTTCTGACTTGTATGCACTCACTTATTTGTGAAAGTGGAATCTTAAAATGGCATGCACAAAACAGCTAGCTAGAGAAGCGCACTGTTTTAGTTTTCATCAATGTTTAAATTAAGAGCACATTGGCCTCAGCAAATTCTCTGTAACATATATATTATAAAATAATGCTGCCATCTCAAGAAGTGTGGGCACGGCTGGGCGTGGTCCCAAAATTTGCATCGGGCATAAATTAAAATTGCGTGCATACATGTTAAACTAGCCATTTGTATTGTTAACATTGTTTGTATTACATTGAAATCATGTATAACCTGCAGAAAGCTTTATAAAGGGTTACTAAGTATGAAAAGGTGACAATGTACTATTCATGGTCTGTCGGTGATGATGCAATATTTTTTCTTGCCACTACAGGACCCGAGCATTACTGCAACCCCTTGAATCGTATTTTCTGGAGGAGACGTTGAAGAGGCTGACCTTCTTCACAAGAAGGTGGACCGTGAGAAGTTGTTTGCGGTGAAAAATGGGGACAAGGGGCTGGCAGCCGTTTTATTTACTTACTGGCTCTTCATTATCCAGTATGACCGCAAGCTGTTCAACACTCTTGTCATGTTGGAGCACCTTTTCCTTGGGCTCACACTGAGTGCCCCTAGAGTAGTGGCTACAAACTTCTTGAACAAAGTCGCCAAAAGTATGCCATGTTGAATGTGCTGAAGCTGTGCATTGTTACCTCATCATGAGTTTAGATGTAATTTTCAGATCCACATTTTGTTTTGTCTAACCATTTCTGTAATACATATGAAGGAAACCAACAGTCACCAAGAACAAGGCAAGCTTATGGGAATGCTATTTTCTTTTATTTGTGGAGTTAGTAATCAGAAATTATTAGTGTAATTATCTTCAGATGTCATTAGTTGGAATGCCACTGACAGCATGTGGTTGTTTTCTGCTTTCTGATCATTTACCTTTCAGCCATAAAATGATTACACTAATAATTTTCTATTGTCAGCACTACAAATTGTTAAAACTTAGAAGCATTCCCCATGTGCTTTCCTTGGTCTCCATCACTCTTGGCATTTTTCATATGCATTACAGAAAGGGTTAAACTATTCAACACGCCTTTCTTATCTAAATATTACAGGTAAACTGTCTTTTGTATTACATCATTAGCTCTTTTTAACTTTTAACCTTTATTAAGTAAGCAATAATCTAGTTGTTAAAAAATTAAAAGCTCTACAAGTTTGATACTGCTGGCTTATTTCATAGTCACAAAAGCTGATCTCATTTACTGTTGTAGGTCAGCAGAGTATACACAATGCTGCGGATGATTTCCCGTATGCACTCTTAGCAACTGTTCTTTTTTATTGTATGCTGCATTGAAATAGGTGAGGTGATATGTAATCGTGTTGCATTAAATATTTTATTGATGTTCTTAATAAATTTACTTTGATACCAAAACTATCCTGCACTCTCATATGTATAAAATCCCATCTGTGCTATTTGAGACATCCCATTTGAGACATGCATGTCTCAAATGGGCAAAAGATGACCAGGTGCTCCATAGTGTATATTATCTGCCTTTGTTGCGAGGGAACTATATGACTGTTGTGGTTCAACAGTCATATATTTTCTTAGAAAGCAATGGTCCCCATGCATTGTCTTCCTGTATAAATTATTTATTTTGCATGGCATGCATGTCTGGATGGTGACCAAGCATCCACATCCATGCATGTGTGCTGGTTGGGGCCTTGGATTGATGCCATGCATTGTGGTCCAAAAATAGGTATAGTTATAGAACATTTATGCAATGTGTGACAAGTGGCATCCATGGATAAGAAAGATGTGTGTGTGTGTGTGTGTGTGTGTGTGTGTGTGTGTGTGTGTGTGTATATATATATATATATATTGTCTAAATATCAGTTGGTAGCATGCTGGCTGTCAGCCGGCATTGTCTGGGGAGTAGAGCATTCTACGTTTGTGGACATATTTGCTATCGTGCATAAATCCTTGGCTTTTGCTTCTCCGGTGAATCAATGTGGAGCACCCTTCCAGCACCCATTTCATAGGATGTTATGGTAAAATAGCACCCTTAAGTCAGGGTGTGACCTCTACACTCTTTAAAATTTTATGCTGTGCACCCTTCCTTAAGGGTGCTGGCCTCTGCACCCTTTTTTAAGCATCCAATAGGTGGCAAAGGCTGTTCTGGGGACAAGCTGATTTACACCCTTATGGGTGAGAAATTGCTTAGTGTGTGAGCACAAAGACGGAGAGCATGCTCAGACTCATTTCGCGAGTGACGAGCAGGAGAGGTGGCATCAGCGAAGCCAACCTCCTAAGGATCTACCACGCCTTCCTCACGAGCCAAAGCTACATGGCTTCCGTGTTAAACTGGTCGCCAAACAAGATCGACACACTCACTAGGAAGAGCATTAAACATGTACTCGGCATCCCCGTGACGACCAGCACAGAGAAGCTGATGCAACTAGGGGTCCACAACACCCTAAGCGAAGTCGTAGAAGCACAGAAAATTGCACAGATCGTTCGCCTGTCTACCACCAAGGCCGGCTGCCGAATACTAGAGATGGCGGGTTTGGCAGCCATGGCCGAGGAGTTGTGCGCCGTCCCGCTCTGCCAGGGTGAAAGGGCCGCCTTTCGAGCCTCCCCCTTCCCGAGCAACGTTCACCCACAACACAACGAGGCCTGGTGCAAGCTAGGGCCCGAGCACTCATCACGACTGCCCTGTAGAACCCAGAGCTGGCATCCTTTGTGTACGCGGCGTAGCATCCCGAATCAAACTCGTACATGGCCACGGTGGTTGACCCCCAGGGCAAGATCCTGAACTCCAGGTCGGCGGCGATGGCCTTTCTCGCCGGCTTGGTCTTGGCCGAGGCAGCGGCGGTGCTGAGGAACCGTAAACTAGGCACTGCCCATCATGTCATTACTTGGTTCCCGGCTCACATGGGCTGGAATATCTCCCCTGGCTTGATCAGCCCCATTGAGCTGCCCCACAACGAGGTGCGACGTCTCGTCAACTGTGCCGGTCCGAGGGGCCTGGCTTCGCAGGGGACCGACTGAACCACGGACCCGCTGCGTACTTTCTACGACATTGCTGCTGACTACCAGCTGGGATGCAGGCAGTTTCCGGCTCCTCACCTAAAGCTAAGCAAACCCCAGGCCTCAGTGCTGAGAACGCTGCAGACGGGCTCCTTTCCGTCTCGACCCAGACTGAGCCACTACGATCCGGGTGTGGATCCCCGCTGTCCCAACTGCGGCGAGGAACGGTCCACCTTGAATCACATGCTGTGGCAATGTTCTGCATTGCACTACTCGCCTTTCAACAGGCAAGAAGACTGGGAAGAAGCCATCAAGAGCGACGACCTTCAAGGCCACCTTCGGGCTTTCCAAAGGGCCTGCGACAGGACTGAAGATCACGGTCTTCCGCCCCCGGCGCGGCCCGCGACTATGAGAATGTAGTCCCTTAGGACCAAATAAGGCTTCTTGTCTGTCTGTCTGTCTGCTGTGCGTATTTCGTTGTGAGATAAATAAAAAGCATTAGCCTGCACTCTAAATGCCTAAGTCGCCACCTCTCCTTCAAATTTACATGCACCATTTTGTAAGACTGTGTGATGTGAAGTCGTTACGCTGTTGGAGACGCGCCTGTTCTCGTCGGTGTGCTGAGAGGCCGAAGACATTGAGCAAAATGACAGTGTCCACTGGGATGCGCCGGCACGGCCTTAAATATGTTCATCGTCCCCGGCTCGCCAGTCCATCCTAGAGCAGAAGGGACACCCGTGTTTATAGTTGTGAACTAAGGTGGTGAACTGAGAGTGTAGTTGGGCTGGACCGGGATTGTCTGGTGCCTGGCAAAGTTACACAGGCGAGCGAGTTAGCCCAATCAGGCCAGACAATCCAGCGTGTCCAGGAATCCAGAGGGCATCCTTGCATTGGCTCAGGTGACCGCTAAAAAAGTTACAAGAGAGAAACAAGGTGACTGATTTTGAAGTGTGACTCAGGCAAACTTAGAGTCAGTGAGAGTAGAAGCAAAAGTCTGTTAGGTGTGTGTTCGATGGTGAGAATTACAGCGGTAGTCGCCTACTGGTAACTAGGTAGGCCGTTGAGATTCTCTGATGTGTTTTCGTAGTACTTGGGAAGACCCAACTCCTCCTTGGAAGAGAAAAGGTGCGCTCACAAGATTTCTATATTTACCGTGTGAAATACCACCCTAAATTGCGTGAATAAGCTTTCCCATCTTTTCTAAAAGGCCAGATGTGATGCCATCTCTACTACAGGGAAGAAAGCGTCGTACCTTGCTGGAAAACTGAAGGACATCGCTGGGAAGCCTTACTTACTATTGGTTGATGAATCAACCCATGTTTCAACGAAGAAATTTGCATTTCTGTTCGCTTTACAGTGACACTACAAACAGGCTTACTACCACTCTTCTTGATTTGAAAGAGGCTGGAGTCCCATGCACCCAAGACACGGTAGATGGTCGTTTTTGCATTCTGCTCCCATCAGAATGTGGCAGCCGTGGCCGAGATTAAACCCGCGACCTCGTGCTCAGCAGCGCTATGCCACAGCCACCGAGTCAAAGCTTAGCAGAAGCCTGATCTGCTTAATTCTGTTACACTTACTGAAATTGTGCTCCACTTAACGTCTCGGCATCGTCAACACTGCGAGGGCCGCGTTCAAGAGAAGAAACTGATGAAGAGACGACCCTTTTCAAAGACGAAACAAATGTGGGCTCTCTCGTTGTTTATGCATTGTTCATGCAAATAAATCCCAGCAAAAAACTGAAATTAACATACTGCACTATAATGAATCAGACAAGCTGGCCAGATAAACTGCTAACTCCAAAGGTATAACACTGAGCTAACGCTCACTTTTTCATTAAAGGGTGAAAATGACATTGGAAGGCCTCTGTCAGGACCACGCATCTACCCTTCTGGCAGGCAAATGAAAATTGTCTGCAGCAAAAGGACTGTTCCTGTCCTACAAGGATGCTCCTTGGAATATAGTAGATTCTGAATATATCGAACAGTTGAAAAATCCCCTTGGGAATCCCATGCAAAAGCATAGCGCTATTGTTCGCGTATATAGAACTCCCGTGCACCGGCATATCGATGTGTTGAACTCAGTGCCGAGCTGAGCCCCGGCAAGTGCGCTTCTCCCGCCATACCCACCCCTGCAAGTGCGCTTCTCCTCACGAAGCTCTCGCGATGTTCCCGCGATCTCATGTGCGCCGCCCCGAACTCTGAGAAAGGGGCGTGTGGGTAAAAGGCACATGACGAGGCGCACTTGGAGTGCGGTTGGGTGTGAAAGGGAAACGGGAGGAAGAAACCACGCTGACCGCAGGCACCCGTTTTCTGTGTTTTGGTTGGCTGACACCGCTGGCGCAGCGAGACGAACGAGGTCAGTGCAGCTTGGGCTTGTGGTAGTGCGGAGACACGGAGCGCTGCACCTTTCGATTCGCTTTGTTACTTTTATTCACGAGGCCAATGCGAAGGCTTGAGACTTGTGTGGTGCAGTGCGTTTTTATTTCCGCTTTTGGCACGTGTTCCGGAGCCATGACCGCGAAAAAACGCAAGAATTTGGATTTTTCAACAAAGGCGGACATCATTCGACGGGTGAAGGCTGGCGAGAAAAAGTCGTCAGTCGCCGTGGCGTTCGGAATTCCTCGCAACACCCCGAGTACGATCCTCAAGAACAAAGCGAATTTTAATCTGAAAGCAGTGCAGTCCAGTCGCCCTGGAGCGTGTCGTGTGCGCGTCCCAACCTTTGACAAGGTCAAGAAGGCATTGTACGCCTGGTTTTTGGAGACACGTGCCAAGAACATACCTGTTGACGGCCCAATGCTCATGAAGAAGGCCAAATGGTTTGCTGTGGCCTTCAGAGAAGAAAGCTTCACTGGTGGCACTGGTTGGCAGCAGCGATTTAGGTGTCGCTACAGCATGGGCGAAAGCGAGGCGACTAGCACAAGTCACTAGAGAAGTGGTTGTCCGAAGAGTGGCCAAATATTTCCGACAGCTTTCCGCCATTGCAAATATTCAACGCAGATGAGACGGCACTGTTTTGGCAAATGCTGCCAAACAAGACTCTGCATCTGAAGGGCACTGCATGCCATGGTGGAAAGAACAGCAAAGTGCGCGTATCAATTTTCCTTGCTGCAAATATGGATGGGTCATGCAAACTACGGCCGTTTGTTATCGGAAAGAGCAGGTCGCCACGCTGCTTTAAGAACGCGAAACGCCTCCTGGTTCTATATGCGTCCAATAAGAAAACTCAGATGGCATGCGATTTTTTCGTTGATTGCTACAGGCGTGGGATGCCGAACTGGATAAGTCTGGCCGCAAAGTTTGTCTTCTTCTTGACAATTGTTCGGCTGATCATGTGGTCTGCCCATTAAAGCAGATCACCCTCAAGCTTCTGCCGCCAAACAACGGCAAAACTTCAGCCACTCAACCAAGGCATTGTGAAAGCATTTAAGGTTGGGTAAAGACGACGACTGGTGCAGAGGCACCTAATCAACCTTCAATTAGGACTCGAACTCAAGGTGGACCTCCTCAGAGCCATTCAAATGCTGGCTGGTGCTTGGAACGATGTGAAGAAAAGCACAATTGTGAACTGCTTCCACAAAGCAGGCTTTGTGGTAGCTGCAGACGACAGATGTCTTGAAAGTGAAGACGATGACGCTGGATGCCTGGACAGCGAATTTCGTGAGCTTTCGGCATCCCAGGCGCTATCCCAGGCAGTGTTACAGCACGTGATTTCGTCAGGGCTGACGACGGCATGCAAGCTGTAGCGGATCGCGCTGATGCGGAGATTGTGACTGACATCATAGGTGACGAGGATGCAGACTCGAGTAGCGACGTAGGTTCCGACGAAGAGGACCAACCACCATGCACTGCAGCTGAACTTGTATCAGCTTTCTGCGTCATCCGTCGCTGTTGTGGCACAATGGAAGGAGCTGGCCTTTCTCATTTGGACACTGTCAACAAGCTTGAGGACAGCTTAATGAACTTGATGGTGCAGGAGAAAAAGCAAGCAAAGGTCACAGATATTTTTCTTCAGAAATAAAGTGCTCTGGTCATCGTGCTGTGTTTTTGTTTTTTTACACGCCTTCGAGGCATGTAAAGTTCCCGTTCGGTAAGTTCCCGTTAGTCACGACATCAGAAACTGCCTTGAGATGTATGGAGTTGTTAGAGAAGCTTTTGACATGCATATTTTATATTTCGAATTACCAATATATTGAACTATTTTGCGATCCCCTTCGAGTTCGATATATCCCGGATCGACTGTATGCCAATGCAGGAAGCAAACTACAGAGGAAGCACCGGTATCCATTTTGAAACATGGCTTCTTCGACGTTCTACTCGTGGTGTCCAAGTCACAACTTACTCAATACTTGTGTAATACTTACTAATTATTGCTTTAATCCACTTATGAAGTGTTTAGAAATAATTTCCGCATGGTATACACATTTAAGGGCCTGTGTTTTTGTTATCACGAGCTGTTTTCTTGAAGTGTACATTACAATGCACACTGGGTCTCAATGATGCTTTCTTTGAGAATTTTTCCCTGCCTATGTTTCTCGTGTATTTTTGTTGCTCTTTGACATAGCGCTTTGCCGTTTACTTCTCCTGGAATTAAGTAATAAGGAAGCGGAATGGCTTCTTGAAGCAATAGCCAGCAATGACTCCTTTAACCTAGAACTGTCTGACGGTGATGCTGACGTACAGGCGTGCATTTGCGATGTCCATTGGACACATTTCCTGACCAGAGACAGCATTGGTGGCCAAGTGACTATTTTGTACAATACTTGCCAGAGGCCACACTTGATACAATCCTAAATCCGTTGTCTTCTGAGATGCAGAATTTTCTGGGAGCAACGCTAATGCTGAGCTGTCTTGGGTATCCGCACATGCATCTCTACTGGGCACAAGGGTGCCTGCATCACTGATGTCGTCACCCGAGACTAGTTTTTCATGTTGCGCAGCAACTTTAAAGTGGTTAATGATCGCAAATTTTCTGAAGGCCCAAAAAGGGATGATCTGTGCAAAGTCAGACCAATCTTTAATGACGTCCAAGCAGCATGCCGTGAGCTCTCTAGGCCTCCTTCCGTGTATACTGATGAGCAAACAATCCCATTTACAGGTGTCAGTACACTGAAGCAGTATGTGCCTGTAAAATCCGCACCCTACTGGATTGAAGAATTTTGTACTTGCCAGCCCAAGCAGACTTGTCCCTAATTTTGGTATTTGCCAGGCAAAGCCTTCCTGAAGGGTGAGAATAGCCCAGATCTTGGATTGAGACAAAATGTGCATTTTTTGGCAAAAACTCTAGCTCTCGGGACATTCATCTTTTTTTACACGTATTTCACGGCAATGCCTCTTCTCGAACTGGAAAAAATGGATCTGCATGGAACTGGCACAATTATGAAAGACCGTCTGCCAAAGACAGGAAAACTCGAGCATGACAGGTCACTAGCTAAGCAGGATAGGGGAACAATTTCCCAAACCGTGCATGTATCATCAAAGACATGCTCAGCTAAATGGACTGACAATAAGCCCATCACACTTGCTTCAAACCATTTCGGAGACGAACCATTTCGACAGTGCCAGAAATGGTCAAAAACAGAGGTGTACCAGGACGTTCCTCGGCCTGTGATTGTGGATGTTGCAGTGGTCAATTTTTAGATGCAACACAAAGAAGATTCGGCTCTTCTTGGCCGGCCAAAAAAGGAAACCCTCGAACTCCTGAAATTTAAATGTCTCTTGCCCACTACCTGTTGTCGAATGACAGGTGTGGTGCAGAATTTGACGACGAGTCACCCCAGAAGCTTCTGAAAGCTAAGGTCATGCCCCTGCCTCCTGAGCCGAAAAGAACAGCGAAAGCAAGCCACATGCCAAAGCTCGTGAACTAGGAATCCTCCTTGAGGTGCCGAAATCCAAGATGTTCCCAGCGAATAAAGTTCCAGTGCACTACATGCAACATCTTCCTTTGCATAACAACCGCATGAAACTGCTACAAGCAGTTCCACACAAAATAAGAGCGCTTTTCGGGAGTAACAAATGTTCTGTTGGATACTAGCGTTGTTGGTTTTGCATGCATAAAGACCCAGTGTGCATTATAATCTACACACTGGTGTGCAAAATCTGTGTCATACAGCCGCCCATTCTTTCTCGTGTATAAAGGAAATGTATGCACAGTGTGCTCTGATTTCACCTCTGCGGCCACAAATTTGCTCGGGTCTGATGAGAATATTGCACTATGTGTGGCAGATTATCTTTTTTTCCTGGCTTTTGGAACAGTGCGAGTTTAATTCCTGATAATCACCACGGGACTAAGCTGCTGACAAATGGTTTCTATGACAGGCAGCATTGATTCCATGAGATTGGCTTCTGGTGTAAAAAAATGCATACTTTCTTTAGAACTCTTTCCAACTTTCCATCAACGTTATTAATGTCCTACGTAATTTTACTTCATATTAACGCACGCTAGAAGAAAGTAGACAGGTTCCGTCTTTACTTTTGTTTGAAGAAAGTTTGTTAAAAGAAAGTTTTAGAAAAGTTGGTAGGCTCTGTTATTACTTTCGTTTGAGGAACACTGGTAAACGAAAGTTTTAAAAAGGTTGGTAGGCTACATTCTTATTTTCATTTGAAGAAAGTTTGTTTCAAGAAAGTTAGCTGGCGGTGTTTTTACTTTTGTTTCAAGGAAATTATAATTGTATTTGCTTCATTCATTTGTTCATTTAATACTGCGATAAAGAAGCGTAAGATGCAAAATTGTTAATGCGAGAATTAGTACGACAACCAGAGTGTAATAGTGATAATGCTTTCCTGCAGTTTAAAAGAAAGCAAGCAGACAGAATTTTCTTTTGCTGGGCATGATTACATAATCAGCAGAATCAAAGGTAAAATATATTTGCCTGCCCCAGTGAAATTGTCTATAATGGTTTTTCTACTCTAAAAAAATACTTGTATACATTGGGAGTCTGACCCTTTACTTCTCTGTGCGGGGCAAAGACGCTATCACTGCTCCATCTAAAACAGTGGCACTATTGGACTTCAAAGTAATGTAATTAGGGCTGTTTATTTTTACTTCGGCTTGTTAAAGGGACACTAAAGGCAAAAGCTAAAGTGATAGATGAGTGCACGATAATCCCCAAGGTGTCAATATTATCGTGAACGGAGCCTTAGTAAGGAGAAATTCAGGTAAATGCAGGGCATGATTAGAGACTACCCCACGACATTCAAGAACTTGGCCGATGACAAACGCACTCTTCATTTAAATTCTGTCACTAGTGCTCAACCACTCGTCCTAAGAACATCACTGTATTCCATCATAAGACGAAAAAAGCTACTTGATTGTCCAGTTCTACTTCATTTTTAGAAAAAAGAACTAATTGACTGTACTCTTGACAACAACGCGTGCGGTCGAAAGGTTTCGTTTTCTCTCAACTGTGTGCCACCCGTGCTATCACGTTTCAGTAGTTTCGTTATTGTGTGGTGCTGCGCTGAATGGGCTGGCTCGCAAAACCCGCCCAAACTGTAAACAGCATTCCACTTCCATGTGCTGTCGCGGGATGCTCGAATGAGCCACGCCACTTCAGCAAAAGCAGCCGCAGCGAGGAATCCACCGCTCTGTCTTGGCTCAGCTTCTCCATGGCCGCGCGTTTGTTTTGTGCGAAAAACTGTACCGCCGTCTGTTGGACGCCTTTTTACTCACCGACGGCAGCAAAGGGCGATGACGGCATATGCAACATCCCCACTCTCTGGTTAGGTGGCAGGAGATTTAAATTGTGGTAAAGGTATTCGAACCTTTCAGTTGCAATTTTCTTGTAAACTAAGTCTTTTCTTGGCATAAAACAAAAGCTGAGAGGTTTCTGCAATGGTATTTAAACGGTTCACATCGACTTAGTATTTGTCTTTAGTGTACCTTTACCAATCCTTTCTTCTGTTACTCTATACAAATTATACACAAAACTTGGCTGTCTTACAACTGCAGTACCTGCAGTGGCTGTTAGAAATGTCTTTGTTTTCATAATTGCGGGTTATCGCTGTGTTGAGATTGGTGGTCGAAGAGAAAGAAAAGAAGTACGGCAGCACGAATCCTGTAAAAGCTTGCTTGGGCGCACACCTGAATAATTTATAATTGTCAATTGCTGAGTAGTGAAAGTTGTGCACCTAGCATGGCCGTGTCTGTTTACGCGTGTGTGCATATAGTACGCCTGTTGCACTTCGGCCGAAGCTTCAGCTGCTGTAGTATGTTAGCCATCGCCACATTTTGTCGTCTTTATTCCTGACGCTAAGAGGAAATATGGTCTCACCAATCCAAGATTACGCCACATATTCTCAAAAACACGACACTTAGTGCCATAGGAAGTGTGCATATGGACGGAGATCATGAATTTGTGCTCAATAGGTGTCGAAGAACCACTAGGCCATCCGCCACGGCAAGCAAACTGAGCTGCACAGACGGCACGCTGATTAGCTTGTGTTCACCAACTAATGTTCGCTCATGGTTCGGCTTGCTTGTCACTGTACTTGCTTTATAAATAAAAAAGCCTACGCAGGTACTGAAAGCCCAACCTAACAAATGGGACCTAAATACCTGCCCTCCTCCCAGCTATGGCTTCCTTTCAGTAACAAAAGCTAATCTCCAAGGCCGTGCTTGTGCAAACTGCATGCGCCTGAAGCGGATGCGAATCTTGGAAGCAAGATCCGCTTCGTTAGCCGCAGAGTGGCGCTACTGCAGTATTTATTGTTTGGTCCACGGACCACGTTGGCTGCATTGAGTGCTCGTTGCAGCAAGGCGGTAGTTGAATTATATTTTAGAAGTGCCTAGACAAAATGTGCACCTTATCGTGTGCATTAAACATCGCAAAACCTCCGGACTCGTGTAACGCCATTAGTTTGCCGTGTGTTCCGTGCGATACACCAGTGTCAACAGTGAGTGTCCTACTACAGCGCCTGTGCGAGTTGCCTTTGTTCTGCCGAGCTCCCTGCCCGCATTCTCTCGTGAAAAGCCTGGTACTGGGGCTTCGAATCATAGTGTACGGAACAATTTGTTGAAGGTTATGCTTTCGTGGAGCTGGAGTTCATCGGAAGTTCTACAGTGTTTACTCCAAAAAAACGTTGACGGCATGTTACCTGTGAAACGAAGGAGCGTTTGCCGACTCGTCTTCGAAGGTATAGTTTGACGCTTGTGCGCATTCTTGAAGCTTATGGTTTATGTAATCAGCTTCGGGTAAATAGAGCAGAGCACTTTTTGAGCGTAGGTGGTCCATGTTGCTGTCCACATTTAGCAAGCAATTACACGAAAACTTCCTCTGATGTTACCGTGCACTTGCATTCTGTTATGATTGGCATGTAACGCCCCGTGCAAAAAGGACGATCGAAAGACCATGCCTAATCGAAATGAAGGATGGATCCCTAATTTGCCATGGGTGTCTCGAGAAGTTGCCGGTCTGGCGGGCGCCCCGCAGTGATTACGGGTCCCTCTGTGTGTGTGCATGACAGAAGGAAGAGCCGCCTTCCGCGAACTGTGCGCCTCAAGGGGAGACCCCTTTCCGCAAACCAAACTGGACCCACGGGTTGCCACCAGCGGAGGCAAGCACGTGCAACGTCGCCGAGGAGAGAGGGAGCAGCCGCCCATCACCGACTGGACTCAGTACATGTCACGTGACGTTGACGTGAGCAAAATCCCGCCTACGATTTTAGCGGGCCAATTTAGGCGGCCCCGCAATGTATTTTGATCATTATTCTTTCTTTATATCCTTCACCATCCATGGAATAAACAGCGCAAGCTTCGCACTAGAAATCGTCTCGCCCCTGCCTGGTTGCCGTGGCCTACCGGACACCTGAAGCCTGCCAACAAAGCCATGCTACCCTGCAGTAATGCCGGTCAAGGTTTGATTAGCAGGCATCGCAACAACTGGTTGCCAGCGATGGGATACGCTGCCCCAGAGGCCCCAACTTTGGATGACATCTAAGAGATCATCTCCTCTTCATCCTGGTCACAACTTCGGAAGGAAGGTGTAAGGATTCATGACTACATATGGTGAGTGCACGGCTTTTCTTCACTGAGATATCAGTTGGCTTTGTGTATTTTTTGGGGAGTACAAAGCAGTGATTTTTCTTCAACCGTTGAAGGAAGTTTTGAGTACGTCGAGGTTGTTATAGAGTGAAGAGTTAGCAGCACTAAGGGCAGCGGTGAACTTCAAGGCACTAAAGAAGCCGGAGTTGTTTAACTTGCCAGAGAGTTGGGCCTCCAAATTCCCGAATTGAAGAGAAAGCCGGAGATCATTGAGGCGATCGAAGCGATCGAGGCAGATGACGATGAACTGAAGGAATGCCTAGAGAGCATTGCGCATAAGGAGGAAGAACGTAAGCACCCAGAAGAAAAAGAAGAGCGCAAGCGGGCAGCACGTGAGGCCAAAGAAGAGCGCGACCGTGTTGCACGCGACGCACTCAAAATGAGGCGCCTAGATATTGAGTTTCTGAAGACTCAAAATACTGAAAGAGCTAACACAGAGGCACGAGAAAGCGAGCGCAGAATGACAGACTTGATGGCATCCTACGCAGTAGGAGGGGACATAGGCCTTTTTCTGGTGCAGTTTGAGCGCGCGTGAGAAGGCAAAATTTGCGAGAAACACGTGGCCGCAAAGCTTGCTTACTTTGCTGCAATGTGATGTAGCTGATATCATTGCCCGCATGGGGAAAGAAGAAGCAGAGGACTTTGATAAAGTTAAAGTGAGTCTGCTTAAAAAGTATAGATTAACAGCACAACCATTCAAGCGAAAATTCAGGGAGGTCGAGAAGACCAAAAGTGAGTCATACTCAGATTTCGCATACACCTTTGCGGTAAACCTGAAAGAATGGCTCAGAGAAGATGGTGCACTTGGCGACGCCGAAAAGACAGTGCAGTGCATTGCTTTAGAACAGTACTACCGCCGGCTGCCAGTAAACATCAAGTATTGGGTTCAGGAGAGGCCAGGCATGGACACTAGCACGGGAGTGGCAGATCTCGCTGAGGAGTATGTAACTCACCGTGCGTTCGAAGGCAAAGAAGCTCCTAAGAAGGAGATGAATAAATACAGACCCGACAAGTCAGAGTGATGGTCAAAGTCGAGTCAGTCTAAATCAAAGGAAAGGTCAGATTAAGAAAAATTTAGTGACGAGAACAGCAAGGGCAAGGAGGAGTCACCCGAACAGAGGGCAGAAAGGCAAAATAAAAAAGATTTCGAGGCAAGGAAACCAGTAGTTTGCTGCAACTGCCGGCAAACGGGGCATATCTCCATAGGGCGCAAAGATCCAAAACTAGTGTTGATGTCACTGAGTAGTAACGAGGAAAATCTGAAATTGCCAGAACCGTACATTCGAGACCTCATGGTAAACGGCAAACTGTGTCGGGTGCTTCGTGACTCAGCAGCCACAATGGACGTGGTGCACCCGTTGTACGTAGATGAAGGCCAGTTCACGGGAGAATGTGCTTGGATAAGGCAAGCTGTAGAAGGCCCCAGTGTTTGTCTCCCTGTGGCAAAAATTCGCATCGAAGGCCCTTTTGGAGTACTGGACATTGAAGCTGCCGCAGCATCTATATTTGTTTTTCAACAAATGGTTGGCTGGTTGGTTGGTTAGTTTGGGCTTAATGGCACAAAGGCAACCAAGGCCATGCTGCGCCAGACACAAGACAAAATGAAATGCAACTTTAGAGTAGGTAAACCTGTATTACATTAGAGTTGGTGTAAATCACCAGTTTTTTCTACAAAGTCGAACAGGTTAGCAAATGGCACTAGGGGGTCATCTGCTAGTAATAGGGCAGGGTGTAATGGAGTGTGCAAATTATATAGGCTGTGTATTCTTGGACGAAATATGGTACAACAGTGCACACAGGTGACGACCACAAGAAAGCTGATACGGTCTGCTAATTTAACAACTAATTGGACAAAAAAATATGCAAAACAATGCCTCTTGTGATAGCTCATTGCATTGTTAATAAACTGAGAAAGGTTGAATATAATATTTTTTTTTGTTTAAATGGGGAAAAAGAATTTTCAAGTGCTCTTCGACTGGTCTAGAAATTTACAATACATCTCATCACTTCAGGAAGCCTCTTGGCGCCAAAGACAGAATGCATGGATACAGGCGCTCCTGTGTCAATAAATAGAGGTTAGTCTAAGGTGATGCTTCATTGCTAGGGTGGTTATGTCCCTCTTCAGTCAAGCAGAGCTGCTAGGTAATATGTGTTTACCCGCATGACACTGTCTGCTAATTTCCTGCTCGATGTTCTTACACAGCATTGGGCACTGCATTGATACTGACATGTTTGCTACCTGACTACCTGTACCAAACTAGTTAGAATTGGGCAAAATGCAATAATTAACAAAAATAATAATCGCATTATATTCTCACAAATACCAAACAAGTTGGTGTGAATATGCTGCCCAGTACTGTGTAAGGATGACGAGCCGGCAATTAGTAGACAGTGACATGCTGGTAAATAGATATAATTAGCAGCTCTGCTTGAACGAAGAGGCTCGTACCACCCCAGGACTGAACGAATCAAAATAAAATCTGTTTGCACTACCCTCTACTTATGGCGCAGTAATGCTCGTGTTTAGTACTACAGGCTCAATATGTAACAAGAGATCGAAGGACAAGAGAAAAGCAACAAAATATGCATGCATCCACTCGCACAAAAACTTGGAAAGGGACAGCAGAAAGCACCATGAAATGAACAAAGTGGCAAGTGGTCGCTTGTTCATTCTAGGTAACTTGTGCATTTATCACTTCCAATTTCATTTCACATGCTGCCATGCTTCAGTGGCTGCATTTTGACTGTGGCAAATCCAAAAGCACCTGTCTGTTGTGATATACTAAAGAACCATAAGTGATTGCTTTCATAATTTCGCAACAAATTTGTTTTGCAGAGGCTGCCACATTAGTCGAAAGACTCAAAAGAGTACTTGGTAAAGTGGAAAAATCAAGCCGAGCAGACAGCTGGAGCCTCTGTTGATTGCCCAAAGGTACATATATCTATTGTATCCTCTGTATTAGCTAGCATTATAAATGCATGAAATGATACTGCCAGAAAAACAAAATTTTTAGCCCTATCCTTAAACTTGTTCTTTGCAAGCCCCAATTCTCAAGTTGTGTTGAAGGCAGGAACATGCACATCGGTATAGCAATGCACCATCAGTAATTGCTGTTTATTTACAAAACGAGGGAGCAGGATGACCTCTCATTGCTAGGCTGAATATTTCATATCAATTTTTTCTGTGAAAGCACACATTAGGATTGATGCCTGAGAAAACTTGTCACTGTCTTCACTGTAATTATGCACTTTTCTTTCTGGCTAGAAACATCACATATAGTCCTAATATAATGTGTGCTGTGTAGCATCCATGTCTGAACCTATGCTTACTATTGCCAAAAAGCATTCATCCTGTCTTCCTTTCTCATCCGTGTTTTTAGCGCTGCTTTATTCAATGAATTGGTGAAAATGGCCTGGCGTTCAAGCCTTTTTAAGCCACTGATAACTTACACCATCACCAGACAGTAACTTTAATGTCATGAGATTGCACAATTTCACTTGACAGATGTCACTTTGGTGTTCCATGAGAAAAAAAGTGACCTGATATTGAGGGCTATGGTGGTCATCAGAGCAGTACACACTTGAGCTTTTCCCCTGCCTTTATGCTGTGTGTAGAAATGATAAATGAATATGAAAGTGCCAGAAAAACCAAACTGGCCTCCGGCAAGAGCCGAACCTAGAACCATGGCACTACAAATTGTGCTACGGTGGCAACTGCTCCAACTTCTAGATTTTTGCGTATTTATGTATGTGTAACCCTCGAAGTGTTAGCCAGTGCTACTTAGGCCAATCCATTGGATGTGGACCATCCTTTTGGCCAATGGCGACGCATAGTACATGAACTTTATGAGTAGGCAGCTGACCAATAAACTCGCGCTCTATTTGAAGGCATCAAACCTGCCTGATTCAAGACCTTCACTATGAAATTAACAGCAAAGAGCACTGGGGGGCCTGATTTTGTTAAACACACTCATGTGAAACCAACAGATAAGCCAAGGAAAGCATAGGGAAAGTTATTTGTATTTTTTTATTTAAGTGTGCAAATGATAACGCAAAATGATCCTGGATGAAAAACAACTTGCTGTTGTAAGTCATGTCAGTAACCGCATTGTTTATCTCCTTTAAACTTTGCTATTTGTTCCTAGATATGTCACCCGCTGTGGTTGCTTAGTGGTTATGGTGTTGGGCTGCTCAGCACGAGGTCGCGAGATCAAATCCTGGCCACAGCGACTGCATTTCGATGGGGATAAAATGCAAAAGCACCCGTGTACATAGATTTAGGTGCATGTTAAAGAACCCCTGGTAGCCCAGATTATTCAGGAGTCCCCCGCTACAGCATGCCTCATAATAAGATCGTGGTTTTGGCACGTAAAACAGCACAATTTAATATTTTGTTAGATATGTCATTGCCAGCGAATTCTAAATCTCTTACTCTGCAAAAGTTAATGGGCTATACAGTTCCCAAATTATTCTTTTTATGTTCCCAGGTGGACATTGGGGGCGGTGTGAGTGTCGAGCAAGGCATCCTCGACAAACTTTGCCAAGCTTGCGAAAGTGGCCCAGGCAAATTTGCCAGGGCTCTTCTGCGGAACGTATTTACTCCAGAAGAACTAAGGGGCAAAACACTCCTGGGTGGAAAGAGCAACCTCCACTTGAACCAACCACTCAGGGAGGCCTTGGACCCTGTTCGTGTCCAAGCTGTGATTGGTATGTATGTCAATCCTAGTGGTACAACTGCAAATTGCAGTCTTGAACATTACTTTAAAAATTAGCAGCTCCTCATCCTATACTTAGCAAGAGATATGCGCCAGCATAGGTGGGAAGCCCTCTTGGCATCATATGTGGCTGATTTGATTTTTGAAGTTTGGCATGTTTATTGTCTTTGTACTATCTTCTCAGCATTGTTCATTCCTTACATTAATATGAGCAGCATTTAATTGCTACTTTTTAATTAATAAGTGAATATTTCCTGCAATTTATACGGCAGGTAAAACTATGAACTTCCTTAGTTAAGATTGTTTCAGCACATTGATCACAGGGACAAACAAGTAGACGAGTACAAGCACCTGCTTCAACCAGTGCCTTATTAACAACAGGTGCACAATTTTGTATGCATGTAAATCACGTTCAGAAAATAGTTCTTTTCTTGACAAACACTGCATGGTCACACACTTCACAATTCAACCTGCAATCTTAAAGGGACCCTGAAACGATTTTGACTATTTTGTACAAATGTAATGAGTTGTTAGGGTTGGCCCTTCTGATCTTCAAATGAAGCATTTAAGCAGTCCGTGTAAACTGTGTAATTTATTTTAAGGTTTGAAATATGTACATCGATCCCTACTGCAGTGGCACCACTCCTCTGAGTTTTCGGCCACCCACGATGACCATATGATGTCAGTAGGGCAAGCTATCTGATTGGCTCCCAGGGTGCGTCATTTATAATTTTTTCAACTTTATGGTGAACAAATGTTCATTATAGTTAGAATGTTAGCTAATTTGTTTTATAAAAAAATAAAAGTAACAAAAAGAATGCTCAAGGACAATTTATCACTAGACTCAAGCACGTCTGGCACACAGGAAGTGTCATTACAGCGCATTTTGTGTTGACGCAAGCTGTGTAGTCTGCATTGATCTTAATAGGTCTATTCAATTCAGCTTGTATTCTCTGCACTTTCTGCACTCATCCAGGGTGCGCTGCACCTAAACCCTCGATTCTCTGAGGTGCATAGGCGCCCCCTGCACTCTCGTCCTCGATTGCGCGGGGTGCGAGGTTAGGTGTCGCCGTGGTGCAGTGCACCTTTGAACCTGGCTGGGAAGAGGTGCAGCCGCGCGACCCTACCGCTATAGTAGACGATGCAAGTAAAATGTCTGTGCTGGTAGAAATTGATGGCAGCTCGACACAGCTGTTTACCATTTACGATGAGTTTGGCGTGATTACCTTCGACGGTGACGCCGAGCTTTACTCTACAGCAGGTAAGTTTGCTATTGTACTCTGTAAGCACAATAGCATGGTTTGTATACGTGCGAAGTGGCGACATTTCTTCCCTTATTTTTGCAGATGGAAGAAGGGTGAGGGTGCTTCGCACACCGGGGGGTTTCGCCGCAGATTCCGAGCAAACAGAGTGGTCAGGAGCCACAACTTCACGTTGCGAAGATGCCACGCCGCGTACCACCGAAGCTGCTACCGTGGATGCGGCAGCCATGCTGACTCGGCAACACGACGGCGAAGAAGCTTTGTGGAGCGGCTGAAGAAAAATTTCCTTATAGAAAATTCCAAGGAACACTTCGGCCGCATCGGGCAAAAGGGGGGACTAAGGTAAGGCTTCGCATTCGATGCGTTTGTATTTGCCTTGCATTTTGTATTGTTCTGCATGCAAGACCAAAAAGCAGCTGATGCTGTTCTTGACGGACTCCCTCAATGATGAATTCGGCTGCTGCCTCACCGTGGTTCAAGTTACCAATAAATGGAAGTCACTTGAGAGAGCGTATAAGAGAGTCCGGACGAATAATAATAAATCCAGCAGCACGATGCCGAGTGCAGTTTTGAGGGGTAAGTGTTCACAGTGCTTTTACATTATTCATGGTCTCTTATGCCAGTGCATAGTTCAACTAAGACGTACCTAAAGTCTTATTCACAGCGTGTACATGAAATTAGTAACAAAACTGGCTGTTTCTATATGTAGCAAATTCCTGAAATACTTTATGCTAAATAAATCAAAAGTGACTGAGCATGCAATTTAACGACTGTCAGCTTCAGAGAATAGCTTATTCTTGTAGTGAATCCTTGTCCATCATTCAATTTATAGGAAATTGTACCACTGTCGTATGCAGTTATGCTTTCCGCAAGCCATGTGTGCAATTTGGCTAAGTTATTTGTTCGACGCCAATGTTTCTCACTCCTGCCTGGTCCCTGTTGGCAATGGGATATGTATAAGTGCATACAAATCAAAGAGAAGAAACTTCCTTTCTATGTTTTGCTACAATGTTCCAAGTTTTGCCTGTGCAAATGCAGCAGCTTTGCTGGTGTACTAAAGTTCTGGTGCTACTTGCATTTAATTTTTTATTAGACACCTCCAGGACTTCATGGAGAAACAACATCACGTGAGTCCTGTTGTTACGTACGCACAGGGACAAAAAATGATGCCCGACGACAGGGAGAGGTGAGCATAATCGTAGAAAGGTAGCAACTCTTGTCTTGTGTTGCATCCTGCATGCCGTCTGCTTGCACTTGGTGTTCTGTCAGACTCAGGAACAGCAGCTAGTACTGACCTATTTGTATTTTCAATCCTATAAGCTAGTTTGTCATGCCATGTGGCTTTAGGATGCACTACCGGGCATGCCTACACCGCATTTGACTAAATGGCACAAATAATAAACATTTCTAATTTAAAATAAAATGGATATGGTTAATACTGGTGCCTTGCGTGCAACATACTTGATGATATAGTCCACTTTATCTGTGCTTACAGGCTGTTTATTTTAGAAAGAGCCTCAATTTCCACACTGAACATTCATTGACTGCCATCTTTTCAGGTATCGCTTTCTTGGCTCATTGACTAACACTGCCTGCGTGTTATGCCAATGAAGGCACAGGGCACTGGTCTCATTAACATACTTCAGTCCGTTGATTGTTGAGGTTTTCGTTGTGTGCTGTGCACATTGCATTTTTCATCATAGCAATCTTGAGCAATATGCTAGGCATGTCGCCAGGCAAGCCTCTCTAAAGAAGTGTAAATTTCTACCAATGAACAATACTTTTGCTGCAGGGAACTGCAGGCCCCAGAAGCGATGGACAGCCCAACTGGCCATGTGGAGCTGCATAAACAAAAGAAGGACCCGCCCTTACTGCAGCTCCTGCAAAAACTAGATGACATAGAAAAAAATAGGGCAAGTCGACACAAAGAGAAGATGGGCCTGCTGGAGCGCTTTGTGAGCGCATATGAAGCAAAAAAATAAACAGCTTGTCTTCATCAAATCATGTTTTCTGGCATTTATTCAACCGAGAGACAAAACAGAAGGTACGAGGCTGGGAACAGTGCAAAGCATTCAAAACAAAATTATAGTAGTCAGAACAAGTCAAGGCTTGCTGTGGTCAAGGAAACGCAGCAAATGAAGCAGCATACATTTTGTGCTTATTGTAAACAGCAACGCTGAAAACCTGTCTTCAAAAATTATGTACGGGTATTGCATGCGCTCATGGCCAGTAGCGCAAAACAACTTTAGTAGAAATTAACGTGTTAAGCGGTGTGCTAATATCTTTATATGCATTAACACCTGCATTGCGTATAATACATGTACTCAAGTAACCACGAATATCCGTGGGACGTCCACCATAAGTCCCAATGTCCATCCATCCGGATACCCATAGGACGTACAGGAGAACTTTACATCCTGTTTGGATGTCCAGAAGATATCCAAACGTAATGTCCATGGGACATCCCATTTTAAACGTCTGCTGGCTGTCCATAAATAGGTATGTCCAGGATATATACACTAGTTAATTATGTAACCTACTAACATAAAAATATTACCGGAAATTTTAGTCTGTTCATAATATGTTTGCTTGTTTTTGTTCTTTATCGGACACAGTGTATTCTTTTTGCAAAGTAAAATAACCATCTTTCCAAAATTATACAAATTTTGCCCACTTTAACATCACAGTATCAAAGTACGTTTTTTCTATCGGTGGGTCATACAAACAATTTGGAGTTTGCTTTATAAAATGCTTGTGGATGACTAGCAGAATATATAAGTGCCCATTTGAAGCCACTTATTGGACCTAGAGCCAATCACTAAGTTATCTCTCATTATGAAAAGGTCCTGACCTCCGAACATGTAACTATGACTTATGCTGCTATGTAGGTTCCAGTGCATCATTCAAACAGAAAATAAAACACCTTGTTGGGCTAGTTGGTGCATTGTATTAAAAAAAGGCCAGCCAAAAAAAAGAAAGACGCACACAGCAAACATACACAAGACAGGAAATAAGCTGGTTCCTGTGTTTCCAGCCTCTTTCCTGTCTTGTATGTTTCCTGTGTGCATCTTCTTTTGGCTGGTTCTTTCTTAAAACAGGAAGTAGTTCACTGTGTTCAAATTTGCATACAATTATATGACTGCATACTAAAAGTGAATTCTTATTCCATTTCACTTTGAATCCTCGATCACTATGTGCAGCCGAACAGGTCTAGTAAAACTTTAGTAAACTCTAGTAAAACCTTCCGTAATTGAACAAGACTTTATTTGCGACTTCTGCACACTTAATTTAGCAACATCTTCCTGGCTCTACTAGAAAAAATAGCCTGGTTTCTCCGCAGCATCTCAAAGAAGCAGACAAGTAATAATTAAACTCCATTTCAAGCATTTTCAGCAGACATTTATCCATGTGCAAGGCATGACCTCGACTTCCTCTGTAGCAGTAAACTCGGCAATTGTATACATTTGAAATGATTCCACTATGCGTATATTAAAATAGAGAAGCGAAATATAGGTTTAAAAAAAAGTGCACTATTTCAACTATAGCATTCGACACCATCCCAGCCAGGCCGGGCCACATGCACGCTAATCGTTGTCGAGGCGAATTAGCTGCAGCACGCGCCTGGTTAAATAAAAATATGAATAATTTATTTGCTCAAAGACATGACTATGACATGACATGACAAACTTTCTCATTTGATTGCCAACAAAATCAAGTGCTCTTAAAGTTCCAGACCAGGAAGCCTACTACAGCCGCCAGCTGTATCAGTACCACCTCTGCGCGGTGGAAAACGAGGCAGATGGATCAATGCCCAATGAAGCTGTCCATTCCTGCACGTGGAGCGAAGATGAAAGCTCCGAAGGAAGCAACCAAGTAGCCAGTGCGGTACATAGTACACTTCGAAGCGCTAACTTCCAAGGAATTAAAGAGGTGCAGTTAACAGCTGATGGCTGTGTTGGACAAAACAAGAACAGTACTGTGCTTTGCATGCTTCTTTGGTGGCTCCAGAATGAGGCTCCAGCAGGAGTCTCAGTAGTTTCCCTTGTGTTTCCTGTCACAGGACAGTTTTTTACCCCAGACAGGGCATTTGGCAGAATTGAAAACGATGTCGGACGACACGAAAGAATCCTGAATCCGCAAAGCTACCAAAGGATTTTTTAAAATCATGGCACTGAGTTAGAGCTTGAAAAACATTGGAATGCATATGACTGGAAGGCCTACTGCACGGCGGTGATGAAGTCGACATCCAGCTTGCTGTTCAAGATAACCGAAATGAAGGTCTTCTACATTCAAAGAAATGCAGCTGGTAGGAGTCCTCAAATTAGAGCAGAACCCCACTATAAAGTTTCTGCGTCAAATTTTGTCAGTGCTAAAGAGGGGAAGGTCCCTTGCACAAGCACCCATAAACTGCACTGTACACACACCACATCAACGAAATGAAAGTCAGAGATGTGAGCAGCCTTCTTGTGAAGCATTTTGGAAATTCATGGCAAGATAATGAAGAGTTTGCTTACTTGGTTAGTGTCTTCAGGCGCGCCCAAGAAAATGATTGTGTGGAACAATTCGAAGAGAGCTGCTTATGCTGCCAAGAAGACGCACCTGCTCTTCACATATAGTTCTAGTGTTCTTGAAGCACAGCAGTGCCCTGCTGCCAATGTTATTATGGCTTTTCTGCCAAAATTACATCATGCCATACTTGAAAGTCAATTTCAATAAAGTTTTCATAGCAATACCACATCAAATGCAGTGTTTCAATTAAATACGAGCCAAATCCAAAGTTCTCATCCTAATATTGGTCAAATCTGCCGCATAATTCTTCGTTACTTGTGGCCGTAAACTTGCCCTAGCTGACATGTAAAGCATATCATATAATAGCTTTGATAGCGTTGCATTTAGGTCCGGTAACAGATTTTCGCTTTTTTCTCAACTTCTGTTTACGTGGATTTGACCCATTTTGAGAAAAAAAACTCCTTAAAGTGTTGATTCGTTTCTCACCTTCTGCGCCTGCCGAAGTCTCCTGCTCAGCTAATAAGGTATGACAGCTAAATTGATTTCTTTTTTAATTCGTTTGGGTTTTGAAAGGTGTTTTCTTCACAGGTGCCAGCATGCCTTGACTGAGGGAGAAGCCGTGCACACGAAAGACAGCGTCACTAGAAACAAAGACGATATTCGAGGACTTCGGGTCTCGCACCAGCAGCCAGCAGTGAACGGCTGGAAAAGTCTCGAGTCTAGAACCGTGCAGTGGTGCATATATGCCGCACACATGCGTTAAAACGCGCAGTTGCACTGTTCCTGCGAACATTTGTGCACCTTGTAATGCTAGCCGCTGCAGCAAGGCGACATCAGAAGTTCAGGCCAGTGGTTGCGACACTACGCGCAATAAGGACAATGTGCCTTGCTTCCCTGATGGATCAACTCTACATGACACCTCGGGTGGTTGACTTGGCTGTGAGAGCGGCACAACAGGATCCCTTAGGAGAGCTGTACACACAAGTCAGTGTGGGTTCTCTGGTAAGCAGGACCCCGGAGCCTGCATTTGAATTAGCTACTGTGGATTCTTCATCAGCGCCCTGATTTTGCTGAAAAACTGTACATTTGGGCCATTAAGGAAAATGTTACGTATACAGCGGTCACATCTCTGCTAAAGATGCTCAACACAAGTAGCTTTGACCCCTCATCTCTCCCAAATGGTGCTGGCACTTTGCTCTTCACGCCCAAGGGTACACAGCGTGCACCTGCTTTAACTGCAATGGCTCGTGAGCACGAAACTCACTTTTGCATATAATACAATACAATACAGTACAATACAATACAATCTTTATTGTGCATAAGAAAACAAAGTACATATAGCAGGCCTACCAAAGCCTCAGAGGACTTGACTGGCAGTGCCTGACAGTCAGGTCACAGAAAATTGCACAGAGTTAATAACGGAGTTAGCTATCAGCGGGTTGGAGCAAAATGTTGAAGTTATACAATATGTTACATTAAACATCGACAATTCTAAGTCGTTTCTTAATCCCACGTCTTGTGTTTGCTTCTAACACAGGCGTTGCAGTGCAGAATAGAAAATGCCTTGTCGGAAGCATATTTTAAGGGCAGCCATGTTTCTGTGTTATTTAACAATGATGGACTGCCGATTTCTAAGAGTTCTACCACGCAGTTATGGCCAATACAGTGCATGATTGGTGAGCATGGCAGACTTTCCTCCTTTGTAGTCCGCATTTATTCTGGCCCATCAATGACTGTTTCAGCAAATGATTTTCTGAGCCCCCTTGTCAGTGAGCTGCAACAGCTTCTTTAGCGTGGTATGGCTTTTGAGCAGTGAGTAATAGAGATTTCGTCAACATGTTTTGTTTTAGATGCACCAGCACAGTCATTTGTTTTTCTAATTAAAGAACACATACAGGAGCAGCCAACTCTGCTTTCCAACAAGATCCTCCACTTTGCGCACTGATCACTCATTCAGGCGTCAGACTGACCCTGACCATCACCTGGGCACCTCAGTTTTGATGTCGCTTCCCATAGACTGCATCACCTCTGCACCCCTCGACTACAGGCACCCTTTATGTCTGGGCATTATAAAAAAGTTGCTTAGTGCTTGGTGGTCGTCTAGAGGTCCATCTTGGGCCTGCAGAGCGCAGATGGTTGTTTAACTTAAACCTTTATTTAGCTCCGTATGTTCCTAAAGAATTTTCCCGCAAACCTAGAAGTGTAGCAGAGGCTGAGTGTTGGAAGGCAACAGAATTCAGACTACTTTGTCTCAACACTGGGCCTGTAGTACTCCTGCCCGTTCTGCCTTCAGATCTTTACATGAACTTTATTTCGCTGCACTGTGCAGTCTACATTCTGGCAAGTCCTAGCCTGTGCCGGCAGCATACTGATAATGCCAAGCCTCTTCTTCAGAACGTTATTAAAGCTTTTGAAAAATTTTATGGAAACGACCAGGTTTCCTACAATGTTCACTGTGTATTGCATATTGGAAATTATGTATGCAAGCATGAACCACTGGACCTGTTCAGCACATTTCCTTTCGAAAATAATATGCAGTTCCTCAAGCGGCTTTAAACAGTCAGAGGACTCCACTTTCCCAGCTATATAATCGCTTAAAGGAGCGAGAGGGAAAGGTGGCAGCAACCCTTCATTCACTGAACATGATTAAGTTAACAAAAGAACATTCAGATTGGCCTCTCTTAGCTACCTGTGCACCACATCAGCACAAACAGGCCACGGTTGGTGATAACTGCTGCATAATAGATGGCTATGTCTTGACTGTAGACAGTTTCGCACACTTTAGAGCTACACAAGCACCCTGCATCATTGGTCGCGAATTCACGGTGAAGGAAAACTTCTACGAAAAGTCATTTTCTTCTTGCACCATTGTTGTTTCTGTGGTTTTGCAGTTTTCCGATGCTAAATGTTGGCCATTAAGGAATGTGTGTAAGCCTGTCAGGTTACCCTGACATGGCAAATTTGTTACAATTCCATTGCTGCACATGTCTTAATCGCGGGCGTTTTCGGTGCTACTGAAGTGATGTGGTCAAGATTAATTCCTTCATGTCATTTCTGTTGTTTTCAGAGTTTAATAATGCTAATTGATACCTTCTTTTTGCTTTCTTCTTTTTTTATTCCATGTTGCAAACTCGTATGTCCGAGCAGGGTGGCAATAAGAATTTTTGTTCTGTTGTGCTATTGGAATTGCAAATTTTCCTTTTTTTATCAGTGTATATATTAGGTATTTGAACAGTGTGCATATATGTGCTTTATGGTCCTTATACGTATAAGGTGACAAAGTATAATTGTATTTGGAAGTGGGTGTAGGTCCATGTTTTGCTTATTTAAAGCAGTCACTATAGCAGAATGCATTCAAGCACTCGAATAATGTAATACGTACCGTATTTATTCGCGTATAACCCGCACCAAAATGTGAAAAAACGCGTTTAAAAAGTGGGGGTGCGGGTTATCTGCGAATTTTTTCCTTGGGAGGGGGGGGGGGTCGGCTTCACCGCAATGTGCGGCGGTCTCCCCGTGTAGTCCGCCATCCCCATCGTCATCGACGCTTGTCAAGCCGATGAAGGGCCAACGAAAGGCCAGCATTGTTGAGCCTCGCGTTAGGCGCTGTTTAGTGTACTTACCCCAGTTTGCACTGTTTGCCTGCTTTGTTTTGGCATCATGAGTGCGACTCGACGGCAGTGTTTCACAGCGAAAGAGAAGCTAAAGATTATAGCCGCTGCCGAAGAAATCGGCAACAGAGCTGCTGCAAGACAGCATGACGTCGACGAGTCGTGCATTCGCGACTGGAGGAAGAAAAAAGAGAGTCTCGAAGCAACGAACCGGAACAGGCGAGCGTTTCGGGGTCCGAAGACTGGCGCGTACCCCCACCTCGAGACGCAGCTTGCGAAGTTCATTGAGGAGCAGAGAAGTCGTGGCCACGCTGTTTCGACTGAGATGGCGCAAATGGAAGCCCTGAAGTTGGCCCGGGAATTGAACATTCCACGTGAGTTTCGTGCAAGCCGTGGATGGCTTCAGCGCTTCATGCGAAGACATGGATTTTCTATGCGGCGGCGAACAACCATGTGCCAGCGGCTTCCTGAAGCCTACGAGGAAAAGTTGTTGAACTTTCAACGATATGTGATCGCACTTCGGAAGGAGCACAGCTATTTGCTGTCTCAGGTGGGAAATGCTGATCAAACACCTGTGTACTTTGAGATGCCGATGGACACGACCATGGAAAAAAAGGGCTCCAAATCAGTCAGCGTGCTGACCGGCGGAAATGCCAAGCTGCGCTGCACAGTCATGCTATGCGCTTTGGCTGACGGCACGAAACTGCGCCCGTATGTGATTTTCAAACGCAAGACGCTACCTAGCATTCCACTGCCCCCAGGAATCGTTGTGCGTGCGGAAGAAAATTCGTGGATGAACAGTGGCCTAGTCGGTGACTGGCTTCGAGTAATCTGGGAGCGAAGACCAGGTTCCTTGCTGGCACGCCGGTCGATGCTCGTACTAGATTCCTTCAGAAGCCACTGCACTGATGCGGTGAAGGCTCGCCTTGCCGAGACCAGCACCGACCTCGTCATAATACCTGGCGGCATGACGTCCATGCTACAGCCACTCGACGTGTGCCTGAACAAGCCGTTCAAGGCACACGTGAAGCGGCTGTATGCCCAGTGGATGGCCGACGGCATTTACGCCCTCACACCGACGGGACGCGTGCGAAGGCCTGACATTCCATTGCTGTGCCAGTGGATCGTGGATGCGTGGAAAGCGATACCGGCCGATTTGGTGCGCAAAAGCTTTAAAAAATGTGCGATCAGTAATAGTCTGGATGGTTCCGAGGACGACTACGTCTTTGAGAGTGGCGATGAAGCCTCGGATGGCAGTAGTGAGAGCGGCGACGATTAAGAATCGGATAACCAGTGACGTGGTGGCGGTCGTTTGAATAAATGTTCTGAAAACGAAATGATCACTGAGTGTGAGTTTCATCTTTCTAGCGCTCATTTTTTTTTTTTTCAGGTAGACGTGCGGGTTATACGCGAGTTTTTTTTTTTTTTCCGCCGAGTTCAAAGTTAGGGGTGCGGGTTATACGCAGGGGCGGGTTATACGCGGGTAAATACGGTATAACGGTCAGGTGCTTGAATGTGTCCCAGCCACTATTGTCACTTCAAGGTATGTGTATATCTGGAATATCCGTTGGACGCTCTCTGGATATATATCCTGAACGTCTCCTGAACATCCACGTTCTTCTGTGCAATATGCTCCAAAGGAGGGTGGAACAACAATCCCACAGTCGCACAGTTTATCGCAGCCTACAAACGGCTCATTGTTCAAAATGAGGTGAAAGGGGGATGAGGAAATTGTACGGCTTGACGACAACCGGATTTTGTATGTGAGCAGTGCGACAGACGCTCATAATGAGCTGGACATGACTGTGTCAAAGCAAAATGGTTGCGGAGATGTCCTGCATGGTAATGAGCTCTCTGAAGAAAGTGAACTTGAAAGGGAGACTGAACATCTTCCTTCGCTGTCACCATACGCTGGCAACGTAAGTGGTTACATTGCAGGGCTTGTTTCTCTGACGGTGCGAAGGTGGATACCTTGTGCGATGTCTCATTCGGCAACGGCGTCAGACAGAAGTCCGTCTGCATTTTTCAAGCGGAAAAACCATGGTGGTCTACAGATACCATCATATTCTACAATATACATCTGCTAAACAACAGAGAATGTAATCCGGCGGCAAGACAAGCTACATGGTACCAGGCTTCCAAAGAAGGGGAACTTTGGAAGCCTGGAAGTAGACCTTCAGAAACAATACCGAGAGTTACAGGAGCACATGCTTGAGTCGACCGCTGAGTCGAACCCCTTCGTGTGTCTCGTGAAGTGTGCAATTGCATCATATATAAAGATTAGGATGCACCACACTGCGAAGAAACCGACTGCGAAAATTACTGGATGCAACATCCGCAAGCAGTGAACTAAACTGATTCTTTTCAGTCACCAGTAAAAAAAATGCATGCTCATGAACCACACATGGCTATGACAAATAAATGCACTGTTGTGCTGTCATTGTTGCCCGGTTTCATACAAATGTGTAGTGTTCGTCGGTGGTTTAACTTAGGCCCACCTCATTATCAGCAGAAAGTGAAGAGTAACTATTACACAGCACTGAAGGGGCTTGCCTGTCCTAGTGCTCAGGTTCCAACTTAGCCGTTGTTGCATATCACCAATTCAACAGCTTGCGGTGCCAATTCAAGTTGGGTCAAGGCTGTCATGATAAACAGATATATTTTAACCGATCACCATAAAATAGACCTCAATGTCTACGTGTTTCCTAAATCACTTAGTTGACTGTATATTGTTCTCGGTAAGCCCATTAGAGCTTAATGTGGTACACTTCATCTTTTTTAGCGCATAGTGACAGTGCCATTTATCTCAACTGCGATCAGTGAGCAATGTCTCCTGATCGTTCGTTCAAGAGCAGCTTTTACACTCTTCGCGTTATAGAAATGGAGTGTTGGCAGTTTTCACTTTTGCGCTAAAGATTGGTGCTTATTACATATTCAGTGCGTTGTAATTCTAAAAGGGCCCGAAAATGCAGACGTCTTGCTCTGCACAACTGTGCGACGACTTTCCGATGTACTTTAGGATAGAGAGGGTGGCGTTTCTGGAACCTTTCAACGGTACGCAAATATGAAACGGCATGCACTGTTGCACGAGTGTACACTGTAAATACAAATGAGCCCATATGGCCATTTTAACCGCTCGCATGCCTTTCTCCCCCCCTAGCTTAAAGTGAGTACTCCCACGAGAAGAAGTAAAATAAGCTAGAACCATCATTTAACCCCCTGATCCCATTTGAAGGGGCATTGCGGTTGTAAAATGGGGGTTTTCAAAGAATAACGGTTGCGTACGGGACATTGGGAGTGTTAAAATACACCCATATCTGAGGCGAGCCAAACAGACAAAAGAATAACTCAGCCGTGAGCAACAAGGCTGTCAGCTGCAGCGACAATTCCAGTAGAATTACTTCTGCAGTCAGATTCAAAATATCCTGCGCAATATGTGTCTGCGCTGTTTCTGTTCGGAGTAGCTGGGCCTTGCCGCTGCAGAAGACGCTGAAAGTTGAAACTACGCGCGGAAAAGCACAGGACATCGAAGCGCGCGTGCGAGCTTCAAAAGTGACCAAGCAGCAGCTATTACCAGCAACGGCACATTCTTCTACTGTGGTTGATGTCTCTCACAGCTTTGAACCCCAAGACTCCATGGTAAGTGGCTTTGAACGACTATTGCATGTCCTATGAGTGTGCATGTGTTAGTGAGGAGACGCGCTGATATGACTTACTGAAGGTCTCGATACAACATGGCACGACAGTTGGCCGTCCAAAACCATTTTGCACGATCACTGTGTTTCTTCTAGCTTTGTCGTAATCGAGGCGACTTGAGTGCTTAGAGTCAAGCGAGTGTACTTAAAAATAATGATTTTAGATGATGAGGGACTTTGCCGTGTCTTCAATTGGATGGATGTGAGCCTTCGACATGTTACCCGAAGCACAAGCCACTACCATAATAGTTGCGTGCAGTGCGAAGTGAGCTAAGCTTCAGCGTCTAACTGCAGCCTGGAAATGTGGTGGCTCGTTAAGGGTTTACTGCGATGTGTGTGTGTGCGTGTTTGTACAGCGATCACTTGAGCAATAACTGGCGGCGCTTCTTAGTGCACGGTATCTGCTGGCTGGCGTGTATGTCGCGCCAATCCCCTAGCTCGTGCGACTGTGTGCAGTAGGTCGCTCACTAAGCGCGCATTGTGAAGATTTGCCAGTACGCTCCGTGCTATTGTCTGTCTTTTCTCGCCCACGTTGCTGATTGTGCAGGCAGTGCGCGACTGTGGCACGTAGCTTGTAGAGCCTAGGCCCGTCGACTTTGGTCTGCAGGTGACAAATATCGGCGGCATGTTTGTGTTATTAAAAGCGTGTGGTGAGCTTTCAATGGCACTACGGGTCAACTCCGCATGAGCTGCCAATCAAAGTATAAGAAACTCTTTATAGTTAGCGCACTGCTTGTCGGTAACGGGTGTCCTGCTTGGGTTCAGATTACTGGATACGCCGTCACTTGACCCTCGGCGGCCGGAGCAGGTGAGTACCAGTGGTGTCGGCTCCTCGGCGGGCAGAAAACGATGCCTGCGCCGTGACGAGATATATCAATTTACGCGATAGCATTGCTGGCGATACGCCATACGGGTGCGTCACTCGATGGCTGTGTTCTTTGCTAAGGCCGCCACTACGCCTCCCGTGCAACTACTATGCTATATCAAATAGTCAGTGCTTGTACAGTGTTGTTATTCAACAGCCGGCTCTGTGCACTGGATGCCTCGACTTGTTTAATGTTTAATTACTTTGCTGCTGTGCCATTGGGTACAGATATTCAGTTTTGAGTTCTAGGTGCTAAAGTTGCGCTTTTCAACTCAGGATCATATCACACTTAGGGAGTTTAATAACAAAATTTCTATTGCTGGTGAAAAAAAAAGGCAGACTGATCAGCCTGTGTCTGTAAGAAAAATGTGCTTGAAGTCCGCCATTGTCTAAAGAGATACTACCTTGGTATTCAATGTCAGCAACACTCATTAATTATGCATTCTTTTGTCTGAAATAATTTGTCTTAGAAGCCATTCATTGTAGGGGATCACTAAACATTTCATAGCTTAAGTAGTGCATAAGTGCATGAGTTGGGCAAAGGTTTTAGTTTGTAAAGAGCAAAGCCATTAGGATATAAAATTTTGGCAAGTTTAGTTTAACAATGAACTGAACTTACAAAACTTAATGTAGCAGCAGAAGTTCTCTAAGGCAAACTTGCGACCAGCTTTCTCGTGTTCTATGTGATCATTTTAGTGTCTAATTTTTCTCCTTTATTTCAGGACTGCAGCTGCGGCCATTTCATTGCCAGCTGTGAGGATGAAGCAGCTTCATAGCCGGACATCAGGCGCCTTCCATTAGTTTCCCTTTTCAGCAATAGAGGCCTTGGTATGCTCTTACCTAGAGTGTACTAGAATTGCCAAATTGCAAGATAAATGTTTCAGTGTAGCACATGTTTTTAACCGACAAGTAAATGGCATGCGTCTGCAAACCAATGACCAGTGTCCACCTTGCAGACAGGAGCGGGACAGAAGGGGCAGGAATCGCTGATGGAGGCACGGTACTGTGCCGACCACGACCACGTTACCGCAGGGGTGAGGGCGACATGGAGGCGTAACCTTAGTAACAAGACCTATTCCCAGCGCGCTAGGCCGCCAGGGAGGTTGGTGCCACACGGTGGGAGAAGTTCTCGCGTGGCGCGCCGAAGGTGTTCTTTTTTTATGAGGAGCCTACTGCAGAGGTGAGGGCGACACGGAGGCGTATCCTTCGTAACAAGACCTCTTCCCAGCGCGCTAGGCCGCCAGGGAGGACGGTGCCACACGGTGGGAGAAGTGCTCGCGTGGCGCGCCGAAGGTGTTCTTTTTCTGTGAGAGGCTCCTCACAGAAAAAGAACACCTTCGGCGCGCCACGCGAGCACTTCTTCCACCGTGTGGCACCGACGTCCCTGGTGGCCTAGCGCGCTGGGAAGAGGTCTTGTTACGAGGGTTACGCCTCCGTGTCGCCCTCACCCCTGCGGTAACCTGGTCGTGGTTGGCACAGTACCGTGCCTCCATCAGCGATTCCTGCCCCTTCTGTCCCGCTCCTGTCTGCGAGGTGGACACTGGGCACCTGCTCTGGACTTGCCCTTCTCTACATGCCCTCCGCCAGAAACACCTGCTTCGATGTGGACCACCCCCAGATCATCCGCCAGATGTAGAAAGTTGGATCTTGGGGCCCCACCACCGGACATTGCTGGACTTCCTCCGCGAATCCGGAGTGTATCTACACATTTAAATATTTCTTTATGCCAGAAGGCATGCTGTCGCAAAAAAAAAAGGCGCATTTTCTATGCACATACATTATTTTGTACAACTGCTTCCTGCTTCTTTGGTTTTTTTATGGGTTTTAGGAAGCATTCCAGAGTACTTAACTGTTTGTCTGTTCTAAGATTAAATCATTTGTCATCCAGTACTATGAGTGATTACTGTATGAGACCTTACTTTGTCAGTGTCCTTCGCACTGTTCCCAAATTTGCATTTTGTTTGCATTTTGTTTCTTTAATTGAAAATAAATGGTGCTGTGTCATGATGGGTATGCTGTTAATGGGTATCAGACTAGTATTTCCTGTTAAAACTCCTTGCAAATGCTCATTTTCTGTTCAGACACGGATGATATTGCTCAATACAAGTGTATGACTTGTTTGCAGGTGTCTGGAATGCCTGATGTTATTGGCTGCATAGATGGGTCCTACATCAGGATACAGTGCCCTGACACGAAGGTTGCTTCAACATATTGTAACAGGCACCACTACCTTTCACTGACACTACAAGCCATCTGCAATGAAAAAACGCGCTTCCTGGATACATTCATTGGAAGCTCAAGAAAAATGCATGATTCCCATGTGTTCAGCTTGTCGCCACTATCAAAGAAAGTCTTTGCAGTATGTCAGGGGTCCTTCCATCTTTTAGGAGACGCAGTGTATCCACTGCGGGAATACCTGTTGCCACCCTACAGAGATTATGGTGCGTTGACAAAACAGCAAAAAGAATTTCATTATGAGTTTTCAGTCACAAGAGTGCCCATCGAAAATGCGTTTAGCACCCTCAAAAAGCGCTTCAGACAGATGATGTATCTTGAGCTCCGCACTATTCACTGCTGGGTCAACTTTAAC
This sequence comes from Dermacentor variabilis, assembly GCF_050947875.1. NCBI lineage: Eukaryota > Metazoa > Arthropoda > Arachnida > Ixodida > Ixodidae > Dermacentor > Dermacentor variabilis. Next base: position 135,411,696 of record NC_134571.1, read on the forward strand.
AAGGCTGTCTCACAGCTCTGCAAGGACTCTCAGAAGGTGGCTGGCACCGCACTCTCTCCGCTCGCCCGTGGTCGTGGTTGCACAACGCAACATTCGCTTCGAGTTTACAACTCGGTTGCAACATCACGGGCGCTCCATGCACTTCTCATCACCAGTGCCAGAGCCGCCACTGCTACAACAGTGTGGTGTCGTTTCTGCCACGATCCCTTCAGACTCGCGCGTGGCACTGTGCATGCTTGCGAAGGACTACCTCAGCCTTCCGTTGGTGCAGCGCGTTGGCTCAAAACTCCGCCATCTCGTCAAACACTTCCCTCACCATTGGTGACCGAACCTACCCGTGCGCAGCTTATGTGGCACCCCCACCGGGGGCTACCACAGGAGTCATCACAAATGCCTATGACGATGAGACCCCAATGCAACTCTACCAAGACCTGGGCAGAAGAAATCCAGAGCACACCATATTAGCAGCCCGACGTATGAGAAAGACGCACTCCATCCTAATCACCTTCAACACAAGCGCAGTCCCGAACTCTATCAAATACATGGGAGCCATCCACCGCTGCACCCCATGCCGCGGCAGTCAGGATGCCTGTACAAATTGCAGACCACCGGGTTACCGTCATGACATATGCCCAAGCCCCAAGACCAATCTTTGCCCCCGCTGTGGAACACACCATCCACAACATGAACCTCCTTGCATGCCTAAGTGCATTCTGTGCGAGGGCCCTCACCATACCAGCACAGGATCATGCAAGGTATGAAACCTTTACCATATACAAAAACAGCCGAGCCACCCACAAACGCAGCATCAAGAACTGGTCACATCTGGGGACAATTTTCCCCAGTTGTCACCCAACCAATACAAGCAAGCCTGGACAGCGCCGTTGAAGCCTGGGACACTCCCCTCTCTTCTCACAAGCACATGCCATCCATGACAGCGACTCCCAATCTACAACACGGCCTTGAGAAATCCCAGGAGGAGGCAGCAGCGACCAAAGCAGAAGCTACAGCAGCCCGAAAAGAAGCCACCGTGCTTCATCAATATATCGCCAAACTGGAAACACAGATAAGTGCTCTTGCCTCTGCATCTCCCATTCTACCTGCCCCCATTCCTGGCGCATCCCAGCCTCCCCCCCCGAACCCACCCACTGTCCATACCTTGCCCAGTCACTCCAACCCTACTTCCTCTCCTGATTTGCTAGCAATGGAGGCTGACACGGAACCCTCTACAAATTGAACTCCATGCATAGCACTCCCTCCCTCCACCGCTGCCTCGCGAGATGACATTCCAACCCTGCTCGAGTCCTTCGCTGCTCGTTTTGAGGCAAAATTTCAGGGCGCTATTACTTCCATCAACCAGGAATGTGCAACCCCCAAAAACGCGGTAATCCACATAACACAAGACAATGCTGCTTTTAACCAACGATTAGATGTGCTAACCCAAGGATTCTCTGACCGTTGTAGTGATCTTGAGTCCCGGCTCAATTCTTACTCAACCGGCCTCCCGAAGCGGGACTCAACCCCAAATAGACGAAAGAAGGCTAAAGCAACGGAAGGAAAGGACAACCCTATGCCTGCCATAGCTTACTATTCCCACCCCCCGTTATTCCTTCCCCTCCTATCAACTCTCATGATGGCAGCTCCAAACCATAATCTTACACTCTGGCAGTGGAACTGCTGGGGCTTTTGCCAGAAGCGTCATATGGTCCACCAACTGCTGTTCTGCACAACGGGGCCCAACTTCCTTGCCCTGCAGGAACCCTCCAATGCACTTACCCTTCCTGGCTATACTATTCTGCCCATATCCCCCCTACCCTCACGGGTAGTGTTTCTAGTTAGTCACTAAATCGCCGCCATCTCCCATACCCTAGCGATTCAAGACATTGATCACCTTCTAATTGAGCTTGTGCCACAACACGCTCAAGCGAACAGTCTCTTCATCCTAAATGTATATAGCCACCCAAAGTGCCTACAAAGCAACTTCGAACGCTTCTACACTTGCGAAGCGCATAGCAAACAAGTGCCCCTTACTCGTTGTAGGAGACTTTAATGCCCCGCATACGGCCTGGGGTTACACACATGACGCAACGAAAGGCCGTCAGGTACGGTTAGCAGCGCAACAAACCGGTCTCTCCCTACTCACCGACCCTACCTCTCCTACACGCATGGGAACTAGTGTCTGTAATGACACTACACCAGACCTTACGTTCGCACATCGACTCCCTCACGCCACATGGTGCAACACACAAGAGAATTTGGTTAGTGACCAGTGCATCATCGAAATTCTCTTTAACATTTAACTACCATGCAGAACTACCATGCAGACCTCCCACAGGCTCCACTTTCACGAAGTGGGATTCTTTCTGATCATGTAGAGCAGCCCGCACCTCCGCCCACATCAAGGACATCACCAAATGGTCCAAACAACTATAAAGTGATGTCCCATTCGTAACTCGTCCCCTATGGGAGGACTACCTCAGCGACACAGTTGACTCCCACCTCCTACATTTATGGGAAGCTAAAGCAGGCCTGGAACGACGCTGGCAAAGGCAGCATTGGAACCGGACACTTAGACACCGCCTCACCTGTCTCAACAAAGAAATAGAGACACACGCAGCGACTCTCTCACAACAAAACTGGGAGTCACTATGCAACAGGCTAGATGGCAATATGAGTTTCCCTCAGACCTGGAGCCTCTTAGGCACTTAATAGACTCCAAACAGTCTAAGACCACACAAAGACACAATTTCTCAGGAATAAGTGTGTATTTCGGCTCCGGACAAGCGAAAAAAATAAAGGTACGAAAGACTCAATATGGGATTTTGGTAGTAACAACAAAAATGTGTTATACTGTCCTCGGTGTCTTTTAAGTGCCGCTCTGTCCCCACGCCGTCGTAGCAGCTCACTTTCTACAACCGCGGCAGCGAACCTAGATAGGATGGCATAATTTTGCACTTTGTTGTGAAGTTACCCCGTTTTTTACACTGTATTATACCATAGTCACAGAAAGCAAAACACTGGAATAGCTGAAGTACCCCAGCAGGACCCACAGTCTGATAGCCCGTAAGGTTAGTGGTCTGAACACAAGTGCAAATTTTGTAACCCCCCCCCCTTTTCTTTTCTGAAAGCGCTGCGCCTTACTGCCTATCACTTTACACGTTTAGTGGTGCAGGTTTTTTAGTCATTTCTGAACGTAACGCACCATGGCACAGAAGTTTTGTTTCTAGAGTGTTTCATTTGCTGTAATGATGTGTAGGACCGGGGGAATCCGAATCTCCATTTAAAACAAAGCATTGCGAGGGCCGTTGACCATGGCTAGAGCAGTGCGGCTTTGCGCTCTCCGGTGTGCTTCTATAGGCATGAACCGAGGGAATCCGACTGTCTAAATAAAAAAAGAGCATTGCGTTGGCCATTGATCATGCTGACGCAATGTGATTTCTGCCCAGTGCTCTAAATCTCAATGTGAGGAAATTCAACAAGGTACAAGTAAACGGCAGGAGTGACTATGACACCCTTGGGGTATGGCTAGAGCAGTGCAGCTTTGCACGGTATGCACGAGGCATGTGCGTTGGCAGCCCCAGTTTACTGTGCGCTGCCACACGCTGGAGTCGTATGGACCCATGTGCGGCTGAAACCTGCAGTCATGCCCTGGGCCTGGCATCCGCTCCCGATGACGTGAGAGACAGCAATTTTTCTTTCCTTTTTTTTCCATTTCCTTAAATTATAGGTTAAATAACACTCCAATTAATTCCTTGAAGTCTGGCCTTTTTTTTTCTGGCCGTGGCGTATATTAGAGGCAGCCTAATTCTTAAGAGAATCAAGGTCTCATTCCAGTAGCATTAAGAGCATAAAGGGCATGCAACCGCATTAGTAAACACAGCGCTGGCGGCTCGGGAGCGGGCTTTCATGCGTTCTTCTGTTTTTGAACGTTTCCTGCCGAGTCACCATGTTGCTGTGTAACATTTCCTGCCTGTAATTACATTTCCTCGTAATTACGCAACTTGACTGCTCAGTGAGGGGCATTCCATCTGGTGTCTGAAGGACACAAAAGCCACACCAGAAAACGCTGGCAATATTAACTTACTGAATGTCCGGAATATCGATAAAATATCGATATTCTGGACATTCTGACGAACACAGTTCTCCTTGAAAAGTCCGCAGATAAAAGAAAATGGACCTTGAAAGTGCTGCCGACGTACTGCATTAACCCTCTAGGCGGCCACCATTTTCCTTGGAACGTTGAGGTTAATGGTTCAATCCCCACTAAAAAAAAACTAGCTCTTGTCTTTTCCTTCTTATTTTTTTTTCTTTCTTCCCAGGAGTAGCTTTTCCTTTTTTCTCCCCCGCATCTACCTCTAACTTATAACTCACTAGTCAGGGGCGGATATGGAGCACTGGGCTTACCCTTGTTCATACTTTCCTAATTACACATGGCTTCTAACGTCCACGTACTAATGTACCCTCACTCTCATCTGGACTGCCATTTATGCAGGTTTAGCGAACGCAGAATGGCACCACTGGAGAGGCACTACGAAAGTAATCATGGGCTAATCATTAGGTGGACATGTAGTTTATGTGCGTTCCTTAGCTTATCACGATTGGTGGCAGCCCATTTCACATACTGCTCTCAGAAAAAGGATTCCTCCTTAACAGATACAAGCTCGAGTGCGGAGAGCCTGGTTAGCTGGCAGAAATCCCAAGTAAGTTCCTAAGAAATGAAGAGTGCTTCTCTAAAGTACAAAACCCAAAACGAGGAACTAGTACTTAGCTTCCCGCCTCCTCGCAATGTATGCCCTATATGTTCGGCGCAATTTTCTTCAAGAGTAAAGGTCAAGCAGCATGTCACCAACAAACACAAAAAGACTGTAACATGGCAATGCAGCAGCTGTAATTCATTTAGTTACAGCACCTCTGAATCGGCATCCGCCCACTTCACTAAATTCCGTAAAAAATTGTCCGATTCGCAGCCCTCGACCAGTGGAAGCCACAGTACTAGTAGAATTATTAATAATAAAGGCACTGTAATAAACTCCGGGCACATGGTTTCAGGAGGCTCAGGAGACAAGTGCTGTAAGGCACAAAAAGTTCATCACCAAAATGGAAACAGGGGTGGTTTGGGAAAGGGCATTCCGGAAGGGGAGGTCAGCCGGCTTGGTCGGAGCGGGAGATGCGCGCTGTCGTCGCCGCACAGGCGCAGTTGGGCTCGCTTGCCAGTGCCTATCAGTTGAGTTTCAATCTTCCGGCAAGTTTGGCGGCAGACGTAGCATCGCTAATTCGATCGGCTGAATTCTTACAATTTGAATCTAGCATACCGGAAAGAGACAGACTTGAAATCTCTCGGCGTGGCGGGTCGGGGATGGGGGGGCTCGCATCCTTCTGTGGGGGCCAAAGCATGCAGGAGGTCAGGCCGATCCATGAATTTGTCCGTGTCGCTCTCCTCCTCCTCTAGTGGGGATATGTCGTCATCTCCCCCTGGGCCAGTGCCTCAAACACCTAGTGGAGACAATGTGCCACGCCCACTGCCCCCTGCCGGCGATGCCGGTGTGCCCCCAGGGTGTGCAAAACAACAAGATGCTCGCGACCTTGAGATTGCTGGAGCCGCTCAGGGGGATCCAGCCGAGTATTCTTTTTCAATACCACAAAGCTACGATGACGAACGGGCCCGCCGGCTAGCTGGGGACAGCGCTGCTGGACTTCTTTCGCCCACTCTGGCTGGAGGGGGGCTCGATGAGCACCCGGCTCAGCCGAGTACGCCTGCTCCCCACCCTTTGACCTCAACAGCCGGCCACCCCGATGGTCATAGGAACGGGGCACAGGGCGAGGAGAGCGGCGGCGACATCATTCCGATCCACGAGCAAGGCTCAAGGCCTGTACCTGCCTCAAGCTCGTGCAACGGCCTTTCTCTTCGGGACAGGTGGACGACGCCACAGATACTGATTCTGACCAGGGCCGAGCTGTCCCTTCCTCCCGGTGAGAAATACATAAATAAAAAATTAGCTGCTGTTTATCCGTCAAGATCTTTAGATGCAATTAAGGGTCTAAGAAAGAGTGAATGATACAGAGACCTTTTAGCCAAAGAGTCTGAGCTCGGCCAAACTGACAATAATAACGAGCCTTGCACCTTGTCTCCTGAGGAGAACTACGATAATGAAGCGCCTCCCACAGTAGAATCATTGGATGTTGAGGATGTCAATCAGATCTTCTTAGACTATAACATTAGTTATCCAGGGTTGGCAGAAAATGCTTGCAATACCCCAATAACAATGTCAGATCTGGCTATCATTTACAGACATTTCGGAGTAAAGCCCAGAAAACTAAAACAGGCGAAGAACGCCAAGGTCCGCCTCATTCGAAACAAAAATGAAAAGGCCAGAGAATTCAAACGGCGGCAATATAAGGAACACCAGCGTCTATACAACCTAGGTCCGAAGGTTCCCTTAGAAGAATTAGTGTGTCAGCAGGGGGAACTTGGGGAAATCGAAATGAGTGATATCCACGACATCTTTGATGACATCTTGGGATCGGAGTCAATAACTGTAGATAAAGTAGGTATAAAAGCGAATTCCTTACCTCGTGAAGCCAACCTTTTTTCTGAGGCCGAAATTGAAATGGTTATGAAAAACATGGGCGTGGGCTCAGCACCAGGTCCGGATGGCCTAACCGTCCGAGAGATGAAAAAAATCCCGAGCGCCATATGGACGATCATCTTCAATATTTTTTTGTGTTTCCGGCGTTTGCCTGATGATTTCCGACAGTCCAGAACAATCTTCATTCCCAAAAGTTGTGACGCGGCCTCGGCGGCTGAGCTTCGCCCAATAACTATTGCCTCAGTGATTGTTCGTACTTTCTCCAGACTGCTTCTGATGAGGTTACAAGATTCCTATAACTTTAATAAATTACAAAGTGGTTTTTCTCCCGGCAGGGCTGCACAATCAAATCTCCTCCTTTTACAGGACATCATGAAGCACGCAAAGAAATTCCACAGGCCGCTTTTCGCAGCCTCTCTCGATTTGCGAAAAGCCTTCGATTCAATCAGTCATCACACCTTTTTCACGGCCCTTGAGGAGGGCGGTTGCCATATCGCTTACTTGGAAAGCATTAGAGACATGTACACTTCCCAGGCAACCACCTTTACTTATAGAGGAAAATTGGACAATGTCAGAGTGTAGAGTGCATGTCCAGAGGGGGATTAAACACGGCGACCCGCTGTCTCCGTTTCTCTTTAACCTCACTCTGGACCCCCTATTAAACGACCTGAACTCCTCGGCATTCGGCTATGCTATCAACAGTCAAACAATCGCTGCAATGGCATATGCCGATGACCTGCGATTTGTCGCCTCGTCATATGAAGAACTGAACAGAAACCTGGAGGTTGCAGAGAGTCACTTCAAAAAAATCGGATTGGCATTAAATCCACTCAAAACCCAATATTTTGGTTGGCGGTTCGACTCCCACAGGTTGAAATGGTTCGACTATGGCATTCCTGACCTAAAAGTTGGGGATGCCATGATCGTTCCAAAGGGTCATAACAAACCTATTCGATACCTGGGAGTCGACCTTTTTGTAAACAAACACTCGACGGCTTCAATTGATACTATTCGACGGGATCTTAACTTAATCAATTCAGCCCAATTGAAGCCATTCCAAAAACTTAACTGCATTTCAACTTTATTGGTTCCAGCTCTCTGACAGTTCAATCGCTAACCCGGAAACTAGACCGCGACATACGCCAGGAGCTAAAGCGAATCCTACATCTCCCTGCATCTTTTCCAGACATTATCATACATACTCCTCATCGAGCAGGGGGGCTTGGCGTGCTGGAGCTATCGCGAGTGGCGGCTGAATGCCAGGTAAAAGCATTCGCTCGGCTCCAATGCCTAGGCTCTCGCTTCGTAGAGACCGGGAGGCCCTTGAAAAAAAGATGGGTATAGCGGCTGGCCTTGTAGAGCCTAAATGCTTGGAAAAAGCTCTACAGCAGGCGCACAAAACACACTTGGAGGACTGGAAAAAAAATTATACAAACAAAAGCCTCTTTGCTTTTGAGAGCGATCCAGTTGGAAATGGGTGGCTTCGGCCAGATACCAGGTATACGGGAGACGGCGATCGCATCCGCTCCCTGCGCCTGCGTACCAACTTATTTCCAACTAGGACGCTCTCTCATCGACATTCGAATGACGATTCGGCCATGCTTTGCAGAAGGTGCCATCAGGCACAGGAAACCACATTTCACATCCTCCAGGTGTGTCCATCCGTCCACGAGCCGCATTGCTCTCGGCATAACTTCATCCCTCAGGCAATAATCAGTAAACTGCAGCAAAAGCACAAGGATGCTGAGATTTCGAGCGAGCGCCTCCTTGTGACCGGGGACTATACCAGGCTTAGGCCTGACATTGTTCTCGAGCTCAAGGAAAAAGCATTCATTTTGGATGTGGCGATCGCTTGGGATGCCAGAACAGAAACACTGGAAGGCATGTGTGCTGCTAAACACCAAAAGTACCAGGCCTTGGTGCCAGTACTTCAGGCCAAGTGCCCTGGAAAGGAGGTGAAGGTCCTAGGGCTGGCGTTTGGCGCACGCGGTCTCCTTTGTCCCAGCACCAAGAGGGCTGCCAAAGAAATTGGCTTAAAGGAGTGGGAATTGGCCTGGCTTGCGGCACGCACTTTGGTTGGCAGTCTTATCTGCCTCAACCGTTTTTCCAAGAAAGTGATCGCTTCATCTAGGGAATTGGCAGCACTCTTGAGGCCATCCTTGTGCTTCAGAGCCCGCATATCAGATTTTTTTTCTTTTTCTTTCTTTTTCTTTTCTTTCTTTTTTTCCTTTCCTTTTTTTTTTAACCCCACTCTACCTTACTAAAAATTCGTTTAGCTCCTGTGCAAGGTAATGGTAATAGGTAATGGTAATAGGTAAGCAGTATAGGTAATCATAATAGGTAATGTAATGTAATAGGTAATGTAATGTAATAGGCAATTCTAGGTAATAATGTTATAGGTAACGACAAGAAGCGTAGCTTTATGGCTTTATAGATAACATAGCTTTACAGGTCTCCTGGTGATCTTTAAGTCTTCAACTTAGGGATCACGGCTAAATCAATGTGATCCTTACTCGTAATTTACATAACTTTAGGTCTACATTAGTCTTTCTTAGGGGTACACGAATTGTGTGTCATATAAACATGTACACTCTATGTCACTTTCACGTTCCTACATTTTCCAGCTGCTGCATTGTTTTTTTTTGGTCAAATACCTTCTATATTTCCGGCCACTTAGCTGGTCCCATCGGGAAGAAACGAATGTACACAATGCCTCTCCGGTGCTCTGCCATCTGCGCGAGAGCATCACCCCGATGTTGTAGTCCCCTCGGCTCATTCTTTTTCCCTTTTTTTTAGCATGCTTCACTTTTATGTGCCTTTTGTCTTTTAACTCTTTTTTAATTTTTTAGTAAACCGAGGAAGACTTTTTATGAGCCTGTTGCAGCCAACAGTGGACGACAGCAAGAACGCACACCAACTACAATTTAAGGTGACCTGGAAAATTCCAAGAAGCCTTCTGAAAGTGGCCAACTTCGGCCTGCTCAATGGTTCCTGGTTCCAACATGGCTACCCCTGTAAACACCAAAGGGGAAGAGAACAAAGAGTATATGGCTAGAGCAGTGCGGCTTCGCACGGTCCGGTGCGCTTCTACAGAAAAAAAATTAATTAGATTATGGGGTTTTACGTGCCAAAACCACTTTCTGATTATGAGGCACGCAGTAGTGGAGGACTCCGGAAATTTTGACCACCTGGGGTTCTTTAACGTGCACCTATATCTAAGTACACGGCTGTTTTCGCATTTCACCCCCATCGAAATGCGGCCGCCGTGGCCGGGATTCGATCCCGCGACCTCGTGCCCAGCAGCCCAACACCATAGCCACTGAGCAACCACGGCGGGTGTGCTTCTACAGGCATGAACCGGGGGAATCTGACAGTCTAAATAAAAAAAGAGCATTGCGTTGGCCGTTGATCATGCTGACGCAATGTGATTTCTGCCCAGTGCTCTAAATGTCAACGCGAGGAAATTCAACATGGTACGGGTAAACAGCAGAAGTGACTATGACTAGTTACGGGTGCACACGGCTCGCACCGGAGCGGCGGGAAGGGGTCATTTGTGTTAACAAGACCCATGTTCCAGTAACACTCGTGGTGCAGTGCCGTGCGGATGGATCCTTCGCCGTCAAGGTTACGGGCGCACATAGCTCGCACCGGAGCGGCGGGAAGGGGTCATTTGTGTTAACAAGACCCATGCTCCAGTAACACTGGTGGTGCAGTGCCGTGCGGACGGATCCCTCGGTGAGCAAGATGTCATCCATTTTGAAAGAATCCCCAGGTAAGTACGAGGCCTAGGAGAGGAGCTAGGCCTCTTCAAAGGGCCCTGTGGCCATGTGGGCGAGCAGCCCGAGCCATCTCTCCGGCTAGGCTAAGATCCGAGGGTCAAAGGTTCAAATCCCGCATTTCTCACAATTTTTTTTCCTTTTTTCTTTGTCGTTCTTTCCCCTACATATCACAGCCGCAATCGTACGCATGGGACTCTACGATTTCCTATTAAAACGTTTTTCATTCTTTCAATCAACTTATCGCAACCATAGACGTCCGCACAGAGACCTTTCAATTCTCCTGAGACGCACTTGTCTTTTTTTGTCTCTCCTGTTTATTAAAGTGTTGTCTCTTATGGCAACAAACATCCTAGTCAAAGAATACCCATTATCCCCAGCTGGGTGCCATGTATGCGGATCACCGGAATGCACATTAATCGCCTTAGAACGGCACTACAGCCAGCAGCACGGTTTTTCCATCAAGTGGAAATGTTCTATTTGTGGGTTAACTAAAGCAACCTCCAGAAGAATAGCCTCTCACTATTGGCATTGTGGGCAGTCTACAGCTCTGAGGCGGGCCAACGAGCCGCTGCCATACGGGTCCGACTCCAAACAGGCTGGCGGAACGGATGATGCAGCCCTCACCACTGGCTCCGCCTCAGGGCCGGGCACAAGCGAAATCTCAAAACATTCGGAATCAACTATCATCCTAAATTATCCGTCTAAAACAAATGACTGCACTAGATGCACAAGCTCCCTCACTTCACGGGTCTATCTAGAGGCCCATTATATGAAAGCACATAACCTCAGGGTGGTATGGCAGTGTACAGCCTGTCGCACAACTCAATACCAAACCTCCCATTCTGCTTCGTCGCACTTCGCCAAGTGCCGAAAGAGGACTCGTAACGACAATTCACCGGATGGCCAATCCAGCCTTCATCCCAGAAATCTGAAGGGCAATTGCAGTCCCGTGGGCTTATGACATCCGTCTACATCTAAAATCACTAGTAAAGAAACTCCTCCCTCAATAAACGAAATTCGGCCTGCCCCTCGCAATTCTAGCTCAAAGACATATAACTCACCCCCAAGTAGGCCCCCGAAATCAGGCATTAAATCACCCCACCATTGGGACGTAAAAGAAATCCGCCAAGTCGCGTCAGTCAGGCTTCGGCTGGGGAGCTCTGCTTCCAATTATGGAACTAGCCTGTGGATCCCTGGGAGATCAACATGGGAGATCGCCTCTCTAGTCGCCTCGGCTAAGTATAAAGACATCGAAGCCGAGGTTAAGAGCGAACTAGACGTCGCGGAGGCCAGCGGCGACGAGTGGACCGGGCTCATTCAATCTTTTGGCGGGTCACGACCATGATCGAAAGGCAGGAGGACACCCAAGGCGGCTTTTGCAGTTACTCCAACTGCACCTTTCCTCGTCCTCCTCCTCTTCCGGTGAGGATGAGCCGACGCCCACCCCTGAGAGGAAGCCAACTCCACAGCCAGGTCCCTCCTCGGAGGTAGACCGCCCTGCCGGCAATGCCGGGGTGCCACCAGGGACTAGTGAGTGCACATTGGAGCTGGAAGAATCTCAGGGGTCCCCCCAGTTAACACCTACTGGGCCGATGGGCAAGTCTGGCCTGACTCCGCCGGGGTATGGCGCAACACATCGGCACTCGCCACCCTCTGCCAGGAGGGGAGAGCTTGGCAGCCGTTGGCTCACGCCCCGGCCACAGTCACCCACCGCACCAGAACCCCGATCCGGCTTCACAGGGGGAGGTGACCCAGTGGCATTTGAGGAGGAGGACCGCACTCCCGTGCGGAAATGCCCAGCTACATCAGGGCAGACGCCGCCTGCTTCTCCTGCCATCCCCACCCAAACCCCGGTTCCTCCTGACGCCCTGCCTAACGCCGACACGATAGTTGCGCTCCCCCACAGTTCCATCTCCGTCTTCCCGCGCCAGCGGATGGCAAAGTTCCTCGGGGGGGAGACGGACCAAGGAAGGCAGAGATCCTCCGCGGTGCCTGCGGCCAGCTCCTATCAGAGATGGACGGAGCCGCAGATGAGAATTTTGGTGCAGGCCGAGGTGAGGCTTCCGCCTGGAGAGTGGCTTATTAACGCCGCTCTTGCCGCAATCTACCCATCACGATCAGCGGAATCGATCAAGGGCCTCTGCAGGCAAGGCAGATATCGCGAGATATTGGCACAGGAGTCAACCCGGCTGCCTGCGCCAAATGTCCCTCAGCCAACGCCTGACGCGCCGCTACCCGACAACAAAATTCTGATTAACTTAATCCCTACTAAAGACGAGGCCCATGCGATTTAGCTTTCCTTCGGGCTCGACGACGTTGGCATGGCGGCTAACCTGGTTGAGTATCCACTGACTACGTCGGACTAAGAAATCTTTACGAGTTCTTCGGATGCACTCACGACCTGCAAGGAGGCGGAATGGCGATAGCAAGCAACAGATGGCAGAGTCCCCTCTGTGGAGGCGGCCCGGAGAGCGCTCGTGGGCGTACAAGCAGCGCCTATTTAAAGAACATGAACGCTTGTACACCTCGAGTCCGAAAGTCTTGCTTGAAGAGCTTATACTAGACACAGGAAAAGTGGAGCCAACCACCCTGGAGGCAATCCATTCCGCGTACGATCCCATATTCAATAGCAAATCACCTACGGTACGCGAAGTAGGAATCAAAAGTAGCTTGCCATCAGAGTGCTCGTTTTTCCTCAGAGGAGCTTAATGATGCACTGAAGGGAATGGGGACGGCATCAGCTCCGGGGCCGGACGGCCTGTCAGTGAGAGAGCTGCGCAAGCTCCCGACAGAGGTCCCGGCACTCGTTATGACCACCACACACCACCACCTGCCTGATGAGCCCCGTTTGTCATGGACAGTGTTCATACCGAAGTGCCCGGACGCTGCCTCCGCCTCGGACCTGAGGCCTATTACCCTTTCCTCAGTGCTCATCCGACTTTACTCGCGCCTGCTGCTGGCTAGGCTGCAACAGCATTACATGTTTCATCCGCTTCAGGGCGATTTTTCTAAGGACCGGGCCGCACAGTCGAACCTACTACTGTTACAGGGCATCATGAAACACGCCAAAAAATTCAACCATCACTTCTATGCGGCTTCATTGAATTTAAGGAAAGCCTTTGATTCCGTCAGCCATCAGGCACTCCTCACCTCTCTAAGGGAGGGTGGAACGCATGATGACTACGTGAGGTCAATAGCAGACCAGTACGCTGGTCAGTTTATTAATTACTCCTACAGGGGCCGCACGGATGGGACGCGAGTCCTCGTGCGGAGAGGGATCAAGCAGGGCGACCCCCTCTCTCTGTTTTTGTTCAACCTAAAGCTTGATCCTCTTGTGCATGAGCTTAATTCATCAGGGTTTGGCTATAACAGAAGGTTCGACAGTGGCCGCAATGGCATATGCAGACGATATCATTCTAGTGGCCTCAAGCCTCGAGGAACTGAGAAGGAACCTGGAGGTAGCACAGCATCATTTCAAGAAAATTGGATTAGACATCAACCCAAAAAAGACGCAGTACTTTGGATGGAGATACGAGGCTCACCGGCTCAAATGGTTTGATTATGACGTCCTCCAGCTTCAGCTGGGAGACACCATGGTCATCCCAAAGAGCCGGAATGAGCCCATTAGATATCTCGGCGTTGACTTCTTCGTCAACAAGCCACCAAGGACTTCAATTAACTTAATTCAGAAAGAATTGGACCTAATCAATTCGGCCAAATTGAAGCCCTTTCAAAAATTACACTACATCTCTTCTTTACTGGTGCTAAAATTGCTACATGCTACCTCCAGCTCCCTCTCAGTAATGCCTATTGTTTCTGCACTAGACAGAAGCATTAGGCAGGAAGTAAAACAAATCCTCCCACTTCCGCATTCTTTTCCTGATTTCCTTATTTATGCCCCTCATCGAGCAGGGGGCCTGGGTGTCCTGGAGCTTTCTTGCATTTCGGCCGAAAACCAAATAAAGTCCTTCGCGAGGCTTCAGCGTCTAGGCTCTCCTATCGTGGACGCGGTCCTGGGGGGCGCACTAGATGGTTCCCAACGAACTCTAGAGGAGAGAATTGGGGTCCTGTTGGGAATCGTCGAAAGTTCATCCCTGGATAAGGCCCTACGGGCCGCTAGGAAGACATACCTGGAGGACGTAAGATCCAAATACACCAACAAAAGCCTTTTTGCTTTTGAGAATGATCCACTTGGGAATAGGTGGCTCAGACCTGACTCAAGGTTCACGAGTGATGGAGACCGCACAAAAGCCCTGCGGCTGCGCTCCAACCTATTCCCAACTCGGACACTCTCCAATCGGCACAGTAATGACGATTCGGCCAAGCTTTGCAGAAGGTGCCACAAGGCACAAGAAACAACATTCCACATCCTCCAGATGTGCGAATCCGTCCACAAGCCGCATTGCTCACGGCATAACTTCATTAGCAATGCCATTATTAACAAGCTTAAAAAGCATCATCCAGATGCTGACGTTTCAGGCGAGCGCCTCCTTGTGGCCAAGTGCGGCACCAGGCTTCGGCCTGATATCATACTTGACCTGAAAGCCAAAACATTCATTTTGGATATGGCGGTTGCCTGGGATGCCAGGACAGATACACTGGAGAAAATGTGCACGCACTAGAGGGACAAATACGGACCCCTTGTGTCCGTTCTGAGCGAACGCCATCCTCAGGAGAAGGTTAAGGTCGTAGGCCTGGCATTCGGTGTACGTGGTCTCCTCTGTCCAAGCACCAAACAGGCTGCCAAGGAAATTGGATTACGGGAAGGGGAATTGGCCTGGCTTACAGCCAGAACACTGGTGGGCAGTCTTATCTGCCTCAACCGGTTCTGAAAACAAGTAGTTTTTTAACATCGGGGAATGGGCAGCCTGGTTGACGCCTGCATCAACTCTCTCATCTCTATCAGCTTTCTTTTGCTCTTTTTATCTCTTTTACCTTGATGTGATTTTTCCATGTTATTTTATTATTAATCTTTTTTTTTTATCTCTTTATGTCCCTTTTTAAACGTTCCTGCCTTTCCGCACGTCGCTCCTGTATTATTTTTGTAGCCCAATGCTACCAATTCTTCCAGTCCATACATGGCCTCAACTGGGGAAACAAAGGGCAACCCAACTCTGAGGCTCCCAGCAAAACTAGCGTAGGAGCCAATCCCAGTCCCAATACCACTGCGGTTAATCCTTCCATACTTAATATTTTGCATGCAATTCCTTCTTGTACTCTTGAATTTTCTATCGTATGTTGTCCTGTTCGTGTTCCCTCTCTGTCTTTTCTTTTTCTTCCTTTTGACCAAGTGGCTGAAAAGCAAGGAAGCCTGGATATACGCCGCCACGAATCTAAATCATCACCTCCAAAGGAAATCCCGCCGCTTTTCACCGATCACGCTGCCCCGCTGATCATCTTGGCAGTCCAGGCCATCCTCTACACCCCCTGACCACCAGTGGGGGAAAATGAATAGAAGTGTATATGGCTAGAGCAGTGCGGCTTTGCACGGTCTGGTGTGCTTCAACTGGCATGGACCGAGGGAATCCGACTCTTCATTTAAAACAAAGCATTGCGAGGGCCATTACGAGAGTGTTTCATTTGCTGTAATGATGTGTAGGACATTCATACACATAGGTCACCATGTGGTATTCAAAAATCATCGGTGCGTAACAAGCGAATTTTTGCCTCAGTATTTCTTGTTGGAAAACATAGTGAGTGCATGTCTATGTCTCAGTGTTAGAAGAGCACAGAAACACAGCCTTGTCTAATTCTCTGCTGTAGAGAATGGCAAGTCACCGATATATAAAATTATCAACTGCGGAAAGAATACTTGCCATCAGGTCAACTGTTAGTGAATTGATTGAAATTAAAATTTCTATTGCTTTCAACCCTGATTGCACGAGGGATATGAGAAGTTTGATTTTGCATTTAATATTATTGACAACTTTCGCTTCATCATACCTACTTTTTTCCAGCTCTGCATCGAAGTCGAACTCGGGTTTAAATGCAAGATTGGAGACCTGGCCAAAAGCTAAAAGCAGTGGCAGAAGCGTTCTCATGCAAAGAGCAGTGTGAATGCACTTCCATCGACATTGGCAAGCATTTACAAGGCCACTTAAAGCATGCACTCATCAACGAGGTTTGCGAGATAATTCTGCATGTATCTATCAGTTGGTGTGGCAACAAGTGCTTTGTCATGATTTAAAATTCATTTTCAGTGAATACATGAATATTATGAAAGTTCCGTAGCATTTTCTGACTTTATTTCACACTGGAAAGCATTTTCGCCATGGTTTTTTGATGGATGTTTGCTCATGCCTCTAATGTGTCATTCAATAGACTGCGCTGCCTAATGAGCTGCAAATCATGGCACCTCATGTGTATATTTCCTCTGAACACACTTGTGTTTATGCTGGAAGTGCTGATGAAGTTATATGAATCACAAGCGGAAACACAGAGCGGGCCCTCATTTTCTGCCTGCTTATCTACTACATCAAAAACCTTGAGTACCCACCTGCATTCTCACCCATGCTTGTGCTGCTGCAAAAGATTGCCCTGCCGGACACAACAGTGCCTTGTGGACTGCTCACAAACTGCCTGAAGAATCTTCTCATACTTTTTAAAAAGAAGAAATTGTGTTAAGTTCAAGAAACAAATGTGCTAAGACTGCCAACTTCCCAAGATGCTGAAGTATGTTCTCAACAGATGGTTTCAGTCTTTATCTGAACTTCAGTGAATTTGTCTCATTTGTTGCATTGAGTGTTGTCAAACTTAAAATGCTATTTGAGTTACAAGTTGATCTCTTGTTTGCTTTAGGTGACACAAGGTATTAGATTTTACAATGGCATTTAAGGTGCAGGTATATGTTGGTACACTCTAGGCGACTTGTGCTTTATTTTCTAAACTGATATTCTGGAAACTGCAGGCGCATCCACCTGACATACATATAGGTTAGCATAGTCGTTTAATATTATGGCCCTTTTCCATTTAGTTTGTATTTGGCTACGAGCTTTGATGGTCTGTGCGTTTTCTGTGGTTATAGCCCCATCCTTGAGCTTTCAACATGAGGCTGCTTTAATGTCTCCAGAAATGTAATAAAGTGTATAGTCACAATATTACATTGCCTCTTTTTATACCAGTTTAAGTTTACTGCGGCTTCCGTAAAGATGTCAGCTGCCTTAACAAGTCATTTTTAAAGCATGGCTTTTTATTGTGTGCATATTTTTGCTTGACAGGAGTGTTTACATTTATTTATATTGTGAGTGGAGCAATCTGTTGGGGACTTTTTGGAAATTAAGATTTCATGTGAGAATTTTGATTTATTATACAGCGTATTCATCCTGGTTCCTCTTTTCGCACTGCAAACAGTGATATAATATGAGCTCAGACTTATAGTGCATTATATGCAGCACTTATTGTGATAGATATTTGCTATAGTACCTGTTCACTACATAAGAAAACTATTTTACAAATATAGTGCCTTGACCACATATGCATCACCTATATAGCATAGGTTTTCTTACAGCCTAGACTCAAGAAGTCCGGCTACTTTGTGTAATAGTCAGCAACGTTGTAGGAGGTATGCGTTGGTATTGTGGTTAAGGTACATTGTGTACTAATGCCTATCCTCAGGCGGTGAGCATTTTTGAATATCTTTGTCTGTCTGGTCTGTTGACCTTTCTTTTGATGGGTATTATTCGTACACGTCAAATCGCAGTCCACAGGAGTTCTGTGTTTTTTGACCCTGTTAAAGACGTCAAGGGTATACTCCACGAGGCAAATGAAATAAGCGCGTGTTCAAGCTTCGAAAAAAGCTTTCTTTCTGGCGCGAGTCCAACAAGTTGCATAGCATAAAAGGCTTCAGCGTATCACAATATGACAAACCGTGTGTGCAATGCAAGTATCTGTGCAAGCTGTTGTTAAATCAAGGCTCCTATCGAAGAAGAAAAAAGTTACAAGGCCAAATACCAGTGTCGCTAGAAAGCTTGTGAAGAGCAACATACAGGTACGCCGAGAGAAGACCAAAGTAAATAGCTTAAGTACTGAGCTCGAGGGGACGAAGGAAATCAATGCTTCGATATCAGCGTTAAGCCTGGAGATTAAGCTCTTCAGTCTCCCGGAAAAGCAACGGCAACAAGTGAGAGCATGCTTTGAAGTGTCGAAAAGAAAAGACGCTCAAGGCATGAAATATAGTCCTGAATGGCTACTGGAATGCATCATAATGAAAATGAAGGGCCCAAGATTGTACGAACATATTCAGAAACATAATATCATGGCTCTTCCCAGCAAAAGCTGCCTGCGTAAATACCTAAAAGCTTATAAGAGTACCTTCGGGCTTAATGAGCAAGTACTCACAGCAATCAAAGAGAAGGCAGGCGGCATGGATACATTTCAAAGGCATGGAGGGATCCTAATAGATGAAATTAGACTCTGTGAAAGTGTCAACGTTACCAGCAATGGCCAAATCGAGGGTTGTGTCTTGGAAAACACACATCTCCAGACCAACAGGGTCAATCTGTGACCACGGCTTAGTTGTGATGTTTCATCCATACTGTGGCCAATTTCAGCAAATACTTGCAGTCTTTGGTTCTCACAGCAATGTTAAAGCGGATGTCTTATCAAATATTGTTGTAGACACTACCATAGCTACCGAGAACGCAGGTCTCTTTGTTGATTTCGTAACAACAGATGCGGCGACCTGGAATAGAAGTATGTGGAGAGCTTTTGGCATAAAAGAAACAGTTAAGAAAATGGTGTAAAAAGTGCAGCACCCTGTTGACGCAAACAGAAGTTTGCATTTTCTATCCGACTTCTCTCATTTAGTGAAATGTGTATGCAATGCCCTTGTGTCGGCTGGCTTTGAGACACCGGAAGGTAGAGTCAAAAACGACGTCGTAAAAGAGGCCTGTAAATGTGATAACAGAGACACAGTGTGTTTAGAGGCAATGCCTAATGTCACAAGAGCTGTTGTAGAGCCAAATGGTTTCAAACAAATGAAAGTGAACCTGGCTTTCACCTGTTTCAGCGACGATGTTCTTAGGGGACTTTATTTATACAAGAACGACGTAAAAAGAATTGTGGTTCCAACTCCACAGTGGCAACTGAGGCATTCATTTGAATAATGCGGAAGAAAATTGAGGCCATGACATCGAGGTGCATTCGCAACGCAATGCGCCCAAATTCTTTTCAAGTGAAATAAATCCAGGAATTTCTTTCGTATATAGATAACTGGGAAGAAAAAGTTGGAAAGCTGGGCTTTCTTAGCCAGCCAACAGCTGAAAGCCTTCGTGTAAGCCTCAGAAGCGTAACTTCAATTCTTGTGTTTGTGACAGGAACACTTGGCTATAAATACCTAATGAATTCTAACGAGTCCGGACCCACTCGAGAATGTTTTTGGTATCCTCAGGCAAAGGTCGGCATCAAATGATCATCCCACTCCCACGCAGTTCTTGCATTCTGCAGTGTCGCCAAGGCACCCGCAAATGGAAACGTTTCCCCGGCAGTAATCAAGAGTTTGATTAACTCGACCAAGTGCGAGCCCATGTGCGCAACCTTGTCATAGTAGCAGGTGGGCTAAATGACGTCCTAAACAGGAAAGGGACAGGACTAGCGCAGCGCTTGGCAAAGGGGGCGGACGACTTGCATGAACTGTCCCCTCAGGTGCAGATCATGGTGTGCACGGTGCTGGTACGTGTTAGTCACGTACAAAGAGCCGTAGTGGCTGCTAATGAGGACATATGAAAAATGAGCCACGAGAAAGGCTTCGAGGTTGTCTAAGTAAACAGGGAAGTGAGACGATGTGATTTTCAACGGGACGGGACCCACTTCAATTACAGGCTCGCCGAAGTTGTGCCATACCATGTGGCTACCACAAGGCGATGGGCGCTGCCATACTACGTGCACCACGTGCATATCATCGAGGCGACGGGAGCTCCCACTTCTCCACGACGAATCAAGAATTCGACACGGGAGGCGACTTCAAAAAGCACCCAGCCATCTCCGCGACGAATCAAGAATTCATCGCGGGCAACGTCATCACCCTGCCCCGCCTGGTTCCTGCCGACAAGGATTCGCCGAAGGGATTTAAAGGGAAGCTGAAAGGTTTTCCAGAAAGAATGAGTGAACATCTGTACATAATGGTTTTCAACCCTCCGAATTCGAATATCGCATCGAAATTGAGCGAAAGAAAGCGCAAATATATTTTATTTCGCGAAAAGTGCAGCAGCGGACACGCCCAGCTCGCGCGTCTCGTTTCCGCCTGTGATTGGTCGGGTGCCTCGTGACGTCAACACTAGTGTTCATCCGAACCGACCGCTGCTGCTACACATGAAGCACGGTGCCAGGTAGTTTGGTGCTGTTTTTCTGAGGCGGTAATGGAAAATTTAGAGACTGCGTTTTTCTGAGGAGTTCGGCGTTACTCCCTACATGTACGAGCCGATTGCGAAGAGCCGGCCTCTCGAAGAAGCAAACGATGCTGGTGCGAGCAGTGCTTTCGACGCGAACGAAAGCGAAGTCTTGGAATCTCCTCGTGTTGGAAATGCTCTTTGGTGAGTATGTTTTTTGCAAAGCGATCTAGTGATCTCGCCGCTCTTTCACCGATCTAGTGAGCTCGTTTCCGGTCAAACAACTGTAGTGTTGTATTCCTGCATGCCTCCTCGTGGAACGTAAGCGGGGATGCGATCGTCGGCATTTGTGCGCAGTCCAAAGCTGTCGGCAATCTACAAAGACGGTTTAAATGCGTGAAAAGCTTCCCGGTTCATGCAGTACGTGTAGACCTTTATCTGTGCGCCATCCGCACACTACTCGTAACCGAAGTCGTAAAGGCGGCGAATTCCGTCGGCTACGTGAGACGGTCGGTTTCTCGCTGTGCGCGAGAGAAGGGGGGAGCGTAGCGTCATGGCGTGCGCTGGCTTTCCAGCACATGCAAACTCTACATTTGCACTGTGTTATGGTAGCTGCATGCAGGCTGTTTTGCAACACACGTGCAAATAGAAAATTCGCGGCGCTTTGCGACGAAACCTGCGTCAAGGGCGGGAGATAAACATGCACCTTCCGTTCAGCGTGCTAACACGAAGGAGCTCGAAGTAAATCAAAATCCAGGTTTGGGCGAGTTCGTGTATTCATAAGGCCTTCCAACACTAGTTATCATCAGTCAGTCCGCACTCGTGCCGTCTTTGTTTTCGTTCCTCCGATCTTTTCGCGCTGCGTTTAGAAAGCCTGCTAGTGGCAAGTAGTCCTCTCTCATTCTGTGGCCATATACAGCAACTGCGCAGGCCGAATTGCAGGGCTGGCCGTATACTACCACTCTACATACACGCAGACGCACCAACAAAGGAATGCAGGGTCGATCGAAGCAGATTACGATGGCACGCACGCAGAAACAAGCACGGTCAGGCACGGTCGCGGAGGCTGCGAAGGAATGGAACACTAGTGTTGACGTCACAACACCGCGGTTTCCGGTCTCCACTCGCATCGTCAGCGTCAGCAGCAGCGCGCGGCATTCGACGGGAGGCGGAGCTACAGCGCAATTTTAACCGACGATTACGTCGCTCTTAATTGAAAAAGAAAACCCAAATTTTACCTACATGGTTTATAAGGTTCCCGCACCCATATATGAGCGTCTTATTGAATTCGACAGACTCTTCAGCTTCCCTTTAAGGGAGAACCTGCCCATTGTGAGAGGAGAGAGTCGCTTCCAGCCGCCTAGTGGGTCTGATGCACTCTTACCTGTAGACTAGAAGAACTACAAAAAGGTAAAAGCTGCACTTCTTCGCAAATACCGCCTCTCTGCCGAGGCATTTCGACAGCAGTTTAGACAGGCAAAAGGGGGCAGCGAATCGAACGCTGAGTTTGCGTAAGAGTTAAAGTTTAACCTTGCTGGTGAAGCAGCGCACTGACACTGACAAAGAGAAGACACACAAGACGACACTCGCTGCTCGTGTGTCGTCTTCTGTGTCTTATCTGTCTCCGTGTCAGTGCGCTGCTTCACCAGCAGGGTATGATGATCAATCACCAACTAGCCCAACTTTCCACATTAAAGTCTAACTTAAAAGAGTGACTCAAAAGTGCAGAAGTGTATGGCAACTATGACAAGGTGCTTGAATGCATAGCAGTGGAGCAGTTTTATCGAGTTCTTCCAGAAAAAGTTACTTTGGCTGCAGGACAGGCTCCCAGAGGTAGACCTAGAGAAGGCAGCGCAGCTCGCGATGGAATATTACACGCGCTGAAACTTCTACGGAAACTGATTCAGGAAGATAGGCTAGAAAAAAAAGACTATCCTGTAAAGCGGTCTTCCCCTGGAAGCCCAGTTTTGCCGAATAAGAAATAATCCATGAGCGACGAGTTCAGCAAGGGAGTATCGACTAAGGCTGAGGTGGCGAGGGAAGGGCTAGCAGAGACAGCCCAGTCAGCTGGGGCCACTAAAGCTAAGGCAGGCTAAAGTGCGCGTTCGAGCCCCGGAGACCAATTATCTGCTTTCGCTGCATCAAGGAAGGCCACATTTCCTCAAACTGCAAGGAGCAAATCGCGTTTGTCAGGGTTAGCCATCCAGACGAAAATCGGTGGCTGCTCAAGCCATATATGCAAGATGTCGTGGTAAACGGGAAAATGTGCAGGGCACTTCGCGATTCCGCCGCTACAGTGGATGTTACTCATCCGTCCTGTGTTTCTCTCGGGGATTATACAGGAGAATGCGCCTGGATCAGACAAGTCGCAGAAGAGCACAGGGTAACCCTCGAGGGTGCTTTTGGAAGGTTGCAAACAAAGGCAGCCATGAGTCCAAGTTTAACCGAACACTTTTCATATATTTTTTCGAACAAATCGGAGCAGCTTTTAGAAAAGGAGGGTCAATCGTTCTCTACCAGTCTCGCTTGCATGGCATTAACGCGATCATGGTCACGCGCTCTCTCAAAGAAACTTGAGAGCTCATCTTCAAACAAGGAAACTGACAATGTAACGTCCTCACAGCGGCAGCCTAGGCCGGGAGATACGGCTGATGAAAAGCAGAGGACTCAGACTTGCGACGGATCAATTACCGGATCAGTGAAAGTGGGTGAGGAGCCTTTCGATACTAGGGAAAATGGGGCGCCTATGGCTGAAGTGAAAGGTTCACTGCTTAGTCCCGCATCCTTTTGCTGGGAGCAGCTTAGCAGGATTGAACAAGAGACGCTTATCGTGGCATAGAAAAGTGACTCTTACGTAACTGTGCTGCACGCTAATGTAAATGAAGGAGTGGCCCAAAAGAATACACTAGGTCAGGCCTCAAGTACCGGAAATATAAAGATTCCAAGGGTCGGACATACAACCAACTACTCGCACCAGAAATGTACCAACCACAGCTTTTACAGTTAGCGCATGGGAATGCTTGGGCGGGTCACTTCGATATCAAGAAGACAAAGGCTAGGCTAGCGCAAGATTTCTATTGGCCAGGATGCTGGAAAGAGGCTGAAACACTTGTTTGGTCATGTGATGCATGTCAGCAAGCTGGTAAATCCAATGACAAGTGACAGAATTTCACTCAGAGCTAGACAGGGCAAAATATAAGCTTTCTTTAATCGCCTCAGTTGTGTCTTGCCTGCCCGAATGACTGTTAGGAATTGCTTTGCAATCTATTCTTTAGCTGTTTATTCTCTTTGAATGTGTCTTCTTTGAGAACACTATTTGTGGAGGTCTGTATCCCAGGCTCTTTATCGAGTGCATGTTTCGTGTTTAGTACCATAACCGTAATGGATGCTGTAAAGCACAGAGGGGGTTAGAGCGTTTGTTTTCAGAGTTTGTTCTGGCGTTGTGGAGAGCATTGGGAGGGTGCTCACTTTCGCTGAAGTGGTTGGCGTTGATATTCGGTCATTCCGTGAGCTTTCTCAGATCCAAGCAAAGGAAAGACCAGCAGATGAAAGGGCGACAGAACCATTTCCTTAACCCCATCAAAGACGCCACTCAATCAGCACATCGCATACGTTGAGCCGCGTCGAACAGCTTGACTTCTGGATGTATTATCTGGGGGGGGAGGGTTCTGTTGTGCCATAACCACGTGCCTGTCATCAAGGCGACGGGAGCTGCCATACTACGTGCACCATGTGCATATCAGTGAGGCCACAGGAGCTCCCACTTCTCTGCGACGCATCAAAGTACAGTGGAACCCCGTTCATACGTTTTTCACCAGACCGAGGAAAAAAAACGTAACAGCCGGGAAAACGCAACCGTGAGGAAAGTTCCGAAAATGAATGAAAAAAGTGCAGCTTCAACTATAGACAATTTATTTCCACAGAGTGCGCTTAGACCTTAAAGAAGTCCAGAATGGTGGCTTGCCGTTTCTTTCGCTTGCTAGAAATCGCCGCACGTTTCTCAGTAGCCTGGAAGGTCGCATTGCTGTCAGCGTCGCTGTGAGGTGCGACATACCTGCGGAGGAGGTCCAGAGCCGCGATGGCTTCTCCAAAGCTAGGATTTGGCAACTCCCCGGCATCATGCAGTTCGTGCTCCTCGTCGTCACCACGCCACGGCAATGGCAACGGACAAAGGAATATCCGCGGGAAATTTTGCCCTCTTTGGCGTAATCATGCTAACGTGCCAACGATTGTTTAGTATTGCTGCGGAGCGCGCGCGTCCGAGCAGCCCGGTTGCGCGCAGCACGGCGTAGTTTCGTGAGAAATGTAAACAAGAGAGGAGAGCTGGCCCGATAGACGGAGCAACGCCATGAGCAATGCCAACTTCCGGCTTCCCTTCAGCTATAGCTTCACCAAGAGTGACGTCAGGGCCTTCCCTGAGGTTCCTTCCTCCATGAGTCGACCCGTCCAACAAACCATGCGGTGACCGTAATCACAGTGATAGTGAGAGCATTTTTCACGTATGGCCATCTATTGGCGGCCTCTCGAACTGGCATGCGGCTTCTTGCAGCCAGTTCCATAGCCAAGCCTGGCCAAGCCCGGTCAAAACTCGTCAAAAACCAAAATGGCGGTTGGAGCGCGTTGCCTACTTTAGCCCAGGCAGGTTCGGGTTGCGACGCATCATGCGGGAACGTTTTCACAGCTACTACGTAACAGCGGGGTTCCTTATACATTAGATCCTATGGAAGCTATGCCGGGACCAGATGAAAACGACGTAGCAGCCGGGAAAACGCAGCAGTGAGGAACGTAACAGCGGGGTCCTACTGTATTCGACACGGGAGGCAACTTCAAGGAGCGTCCAGCCATCTCTGTGACGAATCGAGAATTCGACGCGGGCGACGTCATCATCCTGCCCCGCCTGGTTCCTGCCGATGAGAAGTCACCAAACTGGTTCCTGCCGACGAGGAGTCGCCAAAGGGATTTAAGGGAGAACCGGCCCATCGTGAGAGGAGAGAGCCGCTTCCAGCCACCAAATCGGTCTGATGCGCTATTACTGCTACCTGTACGCTATTATCTAGGGTTGTGCGAATATTCAAAACTTTGGATACCAAAGTGAATAAAGTTATATTCGATTCAACCTTCAAATCGAATAGCACTATTCGAAAACTTCGAATATTTTCGAAGTTTTTCTATGTTTAAGAATACCGGTACGCGTAGGTTTTTTGCAAGTTTGTCATTCTATATCTACCCTGGGTAGAGCATCTTCATGCCACTTTGCTGACGGAGCCACGACCGCTCGAAGGAAACAAGGCCGTCACCATGGCCGTGACCGAGCTTTGGACCGAGCATACGAATTCATGAACGTAAACAATATTGATAACGATAATGATGGCTTTTCGGAAGTTTTAAAGTGTTTACTACTGCATGTTAAGGCACTAAATATAATGTAACTGTAACATCATCATAATATCCGTAGGTATTTATCTACATAAAAGCATATATTATACTTTGTAATTGTAAGATATAATATAAACCGCCTTAACATCAACTAATCTTCAAAAAAAAGTTCGTCTAAGCGGTAGTAGGTATTTGGTGAAGCAACCATGTGATTTCTATAGCTCTTTTTTAGGCTTGTGCTTGCAAACGTGGTTGCCGGATGTGTATGTCGCTTCAAGTTATCAACTTCAGTCACAATTTAGTTGTTCTATTTACTCGGTTGCACGCTTAGCCTAAGTAGCCAAACCATGGACGAATCAGCGCAGCGGGTGTTCCAAAATGCTATCTGGGAGTTCTTCGATTGAAGAGCCAGCGACGCGACATGCCGCACGTGCAAGATGTGCCTTAAGACACCCACGGGCACTACCAGCACCCTCGTCAATCACCTAAAGCGTCACCCTGATCCATTCAAGCAGTTCGAGAAGCTCCGTGCTGCCAAACACTCAAGAAAGCCTGCAGGCCCAAAAAAGACGACGGGTACCAACAAGGTAGATGCAAGTGCTGCTAGCTGTAGCTACTTTAGCCGACGCTGATAGGTGACAGTCAGCGCGCGAAAATGTTAACAATGGAGGTTGCGCAGTTCCTGGCCACTAGCTTGCACTCTTATTCTATTGTTGAGAAGCCTGGCTTTTTATCTTTGATGCACACCGCAGTGCCCGCGCACAAGGTCCCATCGAGGACTACGTTTTCTCAGAGTGTCGTGTCAGAACTTTACACCAAAGAAGAAAAACGGATCAAAAGCGATCTGTGCAATCAATCACTTCACCGACGGGACCCCATGCTACTGCGGGGATGACCAATGGGTGGACGCCTAGGCCCGGGGATAGCTATGTCTCATTTAAATGCCACCTTGTTGATAAACAGTTTCAGCTTCACTATTATCACCTTGCATGCCGGCCCATGCTCGAAGGCCATACATCTGACAACTTGAAGCGCATCCTCCTTGACTTGTCAAAGGAGTGGAGACTTCCTCAAGATGTTTGTTTTCACTGTCACTGACAATGCCAGAAACTTCCTGGGTGCCGTATCGCGAACAGGATAAACAAGTATAGAATGCTTCACGCGTACATTACAATTGTGCATCCAGTGTGCGAAGAAGGACACTCAGAAGTTTGAGTAGCTGTGTGTCAAGGCCTGAGCAATTGTAGGGCACTACCAAGAGGAGTTCCAAGGCTAGGAGCCGCCTCAAAGAGGTTGAGTTAGCATGGGCTTAGAGCCCCTTGAAGTGATTCAGGATGTTGTGACGCGATGAAACAGTGACTATGAAATGATGTCTCGCCTTTTAAAGCTCCGTGTGCCAATTTCCTTGAACCTGTCAGAACAGAACACATTGGAAAACCTAACTTCAAGTGAATGGCATCTGATGGCATCCGTCACGTCAGTGCTAAAATGTGTTGACAATACAACAAGAAAATCTTGCTCAGAAAAGCACCCAACTCTTTCGCAAGTGGTGCCATTAGTGCATTGCATGCAGCTTCTGCTTACTCAGCAGAGTTGTGCGGAGGAGTCTGCATTTGCAGGAAGCCTCCTTCATAGCATGAAGTCCAGCTTTGTGGATATAAAATTGAAGGTGACATACCTTGAGCACGGCATTGGACCCCTGATTTGAAGCAGTCTGTTACGACACCATAAGTGAGAAACGGTGGCTGAAAAACCTACTGTGCTCAGCTGTGGAGAAGAGCCTGCCTCAGGGGAGAGACGGGGAAGAGTCCAGTGCACCTGCACAAGGTGTCTCTAGTGATGTGTGGAATGCTTTTGGAACTTTGGCCTCCAACACCACTTCAAGCACTGGTTCCCCGAGTCTGATGGAGGAGGTGGAGGAGTACGTCCATGCACCTGTACGGCCCCACTTGGAGAATCCTTTCCTGTGGTGGAAAAATTTCGGCAATGTCAAGTACCCGTCACAGTCCAAGCTCGCTCACCTATACCTGTCAGTGCCAGCAACCCAAGTGTCAAAAGAGAGGTTCTTGTCAACAGGAAATGTTGTCACTACTAGAAGAGAGCACCTTCTCCCCAAGCATGTTGAGCAATTAGTGTTTATAGATAGCAATATACACTAGGATAAAAGGCTGGATGAGCATTGCACAGTGGTCTAAATAAACTGAAAAATGAAAAGATCTCGTGCCTCATGTCTGTTTCTCATTGCCTCACATTTATAATGGTTCGGAAAATATACTTAATAAAACAGCCAGCAGAGATCATTGTAACAAGATTATGTACTTCACTCCATCAATTTTTTTTGTTGTGTACAAGGGATCCCAAATATTCGCTTCGATTCGAACCTATTCGCTTCACTTTGAAATTATTCAAATTCGATGACTATTCGCTTCGTATTCGCTTCGAAGTGAAAAACCGATTATCGCACATGCCTACTATCATCTACTTTTTGTAAACATTGTATAAAGTTTCGTTTCTTCTTCGTCTGCCGAAAGAGTCCGTCTTTCATCCTCTACCCCCGAAGTCACAACGAGGAGTGGGCTGGCAACTTGCTGGTCGCGCTGTTGCCTTTTTAGGGAACCCATGGGCGCTCAGTAGGCCAGAGTAGGTAGTAATAAAGAAGGTCCCCTAAGGGAACCTCAGAACAGCATCGCCGTCAATAAAAGAAAAAGGAGGAAAGCAAGAAAGTGAGCTCGCCATACAATAGGCTACATAAACATGCAGGGCGGCAGAAAAAAAGAAAAGTGGGCATAGATTGAGGAGCAGTTAAATAGAGAACTAGGGGTGTATGCAGTTACAGAAACACACCTTAGGGACTCGGAAGAGCCGCCAGTGATTGAGAATTATGTTTGGGAAGGGTGTACTAGAACTAAGTCTGAAAGAAAGGGAGGGGGAGTCGGAATGCTCATCCATCAGGGAGCCAAATAGAAAAGAGTAAATTCAAAATGTCAAGAGCAATTTTGGTTATCAGGTACAATGAGTGGGAAAAAACTTGACTGAGCATTACCTATTTGTGGACCGGAAACAATTATGCAGAGAAGAATAAATAGTTAGTGGAATGCATAAGTGCTGATATTAAGGGTTTCGGGAATGATGCTGAGATTCTCCTGTTAGGTGACATGAATGCCCACATACAGGATTTAGATGGCTATACCAACAACAACGGGAAGTCAATGCTATACCTGTGTGAGCAACACAACCTCGTTATCGTGAATACAGGGCCTAAGTGTGAAAAGCAGATCACGTGGGAAGTGGGAAGCCAGCAATCAACCATTGATTACTGTTTGATGACAGAAGGAATTCACGATAAGTTGAGAGAAATGGTCATTGATGAGGAAGGGTATAGCAGCATAGGGAGTGACCATAAACATATCGTATTGAATGTGGGATATGTAGTTTGGAAAGAGAGCAAGGAGTGCAAAATGGCCACTCCAAATTTGAATGCTGAAAAAATAACAAATATAGTCACTAGAGTCAAGGAAGAACTTTGCAAATGGCCAAGTAAAGAATGGGAATAGAGTGATCTTTTAAGTGTAATAACGACATAAATACTGAAAGGGAAACATGTTCGTCGGAAAGGAAAAAAGAAACAGAAAAGCTGTTGGAACAGGGAGATACGAGAAGCTATTGCCGAACGACAGAGAGCATCCCAAGAGCACAGGCAGGCAAAGAAGGCACAGTTGCCACAGGATGAAGTAGCCAGTAAATGGGATTTATACTGGGAGAAAAAGTCTAAGGCTCAAATACTGGTGCAAGCAAAGATAAAAGGTGAAAGTGAATGTCGGTTGCCAGAAATACGTGAGAAAAAGAAAGCCGCACCTGGAATATTTTGGAAGCACATAATATTATTAGGCAGGAAGTCAACAACACAACATAACCTAGACGAAAATGGAAACAAAGTGGAAGGGGAAGCGGCATTAAATTACATCCTAAAAATAACAGCCGAACGTTTCCAAGGCAATGACGAGGTTGTATTTGAAGAAAAAAAGAACATGAAAGAGAACCAGATCGAAAAGGAGCTGGTGCTGACAAATTTCAACTGGAAGAAAGTCGAAGAGAAAATTTCTAAGCGCACTGCCACAGGGCTAGACAAGGTTCCCGTTAGGCTGATTAATGAACTGGGACCAAAAAGTAAGGAAGCTCTGGTGAAAGCAGCAGAAGAAACTTTAAAAGATAGACGAATACCAGACAGTTGGAGATAAAGTAGAATGAATTTGATTCATAAAGGTGAGGGCGAAAAAGATAGAATTCACTCATATAGACCACTGACCCTTCCTAATCGGTAATATACAGGCTAGCAACGCAGGCAATCAAATTAAAGCTGCAAACATGGGCAGAGATAATGGCATTTTGGGAAAACTTCAGAATGGCTTCTGAATAGGTAGGCTTTTGGATGACAACTTCTTTGTTCTTACTCAGTGTATTGAAATATCAAGAGTAGAAAGCAGACCATTATATGTGGCCTTACAGGAGTGTATGACAACGTAGACTGCAACATTTTGCGAGATATTCTGGTAGGGGAAGGCTTAGATGATGTTTGTCTACAGCTTTTGAGAGAGATTTACCTAGAAAATACTGTTGGCATTGACTGGGAAGGGATGAGGAGCGAGGAGAAAGTTTATATCAACAAGGGACTGAGGCAGTGTTACGATCTGCCTGGGTTCATGAACAAGGGAGGGCTCGAGGCACCCTCCGTTAGACGGATGCTCTGCAGCGTAATGGTGACGAACGATGACTGACCACCGAGCAGCTGTGCTCGTCGGTGTTTATTGCGGTGCAGTGACCAATGTTGCCTACCAAGCGTGGCAGGCCGCCAAGCCTGGCGGGCCAACAAAGATTATGCCCGAGGGGCATCACATGCTTGTTACATCCAGAGGTGCCCTTTATCCCCCCTACTGCTCATGACGGACAGGGTCGTCCACTCTCAGAGTGAACACGGCTCACTATGGCCACTTCAGGGTGCGTGTTGGCAAGGTGTTCAGCAATCTCAGAAACATCACTTGTGGTGTCCCGAAGGGATCGGTGCTGAGCTTCTACTACAACCTGGCTCTGGCAGGACTCGCGGCAGCACTACTTGGCAGACACCCCCTATGCATATGATGTGGTGCTGTGGGTTCGAGGACCTAGGAGAAGCATCGCTGCCATCCGGGGCTCACTGCAGAGGGCCCTAGAAGCAGTCATCTCTTTCGTCAGTAGCATTGGCCTCTCTGTCCTAGGCAAAGACAGAGGCAAAGACAGAGGCAAAGACACTACTGGCACACCCGTTGCCCTCAGCACGCCACCATGTCAAGCAGCTGCGGATTGCAGACTCCACCATCCCATGGAAGCGGGAGGTCACCCATTTGGGCCTAATCATCTATCACTGGCTCTCTTGGACTCCTGCTGCTGAGACTGTCACTACAAAGTCCACAGAGTTCAGGGGGCAGTGAGCAAGCTGCAGCAGCATGGCCGGGGCTACACTGTCAAGTGGGTGCTGCGGATGAACCGAGCTGCAGTCACATCCATCCTGCTGTTTATGTCCTGCCGCTGGTTCTCCAGCCAGGACACAGCAGCTCGAGAGACTGCACACAAGTGCAGTAAGGAGCATCCTCGGTCTCCCCAGGCATAGGCGCCGAATACGGGGCGGGCTCTGGGGCCCGAGCCCCTTCCAGAGTTTTTGCTCCGGTCGCTCCAAGCCGCGCATCATGCACAGACAAGCACAGGAGCAAATGGGGAACAGTGTCGCCACCACGACCGCCTCCTTGCCGCAGCAGGCCACCAACACACATGCCCCTCACCACCCTTGCAGCCAGACCGCTATCTCAAAGATGCCCGGACCAGCAGCACTGAAAAACCTCCCGCCACCGACAGCAGCCCCACAGACTCGTAGCATAGCGATGGAGCGCGCGAAGTAAACGGACGTGTGGCACATCGGTTCTGTCAATTTTTGACCGCAGCCACGGACCATTTGACCGGACCTCACCAAATTTTGTGTCCTCTGGATCCAGCAAGTCACCCAGACCAAGGAAACATCTAATTAAGCCACGGATTGTCCACTACAATTCTGAAATCATCCCTGTCCAGCCCTACCTCCAGATTATGCCGACCTGCAACGTGTGTAGTATTGTGGGACACAGGGCAGACACATGCCTCAACTCAAGATGGTTGTGGACTGTGTGCACAACAGGCGCCATTTCTGGAGGGGGTGTGGGCCCCCTCACGAGTGTAACGCGAAATCTACAGTTTGTGGTGGTGACCAACACATGAACTCAAAGGACTGTGTGGCAAAGTACCACACAAACGCCAAGATGGCCACCTCAAAGGGCGGGGAGAACCCAGCTAGGAAGCTGGCACACATCAATGGCAGCACCGGTGACTCACTGCGCCGGAGTATGATGGCTAGAAGCGTGAGTGACCAACTCGACGCAGGTGCCACCCAGCAGGCGCGTCCAGAAGCGAGGAGAAGCAACACCATCCCCCACACGCGGTGGCCCAGGGAACCAGAGCCGCTTCCAGTAGCAACAACCAAAGAAGCAAGGCGTGGACGACGCCTGGGTGCAGTGTACTAGAATAGGGGCAGTAGGGGAGAGTCGGGAGGCTTGGGACGGTAGGAGGAATGGGACATCTGGTGCATCTCTCTAGCAACTAGTTCAAAAACATTCTCTAATTACTCACGAGATGGCACTAGCGTATCGATAGCCTGGCTGTAATGGTGTACGTCTTTGGCAGGTGCAAGTTGTTGTGGGAAAGAATAGTCTGATTCACATGTAAAAAGTAAGTATCTGCTATCTCAATTACAGCTTTCTCGTGTATAAAGTACTCAGAGGTCGCTAATACAAATTTTTCTCTGGGAAGGCGCATCAGCGTCTTATCTCATGCAGTAAAAAGTTTGGGTCTAAGGACACAACTTTCGCCACTGAAGGTTTCTTTGTTTGGGCGATGTAGCTTGGGAGGAATGGGACAGTTAAGATGAGGATGGAACGGGACACTGTCCCATTCCTCCCAGCAATAAGACTAGCGCTGTGACTAAGGACTCTGCTGCAAGGCTAAGCCCCATTAGCCCCGAAAGCAGTTATTTTCGTTTATTTCACATTTTGAGCTAATAAATATTTGGCACCATGAAAATGGCATGAGATAAAGGACAGGCTGGCTAGATAAAATTTCATGTTAGTACATTCTAATAAAGGAACTAAAGAGGCATGATAAAACGATCATATTGCTTCATTCCCAAGCTCCGATTACTGCAGTACCCCTATAAACATTCCGGGAGAAGGGCATAAATAGTAGGCTACAGCTACGGTTCTGTTTAATGCATGCACTGAATTAAGCGAAGCCAACTTAGTAGGGCTATGTGAGGGTGCTTATTTACATTTGCATGATATTGCTCCATTTGAATTTTCAGAAAGATGCCAAGGGTATACAAGAAAAAGCACCCCGAGAGGGCTCGGACATCGAACAGTCTGATGCTGGATGCTGTTAGATTGGTGTGCGAAGAAAAGAAAAGTATAAGGGCTGAGGCAGAAACTCTTAAAGTATCAAAATCATCTCTTGGTTGAGCAGTAAAGAAGTACAAGGGTTGCAGTGAGAGACAGTATCTTGTTCAGCTCTAACTTGGTCTGCAGTATGGTCTTTACAGCAGAAGATGAAGTACTCTTGAAGGAATATTTGCTTAAGGCAAGCAAGATGCATTATGGGCTTACAAGAATGCAGGTTCGTTCCTTGGCATACCAGTTTGCAACAGCATAAAGTCGCAAGTGCCCATCATCATGGGAAGTGAACAAGTTAGCTGGAAGAGACCGGTTTCTGGGCTTTATGGACCGTCATCCTGAGCTATCGCTTCGATCGCCGGAAGCAACCAGTCTCGGCCGGGCAAGGAGCTTCAACAAGCACAATGTCGATGCTTTCCTTTCAAATCTGAAAAGCGTCTGCGACCGACACAAATTAACTCCAGACCGTATCTACAACTGTGACAAAACAGGCTTCACAACTGCCCACAATCTGCCAAAGATTGTCACAGCACATGGAGAGAAGAAAATTGGTCAGGTCACATGGGCAGAATGCGGCGAACTGGTGACCGTCTTGTGCACTGTCAATGCCATAGGAAACACTGTGCCACCAGTATTCATTTTTCCACGGGTGAGATTTAAAGATTTTTTTCCTGAAGGGCGCCCCAGCCGGAAGTCTTGGATTGGCAAGCCGGTCGGGATGGATGTCCGGCGAACTGTTTTCCTTGGCTTTACAGCATATTGTGACACATACAAAGTGCTCGAAGGAACAACCAATTCTTTTCATTCTCGACAATCATGAAAGCCATGTCAACATCAGCACCATCAACAAGGCCGAAGAAAGTGGCATCATTCTGCTGACCTTTCCTCCACACTGTAGCCACCATTTGCAGCCACTTGATGTATCCGTACATGGACCACTGAAATCTTGTTACAACGCTGCTTGCAATGACTAGCTTATAAATAACCCGGGAAGACCATCTCCATTTACAACGTCGGAGAACTAGTGGGATCCGCCTACGTATCAGCGGTAACACAAAAGAACACAATCCCGGGTTCCAGAAAACGGGTATTTGGCCTTTCAATAGCGAGCCCTTCACTGTGGATGACTGCATGATGTCGTCAGTCACTGACAGACCCGAAGCTTCCCCTAGCGGGGACGTCTCACCACAGGCAGCCACCACAATGCGTGAAATGGATGGTTCAAGCCTTCTGGGAAACGTTTTGAACTCAGAGACAGACACTAATGCAGCTCGAAACATCCTCAGAGATGTCGTCATGCCCACAGTCAGTGAAGCTGCATCGACGTCAACTTTTCTCCCAGCAGTTGTATTGTTCCAAGTGACATTAGGCCCTATCCTAAGGCTGCGCCGCGTAACACAGGGCAAAAACGAAGGAAGAGAGGTAGCACTAAAATGCTTACAGATAACCCAGAGAATCGTGCAGTCGAGCAAGCAACTGCAGAAAGGTTTGCACGGCAAAGTATGAAAAAAAGAGCACCTAAGACAGCTAAGACTGCCGCCACTACCCATCTGAAAAGGAAACGGCGTCTTCAAAAGGACCACAGCTCCTCGAGTGAAGAAGAAACTGTCGCTGTTGCCTTTGACGATTCTGACAGTGACATTTCAAGTGTTGATTATGAGACTCACGACATTTCTGAAGCCGAATGAAGCTTTTAAAGCAACAAAAAGTGATTTTGTCCTTATTAGGTTTTGTAAAAAAAAAATCTGTCGTCTATTACGCGGGTAGAGTCGAGAGCAGCGAGAACTTGGATGTCAGTGTCCGGTTTTTTCGAAAGAAAGACGAGAGCTCCCAGTTTTACTTTCCTCTTCAGGAAGATGGAGCAACTGTACCAATGACCGACATTGTTATGAATCTGCCAGTGCCAAATACTATAGGGGGAACAAAGTGCCTGCAGTCCTACTTCAAGTTTGATGCAAAACTATCAGCTTATAATGTTCGCTAAGCAAGTTGTCACCATAACATTACACATGTCCCATTCCTCCCAAGTGGTGTCCCACTCCACCCTGAGGGAGGGGTGAAATGGGACAGATTTTGGCTGTTGTAAAGTATTTTTTTTACACCTGCCCCAGAAATGGTAGCAAAGATTGCTTCTCAGAATTTGTGCAGTGTGTTTTGATTTATATTGTAAGCCATCAAACATCTGTTTGTGTTCGAAATAAAAAAAAACTAAAAATATACTTATGACAAGTGTCCCATTCCTCCTGACTCTCCCCTATGTGTGCTCAGACGGCGAAGTGCGCCACAATGCTTTGAAGCCGGGAGTGTAGACAGGTCTCAGATGTATGTGGCAGCGCTACAGTCGCACAGTCTGTACGAACGCATTCTCCGTGTCTTGCGGCCAGTTGCAGTGTGCTTGCCGAGCTTCACCTTGCTTGTGAATAAACAAGACATTTCGGTCACTTGAGCCATGTGATGTTTTGCTGCATGCAGTGTTCATGAGTGAGAGCCAATGCCTAATCGTCGCAGGCAACAGCATTGCTTTGAGCCGGGCTGCGACACTGGCTACAAGGCGCACAACCTTTCCTTTTCGCCGCGCCAAAAGATGAAACAAGAATGGTTTGGGAATGAAACCTGCATCGCAAAGAAAAGGTGCTAGATGAAAGTTGCTCAGTCTGCGAGCGTCATTTAGAGCCTTCTTGCATCTTGCGAGATTACGTTCATATTATAGACGGGAAAGAGGTACGCATCCCGTGTGGAATGCAAGAGTTGCTACCGGATGCCATACCTATGCTCCTACCAAACACGCCTGCCTATATATCGAAGAAGACACTGAAGCCTCGGGCTCCAAGAAAGTGAAAGAATTCCATGGTGTGTTGTGCTGATCCAAAGAGGCCGTCTACTGAACAAAACAGCCACAATAATGCAGAAAACGAACTCGCTCTACTTGGTACGCCAGATTTACAACATGACACACCTGAATCAGAGCTGCTCGAAGCGAACTCTGCGTTATCCCTTTGCTCTCTCGATGTGCCTTCTGTGTACTGGAGTTCTCACAACGTACCGGGCCATAATGGATTTCTATACAGCAAGCTCAGAATGTGCAAGTTCAAAGTTGTCTGTGAAAGGGTGGTTATCTTTACAGGGCACGACGAGCCTGAAGTCATGTACACAGCGCATCTCTATGGCCACATCATCGAAAAGGGAACCATTCTGTGCCGTAAACAAGCAACGGACATTCTCTTCAGAACAGATTCACATCGCACCTGCCCTGGCACCTTGCCAACGAGCCACATGCCCAAGCACAACTTAACAGAAGGTCTACAGCAGCAGGTCGCCATCTGTAATGGGAAATACTGCAGCAAAAGAATGCGCTGGAAAGGAACAACCTGAAAGAATGATTTTTTGTGTTCTGGGCTTAAGAATAAATGCATGCAAACGAGTGATATTTCACAAGTTCACTTACTATGGTGCATGGCAGAGGTTATTAAGACCAAGTAATTTTGATTCCAAGAATACAGTTTTGTTTTAGTGGAGGATAAGCATGCATCGCCTGCTGGTACACCAGAAAGGCACTTCATTCCCGAAACTCAAGGCTGAAGGGATTGATAAGAAAGCGCACCCAATCCACTGCTGCTAGACTATGAGTAGCAGCACAAAAAAAGGAGACTCCTTTGTCACTGTGTCCAGTTAAAAGACCGACTGAAGCAAATGCAGAACTCCCTAAAGCCCAAGAAAGTCTTACAGGAACTAACTGCATC
Organism: Dermacentor variabilis; assembly: GCF_050947875.1. Classification (NCBI taxonomy): domain Eukaryota; kingdom Metazoa; phylum Arthropoda; class Arachnida; order Ixodida; family Ixodidae; genus Dermacentor; species Dermacentor variabilis. Next base: position 135,449,005 of record NC_134571.1, read on the forward strand.
ACTGCCTTTGAAACAAGATTGTGTCCGACAGTGCTTTTCAGCAGCAAAGAAGAAAAGTGCAAAGGATAATGTGTACTCAAGACTGTATCTTACAACGTATCCTTAGGAAAATGAAAAGTGCCAAAGTCTACGAACATTTGCGTAAACACAATATTCTCTCACTGCTGATGATGATGATGTGTAGTGTTTTATGGCGCAAGGGCCAGGTATGGCCAAAGAGCGCCATGACAAATGGTAGTGTTAACGATGTATTATGGAAGATGTGACATGGCTGTAAAGTGGCCTAAAAATAGTCGCTGTACAGTGCGTAAAATCTACGTGCTATAAAATTATGGCGATGATTAATGACGAAGACTGTGAAGAATAAAATCCATCGTAAAAGAATGATGCATTGTTTAAAATATGCGAGATGTTAAATTGCTTACAGCACTACAGCCTAGCCAGAGCCCTTGAACCACAAGGGCCTAGAGGCATGTGCTTATTCAAAATAATTATCGCAGCGACATCCTCAGAAGAGAGGAAGCGCTACGAACGTGTGGGGCTAATAACATGCAACACAACATCTTTCAAAAAACCTAAGACGGCGTTGGTGTCAAAGAGTGGTTCTGGACCAAGTAACAAAACAGGATGAAGGGGGATGTGGTGCCTGTATGCTAAGAGAAAATGTTTTTTTCTTTCGGGTTCGGCTTCCCGACACTCCAGTAGGACGTGGAGGACGGTCAGCTTCTCCCCGCATCTACCACAGGTTGGAGGCTCGTTTCCCGTGAGTAAAAAGTTATGTGTGCCAAAAGTGTGTCCTATTCTTAGGCGGCAGAATAGCACATCTGTCCGGCGGCATTTTGTTACAAGAGGCCAGAAACCTAATTGTGGCTTTACTACATGCAGTTTATTATTTATTTCTTCGTCCCACATGCGTTGCCAGTGGCTTCGTAGTTTCCTTCTTAAGAAAGGCTTCAGGTCTGGGACAGGGACCGAAGCAGTAGGATTAACTGCATGCAATGAGATTGATGTGGCCATCTGGTCGGCTAGAACGTTTCCCTCGATGCCCCTATGTCCAGGCACCCAGCATATGACCACATGTTGGTTAGATATATATGCTTTGCACAGTGCGGAGTAGAGCTCATTAAATACTGGATTTTTGTGATTACAGAAAGACATCAAGGCCTTCACAACACTGAGGGAGTCCGTATATATAATTGATTTCTGGAGTTGTGATTTATTTATATGCTTTACGGCTGACAGCAGTGCGTAGGCCTCAGCCGTAAAGATACTAGTTTCCGGGTGCAGTACGTCGGATTCCGAGAAGGATGGACCGACGGCTGCATAGGATACCCCGTGGTGTGACTTTGATGCGTCTGTGTAGAACTCCGTGCAGGAGTATTTGTGCTGGAGTTCCCGGAAATGCATCTTGATTTCAATCTCTGGGGCATGCTTTGTGACTTCCACGAACGATATATCACATTGTATGAGCTGCCACTCCCAAGGAGGTAGCAGCTTGGCTGGATGCATTAGGCGAAGCTCGAGGAGTGGAACGTGCATTTCTTCGCTAAGCTCCCTCACACGCAGCGAGAAAGGCTGTCTTACGGACGGACGATTATGAAAGAGTGTAGCACATGTCATGTCATTAATGGTACTAAAACAGGGATGTTGGGGGTTTGAGTGGACTTTCAGAAAATATGTATGGCTGATGTATGTTCTCTGCAGATGAAGTCACCACTCATTTGATTCTGCATATAAACTTTGTATGGGACTCGTTCTGAAAGCGCCAGTGGCCAGTCGGATTCCTAGATGGTGGACTGGGTCTAGCATCCTTAGTGCGCTCGGGGCAGCAGAGTGGTAAATCACGGCACCATAGTCTAGTCGTGATCGAATGAGGCTTTTATAGAGATTCATTAAGCACTTCCTGTCACTACCCCACGTAGTCTGGGATAGAAGTTTGATTATGTTCATTGCTTTTAGACACTTTTCTTTGAGATGTTTAATGTGGGGGACGAAGGTGAGTCTGTAGTCAAGTATGACACCTAGAAATTTGTGTTCTTTGTTTACAGGTATCTGTTGTCCACGCAGTTCTATGCAAGGATCTGGGATAAGTCCTCTCTTTCTTGTAAAAAGAACACAAGAGCTTTTGTTAGGATTGATCTTAAACCCATTCTTGTCTGCCCACATTGACACTTTGTTCAGGCCATGCTGTACCTGTCTCTGGCAGACTGCGAGGTTACAAGATTTGAAAGCTATTTGAATGTCGTCCACGTAGACAGAGTAAAAGATGGCGGGTGGTAGTGAAGCACGAAGCGTGTTCATCTTCACGATAAATAGCGTGCAGCTGAGCACGCCTCCTTGGGGTACACCCGTTTCTTGCGTAAAAGGACGTGAGAGTGCATTGCCGACTTTTACCCGGAAGGTACGATTTGACAGATAGCTTTTTATTATATTAAACATATTACCGTGGATGCCCATTTCTGACAGGTCTCTTAAGATTCCGTAACGCCACGTGGTGTCATACGCCTTTTCCATATCGAGAAATATGGATAGGAAGAACTGTTTATGTATAAATGCGTCCCGGATATTCCCTTCAACACGCACGAGATGATCGGTTGTGGAGCGCCCTTCTCGGAAGCCGCACTGATAAGGATCAAGCATTTTGCTCTGTTCAAGGAAATGAATGAGTCGCCGATTTATCATTTTTTCGAACACCTTACAAATGCGACTTGTGAGGGCTATCGGGCGGTAACTTGCCACTGAGGAAGGGTCTTTGCCTTGTTTCAAAACAGGGACTACAATGGCTTCCTTCCAGGCGGTTGGAAGGTACCCTGCATCCCAGATGGTGTTGAAAAGTGTGAGTAGTGTAAGTTGCGTGTCATTGTGTAAGTTTTTGAGCATTTCATACATGATTTTATCAGATCCTGCTGCGGAACTCTTGCATGCGCTCAAGGCAGCTTTCAACTCGGCAGCACTAAAAGGGCAATTGTACGGTTCATTCTGTCGGCATTTATTGATGAGTGGCTTGCATTCTTCTATTTGTTTGTATTTTAGGAAGGATTGCGAATAATGATTTGAGCTTGATACACTCTCAAAGTGCTCCCCAAGTGAGTTGGCCTGGTCTTGCAGTGTATCGCCCTGTGTGTTTACCAGGGGGACTGAGTATGTTTGCCTACCTCTAATCCTATTAACTCTGTTCCAGGCTTTGGCCTCATCCCTAAAAGAGTTAATACTCGATAGATACTTTTGCCAGCTTTCTCTTCTGGCCTGTCGGCGGGTTCTCCTACCTTGGGATTTTACTTTTTTAAAGTTGGCAAGATTTTCTGCAGTGGGCGAAGCGCGTAGCATCTCCCACGCTTTGTTCTGATTCCTACGTGCAATTCTGCATTCACTGTTCCACCACGGGACATGCCGTTTGCATGCCGAGCCGCTTAATTCACGTATGCATTTAGATGCGGCATCTATTATAAAGGCTGTGAAGTACTCCACAGCAGCATCGATTTCTAAAGAAGACATGTCGTCCCATGATATACTAGTTAAGTTTCGGAACCTCTCCCAGTCTGCTGTGTCAATATTCCACCTAGGAGCATGTGGTGGATATTCATTTTCTTTAGGTGATCTTAGCAGTATAGGAAAGTGGTCGCTGCCGTAAGGGTTGTCGGCAACTTCCCATTCAAGTTCAGGCAGTACAGACGGGGAGACTATGCTAAGATCTATGGAAGAATAGGTTCTGTTTGCGAGAGAGTAATATGTGTGTTGCTTCTTATTCAACAGACACGCACCAGAAGAAAAAAGGAATTGTTCGACAAGACGTCCTCGCGCATCTATATGAGGGTCGCCCCACAGGTAGTTATGCGCATTGAAATCGCCAAGAACAACATAGGGTTCTGGCAATTCATCTATAAAGGACTGAAATTCATGTTTGCTTAGTTTATAATGTGGGGGAATATAAAGCGAGGAAATAGTGATAAGTTTCTTCAGCAGAATAGCCCGAACCGCCACTGCCTCAAGGGCCGTTCGTAGCTGTACACGTTGACAGGCTATGCTTTTTTTAATTATAATTGCAACACCACCCGATGATGCGAGAGCATCATCGCGATCTTTGCGAAATGTGACATACTGTGGAAGAAAGTTTGTGTATTTTGATTTCAAGTGTGTTTCCTGTAAACACAGCACTTTTAGATTGTGTTTATGGATGAGTTCTTGAACGTCATCAAGATTCCTAAGTAGACCTCTGACATTCCATTGAATGATTTGTGTATCCATATTTTAAATTAAATTTGTGCTGTGTTTACGGAAAGGGAAGGGATGTCTTAGATTACAGAACCCTTTCGAGGCCCTGTAATAGGGGTTTTGCTCTTTCTGAAGCGTTCGAGCGAACCTCGGCGCTCCTTAGGCGTTTGGTGCGCCTTGAGGACAGGTGTAGTGTCCATTGCCTCCTGTGAGACACCGGACAAGCGCTCTTGCGAGCGAGATGTTTTCTGCGAGAGTCCTGCCCCGGAAGGCAAAACCCCTGCGCCCCCCAGCCCGGAGGTCGATGGGGCTCCCTGGGGGATTTGGCTGCGCTGGCCGTTGCCAGCGCTGGAAGGGAGCTGGGAGGTTGAGGCAGCCTCGGCTGCGCCCACCTTCGGGGTCGGTGGTCCCCTCTCCTCGGTTGACGGAGCAGCGCTAGCTGCAACCGCCGCGGGGACAGATGGCTTAGCTGCCGACTCACTGATTGAGGGTCGGACAGCCGCCGGAGGCCGTTGTGACGCTGCCCCCTGACGCGCCACTTCGGCAAAGGTTTTCTTTGGCAGGTGTGCTACCCGCCTTCGTGCCTCTTTGAACGATATATTCTCTTTCACTTTGATCGTTACTATTTCTTTTTCCTTTTTCCAGGAGGGGCACGACCGCGAGTACGCGGCGTGCTCCCCATCACAGTTTACACAGTGGGGAGCGTTCTCACACGTTTCAGTGGTGTGTTCTTGGGCACTACATTTAGCACAAGTTTGACGGCCTCGGCAACTCTGCGAACTGTGGCCGAAGCGCTGGCACTTGAAACAGCGGAGTGGGTTGGGCACGTACGGCCTAACGCGGAGCTTGATGTACCCGGCCTCGATTGACTCGGGCAGGACACTTGAACCAAAGGTGATTATTAAGTGCTTCGTTTGAATCTCTTTACCATCTCGCCTTATCTTTATTCTTCTAACATTGATAACATTTTGCTCACTGAAGCCCTCCAGGAGCTCCGCCTCAGTCAGCTCAAGCAGATCATCATCGGAAACAACACCGCGGGAGGTGTTCATTGTACGGTGTGGCGTTACTGTTATGTTGGTCTCCCCGAATGACACTAGTTTCTGTAGTTGCTCATATTGCTTCTGGTCGCGGAGCTCCAAGAGGAGGTCACCGCTTGCCATCCTGGACACCTTGTAACCTGGTCCAAAAACATCAGTCAAGGACTTTGAGACAAGGAATGGTGATATGTTTCGCACTGCTTTGTTTGGCTTTTCAGAGTGAATGACGTGGAACCGGGGGAAATTCTGGATTTGGTGTCCGAAAAACTGAAAAACATCTTCGGTGCGCCCTCGTTTCGGAGGGCGATCAGGAAGTTTGGGGAAGGGAGTTTCCATGAGAATATATAAGATTCGGCAACAGCGCCGACCGCCCACCACGGAGCCCAACGAGGGGACGCGGCAGAGCTTGTGTACAAGCCTGCACGACGCCAGCCGTACGCCATCACTATAACCCAATATGGTGTACCCAAGGTAGGATATCCACACAAGGTTAACCCTTGCCGCCAAGAAGAAGGAAGTGAATAGAAGAGAGAAGGAGACAGGAAAGGTGGAAAGTAAGGGAAAGACGAAGGTTGTAGGAAGAGAGAGACAGGAAAAGGCGACTGCCGATTTCCCCCGGGTGGGTCAGTCCGGGGGTGCCGTCTACGTGAAGCAGAGGCCAAAGAGGCGTGTTGCCTCCGCCGGGGGGCCTTAAAGGTCCGAACACCCGGCATCGGCTCAACCCCCAGGATCCCCCTTTCCCCGGACACGGCTAAGCCGCGCACGGCTACACGCGGGAGGGTCCAACCCTCGTGTGCTCGGGTCCGTGGTGTCGCAACACACCAAACGCCTGCTTGCGCAGACGCCCCTGCGGGGTCTCACTGCTGAGCAAGAGCACACTGAAACATTACTTGAAGCTGTGCAAGAGTGGTTTCGGTTTCAGCACTAAAATACTGAGACAACTGAAGCAAAAAACAAGATATATGAGCACTTTTAGCAGACATGGAGGGCTATTGGTCGATGAACTCAAACTGTGAGAGCACCTGAATGTCACGTTGTCCGGGCATATTGAAAGATTTGTCGACATGGGCTTTATTATAGAAGGAGGAGGAGAGAGCATGCCTTGCGACCACGGAAAGGTGATAATGTTCATACCCTTTAATGGGAAGTGGAAACAAATAATAGGTTGCTCTACCACTCGAGGGAACATAAAAGCAGAGCTCCTTGCCAAGATTTTAATAGAAGCAACAGTACTTGGTGGAGCTAGTGGACTTCTTGATTTTATCACCTGTGGCGGTGCCTCATGGAACCGTCATGTGTGGAAGATCTTGGGGATTGGTGTGGACTCAAGAAAGGCCAACTGCAAATCTGAGCATCCTGTAGGTCCTGCTCGTCACCTGTATTTTCGGTTGGACTTTCACCACTTAATCAAGAAGAAGAAAGGGGGTTAATCGAGGGGTCAGATTTTTATTAGTGATATCATAGGAAGCCAACAAACACTGACACCAAGGACAACATAGGGGTAATTACTTGTGCTTAATAAATTAAATAAAGAAATGATAAATTAATGGAAATGAAAGTGGATGAAAAAACAACTTGCCGCAGGTGGGGAACGATCCCACAACCTTCGCATTTTGTGTGCGATGCTCTACCAGTTGAGCTACCGTGGCGCCGTTTCCCCATCCACTTTGTTGAGTATCTATGTTTCGTAGTAGAACACTGGGAGTGTTAGCCAGCGCCACCACTCACAGACCTTAGCAGCGGATGTGGAGGATCCTTTCTGCGGCAGGCGTCATGAGAACGTGATCTTTTTGGGTGAAGGCAGGCGGTCACTAAACACACACATGCTACCTGAAGGCATCAATGTTGCCGGATTCAAAACCCTCGTTATGTAATAAACGAGAAGAAAGGGGGTTAACTGAGGGGCCTGATTTTTATTAGTCATATCATAAGAAGCCAACAAACACTGACACCAAGAACAACATAGGGGAAATTACTTGTACTTAATAAATGAAATAAAGAAACGATAAATTAATGGAAATGAAAATGGATGAAAAAACAACTTGCCACAGGTGGGGAATGATCCCACAACCTTCACAAACTGCAAATGTAGTCGTTGTGGGGTATTTGCAAATCAGAATGAAAGAATGGACAAATTTTGGCCCTTGCCAAGAGGTCCTTGCCTGACGAGGCAAGGGCCTCATTGCAGTCTTTTCTGTAAATGGCATACTGCCAGAGAAAGTTTGTGCGCGAAGGATTAAGATGTGTTTCTTGGACACACAGCACCTTTGAACTGTACTTATGTAAGAGTTCCTTAATATTTTCTAGGTTGCGGAGTAAGCCCCTGACATTCCACTGTAATATCTGTGTATCAATAATATATCTGTATTGTGCTGTGTGTCTAAGAGATTAGATTAGATTAGCCCATGAGACTTTCCAGGCCCCATGATACGGGATTTTTCTTTCCTCACGGCGCGCTCGAGGGAGCATCACCATTCCTCGGGCGTCTTAGACGCCGGAGTTTTGCTTGTATTCGTCACCTTGTCTGAGGCGGTGGACACTGCGCGTGCAGCGGGCACTTTCGGTGGAGTTTTGGGCCGATCTGCACGGGCAGTGGCCGTGGGTGCAACAGGCCTAAAAATCTGCTGGCCCTCCTTTGCGGGGGCCGCAACAGCGCTGGCTGTTCCAGTTAGGAGGGCTGATGGCGTGACCGCCGTCCCTTTCTGTGTGACTTGGGTGGCCACCGAATGATGTGTTGCTGCCCCCTAGCGCGCCACATCGGTGTAGGAAGGATCTGTGTAGCTGCCGAGCGTGTTTTGTGTGGGTGATCGAGTGTACATTAAAACAGTGCACACGGAACTTGTTTGGGAGGAAGGTCTTGTGCAACGAGTGGTCGGTGCTGTGACATAAGTTGTGGGAGTGCAAGGACAGCTTCGATTCATACACGCCGACCCTCTGCAGCCATACCTAAATTCAGCGCTCAAGCGACATTTCACGAAGGAATTACCGCATGATGTGTCCCCATCAAGTGAACCGCCTCCAGTAGAAGGGTCGCGAACACCTTGTGTACCATCATTGATGGAAAATCCCAACAAAGCCGCTCAACCCCTCCTGGAAGACCGTGCAATGTCTACCTCTGATTTCTCCAATTCCTCACCACAACCTATCCCAGAGCCAGCACCAGCATCACTGCCGACGCCTGCTGATCCGGTGCAGACTGCACTGCTTCGCAGGAGCACCTGTTCACACAAGCCACCAGAGTGGCTCAGACACAAGAACTTTAAGTTAACGCTATTTTGAAAAGTCAGGGGAAAGAGAATATTACAGCATGACGCTTGGCAAGACTGTGTTTTGACGTCATACCTTGCTCCCTATATAGGCTTGTATTGTTGCCTGAATAAAGGGTCAGTTGTTCGTTGTACACTCGAGACGCAAGTCTTAACAGTATGTATAAGTGTTCTGCATTTGTTGTGAGTACCTATCAAACTTTTGGGCAACAGACCATTTTGCAGTTGGTGTTTTCCAGCTGCTGCCAATGCTCCTAAGACGCAACCAAGATTTCTGCGGGGGGCTGGTAAGAAGTGCCTAGCTTTACCTTTTTTGGACTAGTTTTTGTTGCACAAGTGACGCTGATTTTGTCTAATTCTTCTGTTGCAGGACGCCTACTCTACCGTTTGCTTCAGTACCCCAAATGCTCATAAAGCCACAGATATTGTTGCTACTTTTGAGAGATTGAGTGTGGATATCGTTGATATTATTGCAGGCATGACCGCACTCATTGAAACCTACAGGATTTTTAATCTAAAGCATAGTCGGCACAACATGCAGACCCTAACAGTGCCGGAGCATTTTTGTGGCTTGCCAACAAATGCAAAGGCACCCATACTTGTTCGGGCTGTATCATTTCTTGAGGACAGTTTGGGCAAGAATGCTCTCAAATTCTGATTTGCCAAATAAACATTCAGAGATTAAATTGCACTATGTGGCGGATTTTGTTTGCTTCCTGGTTTTGGAACAGTACATGCTTTAGTTCCCCTTAACACCAGGGGCCTCAACCACCACTGATTGTTTCCATGACACTTGTCGCTGGTTTTGTGAATATGGCTTCCGCATGCATTGTACGTTTTGTGAACTAAGTCAACCTTTGTACATTTCTCGGCTTGTAACTGTGCCAGGCATTTTCCTTCAGGCTGGCCAAAGGAGGCCTATCACTGGTACAATTCTACCTCTTCAACTTGATTGCCCGATAACGATAAGTACACGTGTCATTGCCCCCCCTTTAAGAAGCATCGACCCGATGCTGCAAACAAACGAAAGTAATAAAGAAAAGCACTCGTAGCAAAGAAAAACAACAAAATAAGGAAGTTCGTCAGCGTCCGTAAAAGGGTTTAAGGCACACCACGTGGACCACTTCAGATCGTGTGTGGCGCCGCTGTGAATGCGAAATGCCGTCCGGCACGACCTCATAGTCCAGTGCGCCAATACGTCGGATGACCTTGTAGGGTCCGAAATAGCGTCGCAGTAGTTTCTCACTGAGTCCTCGTCGGCGTATCGAAGTCTATACCCAAACATGGTCGCCGGGCTGGTACTCTACGAAGCGTCGTCGGAGGTTGTAGTGTCGGCTGTCGGTCCTCTGCTGGTTCTTGATCCGCAGGTGGGCGAGCTGTCAGGCTTCTTCGGCGCGCTGGAGATAGGTAGCGACGTCAAGATTTTCCTTGTCAGTGATGTGCGGCAGCATGGCGTCGAGCGTCGGCGTCAGGTTCCTGCCATAAACCAGTCCTCTGCTGGTTCTTGATCCGCAGGTGGGCGAGATGTAGGGCTTCTTCGGCGCGCTGGAGATAGGTAGCGACGTCAAGGTTTTCCTTGTCAGTGACGTGCGGCAGCATGAGTCGAGCGTCGGTGTCAGGTTCCTGCCGTAAACCAGCTTAAATGGCGTGAGCTGTGTTGTTTCTTGCATCGCCGTGTTGTAAGCAAATGTTAGGTACGGCAGGACCGCATCCGATGTCTTGTGCTCGACGTCGACGTACATGGCTAGCATGTCGGCGAGGGTCTCGTTCAGGCGCTCCGTGAGACAATTCGTTTGCAGATGGTAGGCAGTTGTCTTCCTGTGACTTGTCTGGCTGTATTGCAAAATGGCTTGCGTGAGCTCTGCTGTAAAAGCCATTCCTCTGTCGGTGATGAGGACTTCTGGAGCACCATGTCGTAGCAGGATGTTCTCGACGAAAAATTTCGCCACTTTGGCTGCACTGCCTTTTGGTAAAGCTTTAGTTTCAGCGAAGCGGGTGAGATAGTCTGTCGCCACGACGATCCACTTCTTTCCGGAAGTTGATGTCGGAAACGGTCCCAATAAGCCCACCCCGATCTGCTGAAAAGGTCAGTAAGGAGGCTTGATCGGCTATAGCAATTCCGCTGGCCTTGTCGGTGGTGTCTTGCGTCGCTGAGTCTCGGCATGTCTTGACGTAACGGGCGACATCGGCGGTTAGGTGCGGCCAGGAATACCTTTCTTGTATCCTCAATAGCGTCCAGGAAAAAATGAGGTATCCAGCGGTCGGATCGTCATGTAGGGCGTGCAGTACTTCTGGACGCAGCGCCGACGGAACAAGAAGGTAGTTGGCACGGACTGATGAGAAGTTCTTCTTCACGAGTAGGTTGTTTTGAAGCGTGAACGAAGACAATCCACGCTTAAATGCCCTAGGGACAACGTCGGTGTGCCCTTCCAAATAGTCGACTAGGGCTTTTAGCTCCGGGTCTCCTCGTTGCTGTTCGGCGAAGTCTTCCACACTTACTATTCCAAGGAAAGCGTTGTCATCCTCGTCAACTTGCGGCGGCGGGTCAATGGGGGCGCATGATAGGCAATCGGCATCTGAGTGTTTTCGTCCGGACTTGTATGTTACAGTGATGTCGTATTCTTGTAGTCTGAGGCTCCAACGTGCCAGCCGTCCTGAAGGGTCCTTTAAGTTAGCTAGCCAACACAACGCGTGATGGTCGCTGACCACTTTGAATGGCCTGCCATATAGGTAAGGGCGAAATTTCGCTGTAGCCCAAACGATGGCGAGGCATTCCTTTTCGGTTGTACAATAATTGCCTTCTGCTTTTGATAATGACCGGCTAGCGTAAGCTATCACGTGTTCATGTCCGTCTTTTCTCTGGACCAGGACGGCACCGAGGCCTAGGCTACTGGCGTCAGTGTGTATTTGGGTATCGGCGTGCTCGTCGAAGTGCGCAAGTACAGGCGGCGACTGCATGCGTCGTTTGAGTTCTTGAAATGCGTCGGCCTGCAGCTTTTCCCACTTGAACTCGACGTCAGATTTAGTTAGCCGTTGAAGAGCACAGTATCGCTACTGTGAACGACAAAACTAACTGTTATCGGGCGAACCTGTGCCCACAAAACAGGCTACACTTATAGCACGATAGCGGCGAAAGCAGCAGCTATTTCTACAGTTATATCCATCCATATTACAGTATTTTTGTTAATTATCTACATTAATGCTACTATTTTCTGAGCAAAATATGGTCACTTCTGCATGTAATTCAGCTGGATGAGGCATGCCCAACTATGGTATCTACTGCAGGCATCCAGTAGATTCTTCCCATTACTAACTGCAATAGGGAGGTTGTAGTAATGGTTACTAACTCACTGGGTTAGTAAATTAGAAAAAAAGGTAGCTGTACTTGTTACCTTTTGAGTAGTAACTGCTTCACACATTTTACTACCTTGCTAGTAACTGCAGTTAGTAATCGTAAGGGCACTAACAGTTACTACTGTAGTTAGTGGCAAGGATAGTTAACAGTTGCTACCATTGTCATTACTAACAGGGTAGTAACATATGTGACAAGCAGTTACTACCCTAAAGGTAGCAAGTACTGCTACCGCTACTGCTACTGCTAATTTTACAGAATTACTTAGCTTTCACCTTTAATTGACAGTAGTTAATTTTTAATGATGGTGGTGCTGTTCGGTAGCGGCAGGGTTTGCACAGGGTCATGCACAACATTTATATCATGCAGTGTTTACCCCCTCCCAGTGAGGTTCATTGATGTTAGGCTTTACAGTAGTACTCAAGCTGTGTGGGCACATCCACAATGAAAATAAGTGGTTCTTTAAGCAGAATGGCTTTTATTTGGCATCTTTCACAATGCACCTCATTGACACCAGCGCGTATGCCAACACTCATTGGCTGCTGGGCCAATACATCCAGTGACAACAAATTGATGGAACCCACCGTGCCTGTCATCCCTACGAGATACAAGCTGGTGTATGTTTACAAATATACATGTAACCTCACACTTAAGCAGTTTTGTTTACAGAGGTACCTAGGGTTCCTTTTTAAGTAAATTTTTGTATTGCTCAGGATTCATTTTTCCATATGTTAATTCATTGGTACTGTTCCACAGTAAATCATATTCATGGTACAATATACAGTGATCTTTAAAGAATAATTTTCACACTGCCTGCACAATGGCACAAGAGGCAAAGCAAAAATTCAGAAAACGAGATGCTTACAAGATTGCGCTTTACTACGGCTTAAGAGCTGCACGCATACCATGTTGCAGTCTGCCAGCCAACAAGAGACAGGGCGACATTGTTATCAATGTCCTAATGCACGGTTGAATCACACAGAGGTGTGAACATCGCCCCATGCAAAAGAATTATCAACTGAGCTAGTTTGTAAGGTATCAATAAGAATAATTATGTTCATTCCACATACTGTGTGGAATCGACGTTCGCAAAGCATTTTGCAAACAGCTGGTTATCCGACATGATTCAGAGCACTTTGAGGAGTTAAATTATGGGGTCTTACGTGTCTAAACCAGGATTATTATGAGACATGCAGTAACGGAGGACTCTGGTTTAATTTCGACCACCTGGTGCTCTTTAACTCGCCGCACGGCACGCGTACCGTGCCAATGCACGGTACACGGGCGTTTTTTGCATTTCGGGAAGGGGGGGGGGGGGGGGGGGTGCGGCCGCCGCGGCCGGGACTTCATTCCGCGACCTCCCGTGCTTAGCAGCGCAACACTGAAGTCACTAAGCGACTCTGGTGGGTTTCTTCAAAGAGTTACCAGATGGACAAACTCGTTTGTCTCAAGTCGGCAATAGTGTGTTATGCGAGCCTCTCTGTGATGGCAGGCAAGAAGTCATGTTAATCGAGCCTTCCATGTCATGTCAAGTCATACATTACATGCCATGTCGTACATATCACACAAATCATATGATCCAGGTAAAAAAATGACGAGGACGTTATCACGACGGCGTAAAAGGCTACATAGACTCACGCTGCCTAACGTACGCATAGAATGCTTCGCATAAAAAAAAACAAAAAAAAAACAAAGGAGCCCGAGCAGGACAGGGACACAAAGTTAGTTTGTTATTCCTCGGTGAACTGGCGCAATCCAGTCTGGCGTACCGGCAAAAGACATCTCAAAGAAAAGAGGTCTCGTCGTCTTGGTGCCCTTGTCATGTTCGCGCTCATTATTTTCCTCATGCAATTCGCAGCTTCACGGGCACAATCTGCGGGCTTCAGCACCAAGCGTCTGTTTTTTTTTTTTTTTTTTTCTTGGAAACGACGAATTCAACGGCCGCAAACATGCGCGTGAAACGATCTATGATGTAAGGACGAGTCAATGAATGCTTACACTTGAAGAAGTCGTTGTCGACGAAGTGCGCACTGCACACTCTTAATGATCGCACAGCGGCTCGTCGACGCAGAGCCTCAACATCCATTCTCCTCTCTTGGCCACATCACTCGGAAATGAATAAAGACAAATTTTTCTTCTAAGCGTCCAGCTCGCACACTGCGTCACGCAACAGGAGCGCCTGTATTTCCTCGCTTCTTCCATCGCGCAGGCCTTGACAAGCCACAGACGACACACCAAACAAAATTAGCGCACCGAAATACTGGCTGCAACGCTACACGTCTCGTCGCGAAATCGTTCACACGTGGGTTCTTGCGCAGAACCATAGAGTTTCTCACATGTAGTGAGAAACTCTATGCGCAGAACCAAGACCGGCATGTCCTGACCACGACCTACGGTATAAAGGTAATTCTAGCCACCCTAATAAAGGGCGACCTGCGCATCCCGTGGTTGCCTACGGCAGCGCGCGGCCGAAGAAATATCACGTGATCATTGAGCAGGGACCAAGCGTGCCGGTAGAGGCCGCCAGCTTGTGGAGGCCGCCACCAGTGCAGCTTGTGGAGAATATTCGTTTTCTTTAGATGTTCTTATCAGTATGGGGAAGTGGTCGCTCCCGTAAGGATTGTTCGTAACTTCCCATTCGAGTTCGGGCAGTATAGACGGGGAAACTATACCCAGATCTATTGAAGAATAGGTTCTGCTTGCAAGAGAGTAATATGTGTGTTCCTTCTTATTCAACAGGCACACACCAGAAGAAAAAAAGGAACTGTTCAACAAGACGTCCTCGCGCATCTATACGAGGGTCGCCCCACAGGTAGTTATGTGCATTGAAATCGCCAAGAACAACATAGGGTTCTGGCAATTCATCTATAAAGGACTGAAATTCATGTTTGCTTAGTTTGTAATGGGGGGGGGGGGGGAGGGTATATAAAGCGAGCAAATAGTGATAAGTTTGTTTAGCACAACAACTCGAACCGCCACTGCCTCAATGGCCGTTCGTAGCTGTAAACGTTGACACGCTATGCTTTTTTGAATTACAATTGCAACACCGCCCACAGCATCATCGCGATCTTTGCGAAAAGTAACATACTAAGAAAGTTCGTGTGTTTTGATTTTAAATGTGTTTCCTGTAAACACATAACTTTTGGATTGTGTTTGTGGATGAGTTCTTGTACGTCATCAAGGTTTTTAAGAAGACCTCTGACGTTCCATTGAATAATTTGTGTGTCCATATTTAAAGTAAATAAGTGCTGTGTGTATGGAAACGGAGGTGATGCCTTAGGTTACAGAGCTCTTTCGAGGCCCTGTAACGGGGGTTCTGCCCTTTCTGGAGCGTTCGAGGGAGCTTCGCCGCTCCTTAGGCGTTTGGTGCGCTTTGGGGACAGGTGTAGTGTCCATTGCCTCTTGTGAGGCGCCGGACACGTGCTTTTGCGAGCGAGAAGTTACAAAAGAGAGTCCTGTCTTGGAGGGCAAGACCCCTGCGCGCACCAGCCCGGAGGACGATGGGGCTCCCTGAGGGATTTGGCTGCGCCGGCTGTTGCCAGCGCTGGAAAGGGCCGGGGTGGTTGGGGCAGCCTCGGCTGCGCCCGCCTTCGGGGTGGATGGTCCCTTCTCCTCGGTTGGCGGAGCAGCGCTAGCTGCAACCGCCGCGGGGGCAGATGGCGTAACTGCCGACTCACTGCCTGTGGGTCGGACAGCCGCCGGAGGCCGTTGTGACACTCCGTGGTCAGGGGGCAGCAAGACATATAGGAGGTGAAACTCCCGTCAGCGCGAGCGAGCGCGGGCGACCAGATAAAGTCACAATTGTTGCATGCGCCGACGCTACCATATACAGTGGCGGCACCATGCGGCTCGTCGTAGAAGCCGCGGCGGAAAAAAAAAAAAAGCAGCGCCCGGCAGGCGGCTCGGCGGCTCCGGCAGCTCCGTGGTAGAAGTCAGGCGCGCCGGCCGAACGGGAGCAACACGCTCAACCGGTTGCCTTGGTAACCGAAACGGCGGTAATTTCTTCCCATGCCGCCAGGTGCCGCCAGCATGAAAATATATCCGCGGGATTGTGACCTTTACTGGTCGCCGCAAACAGCGGAGTTTCCACTCCTAAATGTATCTTGCTCCGTGCCCCTGACGCGCCACTTCGGCAAAGCTTTTCTTTGGCAGGTATGCTACCCGCCTGCGTGCCTCTTTGAACGATATATTCTCTTTTACTTTGATCGTTAAAATTTCTTTTTCCTTCTTCCACGAGGGGCACGACCGCGAGTACGCGGCGTGATCCCCGTCACAGTTTACACAGTGGGGAGCGTTCTCACAAGCTTCAGAGCTGTGTTCTTGGGCACAACATTTAGCACAAGTTTAGCGGCCTAGGCAGCTCTGCGAGCTGTGGCCGAAGCGCTGTAATTTGAAACAACGGAGTGGGTTTGGCACGTACGGCCTAACACGGAGCTTGATGCACCCGGCCTCAATTGACTCGGGCAGGACACTTGAACCAAAGATGATTATTAAGTGCTTCGTCTGGATCTCTTTACCATCTCGCCTCATGTTAATTCTTCTGACATTGATCACATTTTGTTCGCTGAAGCCCTCCAGGAGCTCTACTTCAGTCAGCTCAAGCAGATCACCATCCGACACCACACCGCGGGCGGTGTTCATTGTACGGTGCGGGGTTACTGTTATGTGGGTCTCCCCAAATGACACTAGCTTCGGTAGTTTGTCATATTGCTTCTGGTCGCGGAGCTCCAAGAAGAGGTCACCGCTTGCCATACTCGACACCTTGTAACCTGGTCCAAAAACATCAGTCAAGGACTTTGAGACAAGGACTGGTGAAACGGTTCGCACTCCTCTGTTTGGCTTTTCAGAATGAATAATGTGGAAGCGGGAGAATTCTGGATTTGGTGTCCGAAAACCTTGAAGACATCTTCGGTGCGCCCTCGTTTCTGTGGGCGATCAACAAGGGCGCGGAAAGAAGTTTCCATGAGAATATGTATACATTCGGCAACAGCGCCGACCGCCCACCACGGAGCCCAAGGCGGGGACGCGGCAGAGCTTGCATACAAGTCTGCACGACGCCAGTCGCACGCTGTCACTATAACCGAATATGGTGTACCCAAGGTTGGATAGACACACAGGGTTAACCCTTGCCGCTAGGAGAAAGGAAGTAAAAAGAAGAGAGAAGGAGACAGGAAAGGTCAAAAAGTGAGAGATAAAGACGAAGATTCGAGGAGGGAGAGACAGGAAGAGGCGACTACCAATTTCCCCCGGGTGGGGAAATTGGTAGTCGAGGCCAAAGAGGTGTGTTGCCTCCGCCGGGGGGCCTTAAAGGTCCGAACACCCGGCGTCGGCTCAACCCCCAGGATCCCCCTTTCCCCGGACACGGCTAAGCCGCGCACGGCTACACGCGGGAGGGTCCAACTCTCGTGTGCTCGGGTACGTGGTGTCGCAACACACCAAACGCCTGCTGACGCAGACGCCCCTGCGGGGTAAATAACCAGTTGTCTCTAAAAAGTGGAACAGGTTAGTAAATGGCACTAGCGGGTCATCTGCCAGTAATAGCGCAGGGTGCAAAGGTATATTTAAATAATATAGGTTGTGTAAAAGCTTCCTTCGCTGTGTTTCAAACTGTGGACATGTTATAAGGATATGTATACTGTAAGAGGTTGATTGCATTTTTCGCAAGTCGGCGGGTTTTCTTTTCGAAGGAGAAAGTTGTGTGTTAAATGTGTGTGTCCAATCCGAAGTCGACACAGGATAACCTCATAGAATCGTTGCTGGTGAGTGCACGACTTCCACTCACCAATTACGGGTTTAGTAAGATGTAGCTTGTTGCTTAAGCAATGGTCCCATTTCTGTTGCCATTTAGACGTCAAGGCCTTCCTAATCGCCGTGATACTATCCTGATATGGAAGCGCCGTGTTTGTTATGGATTTGTGCGCTGCAATTGATGCACACCTATCCACTGCTTCATTACCCGGTATACCGACATGGCTTGGTACCCAGCAAAATCTAATTGACCGGCCGTATTTTTTTTATGTTACCATGTTTAAAATGTCCCCTATCAGGGGTTCACATTCGGATTTCGCGTGTAGAGCCTTCAATGTGCTTAATGATGATGATGATGATGTGTGTGGAGCTTTATGGGGCAAGGGCCAGGTTTGGCCAAAGAGCGCCAAGCCAATGGTAATTATATCAAAGTCAAGCAATATATTACGAGCAATGAATGTTATGGGGCTGTAAAGGGGCCTAAAAGATGGCCACTGTAAAGTGTCTAAGAGCTACATGTAATAAATTTATGACAATGACTATGAAGCGTGCCAAGGACGCGAAAGGTGCATTGTAAAAGAGTTGCGATGTACGATTGGTCATTTGGATAAAAATTCGAAAAGCACTACTGCCTTAACAGATTCCTTGAAGCGCAAGGACCTGAAGGCGTGTGCTGTACAAAGACTAATATCACAGCACCATCGTCTGTAGAGAGGATGTGCTACGAAACAGTTGGGCTATTAACATGCAAGACCACATCTTTCAAGAAATCCAGGACTGCTTTGGTGGTAAAAAGGGGTTCTTTGCCTATAAACATAGCAGGATGGAAAGGGAGACAATAACGGTATGCTAGAGGAAAATGTTTCCTTCTTTCTCTTTCGGCTTGCCGACACTCAACGAGGACGTGGAGGACGGTGAGCCTTTCACCACATCTAGCACAGGTAGGAGGGTCGTTGCCAGTAAGCAGAAAATTGTGAGTACCATATGTGTGTCCTATCCTGAATCTACAGAATAGGACATCAGTCCGTCTTGTTTTTGCGACGGGGGGCCAGAAACCTATCATGGGCTTAATCAAATGGAGCTTATTATTTGTTTCATTGTCCCACAAGTGTTGCCAGTGGCTTCGCAGATTCTTCCGTAAGAGAGGCTTCAGATCTATGACAGGGACAGCAGCCGTAGGAATAATAGCTTGCGAGGTGATTGATGTAGCCATTTCGTCAGCTGGTACATTCCCCTCGATGCCTCTATGGCCAGCATATAATGACATGCTGGTTAGACATATAAGCTCTACAGAGAATGGAATAGAGCTCAGTAAGTACGGTGTTTCTGTGTTTACAAAGTAACTTCAAGGCTTTTACGACGCTTAAGGAGTCTGTAAATATAATTGTTTTTTGAAGATTTGATTTTCTGATATGTTTCACAGCCAACAATAGTGCATGGGCCTCAGCCGTAAATATACTCGTTTCAGGGTGCAGTACACCAGATTCCGAGAAGGATGGACCAATGGCTGCGTAGGACACCCCTGCATGCGACTTAGAAGCGTCTGTGTAATACTCTGTGCACGAGTACTTTAGTGACCTCTACAAAGGATGTGTGACACTCTATCAGCTGCCACTGCCATGGCGGTAATATTTTCGCTGGAGCCATAAGACAATGTTCAAGTACCGGAACACCCACTTCCTCACTAAGGTTTCTTGCACGCAAAGAGAACGGCCTTCTCGCTGCAGGTCGGTTATTGAAGAGTATGGCTGCGGTCATATCGTTTATGCATGAATAAGAGGGATGTTCGAGGTTTGAATTTATTTTAAGGAAATATGTAAAACTGCTATATGATCTCTGCAGATGGAGTGACCATACATTTGCTTCTACATAAAGGCTTTGTACGGGGTTTGTCCTGAAGGCTCCGGTCGCGAGGCGGATTCCTAAATGATGGACAGGATCCAACATCTTTAAAGCACTTGGTGTAGCGGACTGATATACTATAGCGTCGCAGTCAAGACGTGAGCCAACAAGACACCTATACAAGTTCAAAAGACATTTTCTGTCACTGCCCCATGTTGAATGAATGTGTAGTTTTTATTGGCGCAAGGGCCAGGTATGGCCAAAGAGCGCCATGCAAGTGTTAGTGATTTCGCAGTGGAGTTATGAATTCCGTGAAGTTGATGTGACGTGGCTGTAAAGGGGCCTAAAATATATTCACTCTAAAGTGCGTAAAATGTACGTGTAATAAAATTATGGCGATGACTTATGAAGCGTACTATGAACAATACGACGCATTTAAAAATAATGATATGATGTCTAAAAAATATATCAGGTTATATAAGATATCCTAGAGCACTACTGCCTCCTAAGAGCCCTTCAAACACAAGGGCCTGGAGGCATGTGCCATTCAAAACAATTATCGCAGTGGCAACCTCTGGAGCGAGGATGCTCTACGAATTTAATGGGCTTATAACGCGTAGAACTACATCCTTTAAGAAGTCGAGAACTGCTTTGGTGTTAAAAAGCGGTTCCTTACCAATAAACATAGCCGGGTGTAGAGGGATGTTATAACGGTATGCAAGTGGAAAATATTTCTTTCTTTCGGGTTCGGCTTTCCGACACTCCAAGAGGACATGGAGGACGGTCAGCCTCTCACCGCATCTACCACAGGTTGGAGGTTCACTTCCAGTAAGTAGAAAATTATGGGTACCAAATGTGTGTCCTATTCTTAGACGACAGAATAGGACATCTGTTCGGCGTGATTTTGTTGCAGAAGGCCAGAACCCTAATTGTGGCTTTATTACGTGCAGCTTATTATTTGTTTCCATGTCCCACAAGCGTTGCCAGTAGTTTCGCAGTTTCCTGCGCAAGAAGGGCCTCAGATCTGTTACAGGGACTGCAGCGGTAGGATTAACAGAATACGATGCAATTGATGTGGCGATCTGGTCCGCCAGAACGTTACCTTCGATGCCCCTATGACCCGGCACCCAGCATATGATGACATGCTGGTTACATATATACGCTTTACATAGGACGGAATATAGTTCATTGATTACTGAATTTTTGTGCTTAGAAAATGATATTAAGGCCTTCACAGCGCTTAGGGAGTCCGTATATATAACTGATTTCTGGAGTTTTGATTTCTTTATATGCTTTACAGTCGACAACAGTGCGTAGGCCTCAGCCGTAAAGATACTAGTTTCCGGATGCAGTACAGCGGATTCCGAGAAGGATGGACCGACAGCTGCATAGGACACCCCGTCGCGTGATTTCGATGCGTCTGTGTAGAACTCCGTGCAGGAGTACTTGCACTGGAGTTCCAGGAAATGCATTCGGATTTCGATATCTGGGGCTTCCTTTGTAACTTGTAGGAAAGATATATCGCATTGTATCATTTGCCACTCCCAAGGAGGTAGCAGCTTAGCTGGAGGCATTAGGCGAAGTTTGAGGATTGGGACATCCATTTCAACACTAAGCTCCCTCACACGAAGTGAAAAGGGCTGTCTTACAGAGGAACGATTACGAAAGAGTGTATCATATGTCATATCATTAACGGTATTGAAACATGGATGTTGAGGATTGGAGTGGATTTTCAGGAAATATGTTTGGGTGATGTATGTTCTTTGAAGATGGAGTGACCACTCATTTGATTCTACATACAAACTTTCAATGGGACTTGTTCTGAAAGCGCCAGTGGCCAAGCGGATTCCTAAATGGTGAACCGGATCTAGCATCTTTAGCACGCTCGGGGCTGCGGAATGATAAATCACGGCACCATAGTCCAATCGTGATCGAATGAGGCTTTTGTGAAGATTCATCAAACATTTTCTGTCGCTGCCCCATGTCGTATGGGATAAAATTTTCAGTAAGTTCATTGTTTTTAAGCATTTCACCTTGAGATACTTTATGTGTGGAATAAATGTTAGTTTAGAGTCAAGTATGATACCTAAGAACTTGTGCTCTTTGTTCACAGGGATTTGCTGGCCATATATTTCTATATTGGGATCTGCAACGAGCCCTCTCTTTCTTGTGAAAAGCACACAAGAGCTTTTGTTCGGATTCACTTTAAACCCGTTTTCGTCTGCCCACTTAGATATCTTGTTCAATCCCTGCTGTATTTGTCTTTCGCACACTGCAAGGTTACAGGATTTAAAACCTATTTGTATGTCATCTACGTAAACAGAATAGAAAATGGCTGGCGGTAATGCAGCGCGGAGCGTGTTCATCTTAATGACAAAGAGAGTGCAACTGAGTACGCCCCTCTGAGGTACACCAGTTTCCTGTGTGAATGTACGCGACAATGCATTACCTATTTTCACCCGAAATGTACGGTTTTGTAGGTAGCTTTCGATAATGTTTAACATATTGCCGCGGATGCCCAGCGCCGACAACTCGCGCAATATTCCGTACCGCCAAGTTGTATCGTACGCCTTCTCCATGTCAAGAAATACGGATAGGAAGGATTGTTTATGTACGAAAGCATCGCGAATGTTTGATTCAATGCGCATGAGATGGTCGGTTGTAGATCGCCCTTCCCTGAAGCCACATTGAAGTGGGTCAAGCATATTGGTAGACTCTAGAAAATGTACGAGGCGGCGATTGATCATTTTTTCAAAAAGCTTGCAAAGACAGCTCGTAAGCGCTATAGGACGGTAGCTGGTCAGCAGTGATGTATCTTTACCGTGCTTCAAAACAGGGATAACAATAGCTTCTTTCCATTTAGATGGGAGGTACCCGGCAGCCCATATAGCATTGAAAAGTGCGAGTAGCGTTATTTGAGTATCATTGTGGAAATGTTTAAGCATATCGTACATGATCCTGTCAGGGCCAGGTGCGGAGCTCTGACATGCAGTCAAAGCAGCTGTCAATTCGGCAATGTTAAAGGGCTGGTTATATAATTCGTTCTGTCTGCATTTGCGGTTGATGGCCTCACGTTCTGCTATTTGTTTGTGCTTTAGGAATGCCTTGAAATAATTATTTGAGCTGGAAATCCGCTCAAAATGTTCCCCGAGTGCGTCAGCTTGATCTTCTAAGCTATTGCCTTCATCGTTTACTAGGGGCAACGGATGAATTTCTTGTCCCTTTAGCCTTCTAAGCCCGTCCCACACTTTAGCCTCTTGAGTGTATGAATTTATATCTGACAGGAACCTCTGCCAGCTTGCCCTCTTTGCCTGTCTTCGCGTTCGTCTTCCCTGGGATTTAATCTGTTTAAATTCTACTAAATTTTCGGCGGTAGGACATACGCGTAGTTTGCCCCAGGCTTTATTCTGTCTCCTCCGTGCCTTTCTGCAATCGTTATTCCACCAGGGGACCCGTCTTTTCAATGAAGTGCCGTTTGTCTGAGGGATGAATTTCTCTGCTGCATCAATGATAAAAGCGGTAAAATATGATACGGCATGATCTATGCTAAAATCACTTATAAAATCTGGTAATATGTAGGTGGATTCTTTAAAGCATTCCCAATTAGCCTCCGCTCGTTTCCAGCGAGGAACAGGCGGAGGGGAGTCATGTTGTGTTACTAGGTTTAGAGTTAATGGGAAGTGATCACTTCCAAATGGATTTTTAATTGCAGACCACTCTAAATCAGGGAAGATGGAGCCAGAACCGATAGACAGGTCTATTGAGGAGTATGAATTATGCTGTGGATCGTAGTAGGTCGGTTCTTTCTTATTAAAGAGGCACGAGCTGGAGTTTAAAAGGAAATTTTCAATGAGTCGACCTCTCGCGTCGCATCGTGAGTCTCCCCACATCGGATTATGGGCGTTAAAATCTCCCACGAGTATGTAAGGCTCGGGGAGCTGGTCAATGAGGTTATAAAAGTCTGTTTTTTCGAGACGTTGGTTTGGCGGGATATAAATGGAACACACTGTTATTAATTTGTGAAAAAGAATGGCCCGAACTGACACTGCCTCGAGGGGCGTGTTAAGGGCGACGGGTCGGCAAGCGACAGATCTGTGGGCTACTATTGCTACACCGCCAGAGGCGGTAGCCTCGTCGCGGTCATTCCGAAAGATAGAGTAATTACGAAGGAAATTAGTGTTTGTAGGTTTCAGATGTGTCTCTTGAACACACAGCAACCTTGGATTATGTTTGTGTAACAGTTCGTTAATGTCGTCGAGGTTACGTAAAAGTCCTCGTACATTCCACTGTAGTATTTGTGTTTCCATTATGATAAGTGTGTTGGGTGCTGTGTGTTTAAGAGAGAAGAGTTAGCTCACGGGCGTTTTTCAGGCGCCGTGACGGGAGTTTTGTCTCTTTTGGAGCGGTCGAGAGTGCCTCGCCGCTCCTTAGGCGCTGGTGGCGCCGTCTTGCTGGTTGTTGTGTCCATCGCCTCTTGCGAGGCGCTGGACAGGCGCTCTTCCGAGCGCTTTGTTTGACGTGAAGGCCTCGGCACGTTGGACGAGGCCTTTGAGGTCACCTGCCCGGAGGTAGATGGCCCCTTCTCCTGGGTTGGCGTAGCAGCGTTAGCCGCAGCCGCCGGGGGGGGGGGGGGCGGATGGTGTCACTGCCGTCTCACTGGATGTGAGTCGGACAGCCGCCGGAGACCGTTGTGGCGCTGCCCCCTGACGCGCCACTTCGGCAAATGTGTTTTTGGGCAGGTAGGATACCCGCCTGCGTGCCTCCTTGAAAGTGATATTTTCCTTTACTTTTATGGTCACAATTTCTTTTTCTTTTTTCCAAGACGGGCAGGACCGCGAGTACGCGGCATGCTCGCCATCACAGTTGACACAGTGTGGGGTATTCTGGCAGGTTTCAGAGGAGTGTTCATTTTCACTACACTTGGCACAAGTCATCCGGCCTCGACAGTTCTGTGAGCTGTGGCCGAACCTTTGACACTTGAAGCATCTCAGGGGATTTCGCACATATGGCCTAACACGAATCTTGAGGTACCCGGCCTCGATGGTGTCGGGCAGAACACTAGAGCCGAAAGTAAGTATTAGGTGTTTCGTCTGAATTTCTTTTCCTTCCCGCCTCATCTTAATTCGTTTGACACTGATGACGTTCTGATCACTCCAGCCCTCCAGGAGTTCAGTTTCAGATAGCTCTAGCAAATCAGCATCAGAGACGACGCCGCGGGTGGTATTCATGGTACGGTGTGGGGTAACTGTAACGGGAACATCACCAAAGGACACTAGTTTAGGAAGTTTTTCATGTTGTTTCTCGTCACGAAGCTCCAGGAGGAGATCGCCGCTTGCCATTTTCGACGCTTTGTAACCAGGTCCAAAGACTTCAGTAAGAGATTTCGATACCAGAAAAGGTGAGATCATTCTCACCGTCTTTCCAGATTGATCAGAGTGGACGACGTGAAAGCGGGGGAAGTTGCATGTTCGGTTGCCCGAAAATTGAAAGACTTCGGTGCGCCCTCGTTTAGGAGGGCGATCAGGAAGTGGGGGAAAAGAATTTTCCATGAATAGGCATAATAAATTCAGCAACAGCGCCGACCACCCACCACGGAGCCCAACGAGGGGACGCGGCAGAAATTGTATACAAGTCTGCACGACGCCAGCCGTACGCCGTCACTATAACCAAATATGGTGTACCCAAGGTAGGATAGCCACACAAGGTTAACCCTTGCCGCCGTGGAGAAAGGAAGTAAATGGAAGAGAGAAGAAGACAGCAAAGGTGAAAAAGTGAGAGATAAAGACGAAGATTCGAGGAGGGAGAGACAGGAAAAGGCGACTGCCGATGTCCTCCAGGTGGGTCAGTCTGGAGGTGCCGTCTATGCGAAGCAGAGGCCAAATGGGTGTGTTGCCTCCGCCAGGGGGCCTTAAAGGTCCAAACACCCAGCATCGGCTCAACCCCCAGGATCCCCCTTTCCCCAGACACGGCTAATCCGCGCACGGCTACACGCGGGAGGTTCCAAACCTCGTGTGCTCGGGTACGTGGTGTCGCAACACACCAAACGCCTGCTTACGCAGACGCCCCTGCGGGGACTGCCCCATGTTGTGCTTGATAGAAGTTTCAATAAGTTCATTGTTTTAAAACACTTAGCCTTCAAGTATTTAATATGCGGGATGAATGTCAGTTTCGAGTCCAATATGACGCCGACAAACTTGGGCTCGGCATTTACGGGTAATCTGCTACCCGAGAGCTCAATAACAGAACATGGTACTGTTCCTCTCTTGTTCGTAAAAAGAACGCATGTACTTTTCTGTGGGCTCAACCTGAAACCGTTTTCTTCAGCCCATTTCGCCACTTTATTTCAGGCATGCTGGACATGGCGTTCGCAGATAGTTAAGTTGCATGATCTAAAACCTAGCTGCACATCATCTACATATACAGAGTATGACATCGTTCGTGGGATAGCCATGCCTAAAGAATTCATTTTCACAATAAAGAAAGTGCAGCTTAGCACACCACCTTGTGGAACACCAGTTTCCTGGGTGAAAGACCTCGACAAGGCATGGCCCACCCTTACACGAAATGTGCGGTTAGAAAGGTAATTTTCGATGATACTCAGCATACTGCCGCGGATACCCATAGTGGATAGGTCTCGGATAATACCAAAGCGCCATGTGATGTCATATTCTTTCTCCAAATCAAGAAATACGGAGATGAAAAACTGTTTGTGCATGAAGGCATCCCTTACATTTGCCTTAATACGGACCAGGTGGTCTGCGGTCGACCTGCCTTCTCTAAAGCCACACTGGTAAGGATCTAATTGTCCGTTGCTCTCAAGGAGATATACTAAGCGCCGGTTTATCATCTTTTCAAAAAGCTTGCAAAGACAGCTTGTGAAAGCGATAGGTCTGTAACTACTAGGCAAGGACGGGTCCTTGCCTTGTTTGAGTATAGGTGTTATTATAGCTTCTTTCCAAGAAGATGGAATATATCCAGCCGCCCACATGACATTATAAAGTGAGAGGACTGTTTTCTGTGCTTCAGAGTGGAGGGACTTGATCATTTGATATATGATACGGTCACCACCTGGAGCTGAGCTGTTGCAACATGCAAGAGAAGTTTTAAGCTCAGCTAAGCTGAACGGGTGGTTGTAATCTTCATAATGGCCACATTTCCTATCAAGGGGCTGTCGCTCTGCACGTTCTTTGAACTCGAGGAATGATTGCGTGTAATGAGATTCGCTGGAGATATAGGCAAAGTGTTCACCCAAACAGTCTGCCTGGTCTTCCAGGCCATCTCCTTGGGTACTTATTAAGGGCAGTGGATTCGTCTCCCGGCCTTTTAGTTTGTTTACCCTATTCCACACCTTTGTCTCATCTTTGTAAGAATTTATCCCAGATATGTAACGCTCCCAGCTCTCTCTCTTTGCACGTCGACGTGTTCTCCTGCCTTGTGATTTGACCTGTTTAAAATTAATAAGATTTTCAGCTGTTGGAGAATTGCGAAGCAATCCCGAAGCTTTGTTTTGATTTTTGCGTGCTTTTCGACATTCGTCATTCCACCATGGGATGCGACGGTTCTTTGCCAGTCCGTTAAATTGTTTAATGCATTTCGTTGCAGCGTCAATAATAAAACCAGTTAGGTATGCCACAGCATCGTCTATATTAATATCAGAAATGTCGTCTACGCCTAAATATGTCAGTTCTCGAAACAGTTCCCAGTTTGCCGATTCGAGGTTCCATCGAGGGAAATGGGGCGAGCTTGTATCCGGTTTTGTTAGATTTAATGTAATTGGGAAGTGGTCACTCCCATAGGGGTTCTTGAGAACAGACCACTCCAGGTACGGAAATAATGAGCTCGAAGCTATGCTCAAGTCTATGGACGAGTATGTTTTATGTGTAACATTGTAGTACGTTGGTTCTTTTTTTATTCAATAAACATGCACCTGAAGAAAACAGAAAATTTTCTATCAGGCGCCCACGCGTATCGGAACGCGTGTCACCCCACAGGGGGCTATGTGCATTTAGGTCGCCAACGACTATATATGGCGGAGGAAGTTCATCGATGAAGCTTTCGAACTCTGTTTTAGTAAGTTGACAAGAAGGAGAGACGTACATCGAACTAACCGTGATTAGCTTACCGAATAGCACAGCTCGTACTGCAACTGCCCCTTATACTACGCCCTTATCGACTATTATGGCTACACCCCCCGACGAGGTGAGTGCATCGTCACGGTCTTTGCGGAAAATGGCATATTTCCTTAGAAAGTTGGTGTGTGTTAATTTTAGGTGTGTCTCTTGAACACACAGCAACTTGGGATTGTGTTTGTGTAGGAGTTCTCTAATGTCGTCGAGGTTATGGAGAAGTCCTCTCACATTCCATTGTAGTATTTGTGTATCCATTATGCTATATGTGTTGGGTGCTGTGTGTTGGAGAGACGAGGATTAGCTCACGGGCCTTTTTCAGGCGCCGTGACGGGAGTTTTGTCTCTTTTGGAGCGATCGAGAGTGCCTCGCCGCTCCTTAGGCGCTAGTGGCGCCGTCTTGCTGGTGGTTGCGTCCATCGCCTCCTGCGAGGCGCTGGACGCGCGCTCTTCCGAGCGCTTTGTTTGGCGTGAAGGCCTCGGTACGTTGGACGAGGCCTTTGAGGTCACCTGCCTGGAGGTAGATGGCCCCGTCTGCTGGGTTGGCGTAGCAGCGCTAGCTGCAGCCGCCGAAGGGGGGGGGGGGCGGATGGCGTCACTGCCGCCTCACTGGGTGTGGGACGGTCAGCCGCATGAGACCGTTGTGGCGCTGCCCCCTGACGCGCCACTCCGGCAAAGGTGTTCTTTGGCAGGAAGGACACCCGCCTGCGTGCTTCCTTAAAACTTATATTTTCCTTTACTTTGATCGTTACAATCTCTTTCTCTTTTTTCCAAGATGGGCACGACCGCGAGTACGCGGCGTGCTCCCCATCACAGTTCACACAGTGGAGAGTGCTTTCACACGATTCAGCGGAGTGCTCATGAGCACTGCATTTTGCACAGGTTTGGTGGCCGCGGCAGTTCGATAAGCTGTGGCCAAATCGCTGGCATTTAAAACATCTCAGAGGGTTTGGGACATATGGTCTGACCCGGAGCTTCACATATCCTGTCTCAATACTCTCAGGGAGCACACTTGAACCAAAGGTAAGAATTGGATGTTTTGTTTTGATCTCTTTTCCATCGCGCCTTAGCAGAATTCTCTTAACATTGATTACGTTTTGATCGCTTCAGCCTTCTAATATTTCAACGTCCGTAAGCTCCGTCAGGTCATCATCCGAAACTACACCACGAGTGGTGTTCATCGTGCGGTGCGGGGTAACTGTGACTGGGACATCTCCAAATGATAGAAGGTTAGGCAGTTTCTCGTGTTGTTTTTTGTCGCGGAGCTCCAAAAGGAGATCACCGCTAGCCATCTTTGATGCTTTATAACCTGGTCCAAATGCCTGAGTTAGGGTTTTTGAAACAACAAAAGGTGAGATTGTTCGTGCTTGTTTTCCTTGTTTTTCAGAATGGATTACATGAAATCGCGGGAAAGTTTCTTTTTGGCGTCCAAAAAATTCTGATATCTTCGGTGCGCCCCCTTTTCAGGGAGCGATCAGACAGTGGAGGGAAAGAACTAGCCATAAGTGGGAGTGTATTTTTCGGCAGTAGCACCAGCCACCCACCATGGAGACCAACAAGGGGACGCTGCAGGGCCTGTAAAACAGGGCCTACAAACGCCAGCTGTACGCTACCACTATAACCAAATATGACATAACCCAGGTTGGCTACTCACACAAGGTTAACCCTTGCTGCCAGGAAGATCGGAAGTAATAAAGAAATGAGAAGGTGACAGGAAAGATGAAAAGTCAGAGAAAGACGAAAGCTGGAGGGAGAGAGAGACAGGAAAAGGCAACTACCGATTTCCCCCGGGTGGGTCAGTCCGGGGGTGCCGTCTATGCGAAGCAGAGGCCAAATGGGTGTGTTGCCTCCGCCGGGGGGCCTCAAAGGTCCAAACACCCAGCATCAGCTCAACCCCCAGGATCCCCCTTTCCCCAGACACGGCTAAGCCGCGCACGGCTACACGCGGGAGGGTACGACCGTCATGTGTTCGGGTCCGCGGAATGTGCTTAATGAATCAGTGTATATTGTGTGTTTTCGTGTTTGTCAGCGATGCTCTTTTTAACCACAGTCCATAGTGCGTATACTTCGACTGTGTAGACAGAGGCATGTTGTGGTAATCGAATGCTTATTTCCCAATGTTCCGATACGGCCCCCACACCCACGTGATTATTTGTTTTGGAGCCATCGGTGTAAACTTCCATGTAATTTTGGTATTTCTCCTGAAAAGCGCGGTATTCTTGTATAATGTGTTCGTGCGGGGTGTCTTTCTTCTTTAAATGTGTCAATGTCCA
Organism: Dermacentor variabilis; assembly: GCF_050947875.1. Classification (NCBI taxonomy): domain Eukaryota; kingdom Metazoa; phylum Arthropoda; class Arachnida; order Ixodida; family Ixodidae; genus Dermacentor; species Dermacentor variabilis. The sequence continues at coordinate 135,478,863 of NC_134571.1, forward strand.
GTCACATAACGGTTCAAAATCGTGCCACGGCGGCAAACGCTGTGCCTTTCTCGCAACCTGAAGGACTTCGCGAGGAATGTCATAATTCCGAATATATTCCTCATATCGCAGGACAAGCGGTTTAATCATGTTCGGTTTATTTGTGTAGTGTAAGCGTGAGTTGCACTGTGTGACGATGTTGTAGCATATGTGTTGCGGTGATGACTGAATTCTGAGTACGTAAGAGAATGTGAGTAATGCTCTGCGCTGCAGTAATGAGGGTTCATTACATTCAACATATAAACTTTGAATAGGTGACATTCTGTAGGCACCACTTGCCAGTCGCAATTCAAGGTTATGTACTAAGTCAAGTCGTTGAATATAGGACTGTCTGGCTGAGCCGTAAACCATGGAGCCGTAGTCTAAAAGGCTACGCACAAGAGACCAGTAAATACGTAAAAGACAGATACGGTCGGAACCCCAGTGCTTATGAGATAACACTTTGAGGATATTCAATGCTTTATTTGCCTTAATCTTTAGTGCTTTAATATTACTCCCAAGAATTTATATTCTTGTTTTACCCGCAGTGCGACATCATTCAATTTTAGAACCGCGTCTAAGTACAATCCTCGTTTTTGCGAGAATAGCACTGTAACGGTTTTTTGAGTAGAGAAGCGGAAGCCATTTTTCTCAGCCCACTCGGTTAGTTTATTGATTATTATCTGGAACTGCCTTTGACATGTTCGTAAGTTTGAGGCGCGGCACGCTATTTGCAGATCATCGACGTATATGGAGTGCATAACACAGGGGAGAATGACTTTGTTAACAGAGTTCATTTTTACTATAAACAGTGTTGTGCTTAGTACGCAACCTTGTGGCACGCCGTTTTCCTGGATAAATGTGCGCGAGAGCACATTGCCTAGACGGATTTGGAATGTTCTGTTGGACATAAAATCAGCAAGACACTTTAGCATTTTGCCGCGGATTCCTAACACAGCGAGGTCACGTAAGATCCCGAATCTCCACGTGGTGTCATACGCTTTTTCTAAATCGAAGAACACTGCCAGGCAGTGCTGTTTGTGTGCGAATGCCTCACGTATTTCGTGTTCAAGTCGGACGAGGTGGTCTGTCGTTGAACATACTTCTTTACAGACGCACTGATGAGAATCAATGGAGTTCCGTATATGAAGCGTAAAAGTTAATCTGGCATTTACGATACTTTCATATGATTTCGCCAAACAGATTGTCGGGGCAATGGGTCGATAGCTGCTTGGGGATGTGGGGGATTTACCTGTTTTTAAAAAAAGGCACAACTACTGCATTTTTCCAACTTTCTGGCATCCTTCCGGATTCATATACTTTGTTAAAAATTTAAGAAGAGCATCTACGGATGCTTGGGACAGGTTTGCGAGCATGGAATAATGAATCCGGTCAGGACCTACTGCAGTTTTCTTGCCAGCACAGAGAACCCTGTTAAGTTCTTGTACCGTGAATGGAGCGTTGTATTCATCCCTTGACATACAAGCAGTTGGTAGCTTCTCCTTTTCTGCTGAGAGTTTGTATTTTAAAAACGTGTTTGAATAACCGAGCTAGAGATGTTATAAAAATGTTCCCCAAGTATATTCGCTTATTCTTGGAGTGTTGTCGAGTGCTTGAAGGTGTAAGTATGGGTATCGTGTATGATGAGTAGTCCCCCTTAAACTTCCTTACCTGTTCCCACATCCCTTTGGATGTGATGGTGCTATTAATTCTGGATATATATTTCTGCCAAGACAACTTTTCCGCCTGTCTCCGAATGTATCGAGCTTTCGCTTTGTCTTGTTTAAAATTTAAAAATTGTTATGTGTTGGATACCTGCGTAAGATTCCGCAGGCCTTATTTTGCAGCTATTTTTGCTATGGTGCACTCGTGTCTCCACCAAGGATTTAGCTTTTTTGCGAACAACGCCAGAAGATCGTGGAATGTCCTTTTCAGCTGCAGAAATAATACAGTTAGTAAATTTTTCATTAATTTAGTCAATGCTTAAGTTAGCTAAAGTAAGCTCCTCCAGCCTGGCACTTTCTGTAAAAACAGCCCAGTCTGCCATTTGTAACTTCCATTGGCGTGGTTTGTAGGATATAATGTGTAGCGTTGAGGTGAGGTTGATTATGGCAGGTAGATGATCACTGCCATATGAAGTCTCGAGTACATCCCATTTAAAATCTGTAAAAATGTCCGGAGAGCAAAATGCTAAATCGAGGCAGCTAAAATTGCGTGAACTCGGTGAAAAATGAGTTGGCGCACCTGAATTTAAAAGACAGATGTTATTTGTCAAAATAAAATCTTCGATAAATTGTCCTCTTTGGTCATTCTTATCGCTGCCCCAAAGAGTGCAATGAGCATTAAAATCTCCAACTAAAACAAAAGGCTCGGGCAGCTGGCCGATTAAATTTTCCAGATCTCAAGTTGTGAAATGGCTATGGGGAGGGATGTATACCGAACAAATGGTGACAGTCTTAAAGGATAGAATTGTGACAGCTACTGCCTCGTGTGGAGTATTTAATGAAACGTTCCGTGTGGGGATGCCGCCTTGGACGATAATAGCGACACCTCCTGATAGACGACTGGAGTGCTCGCGGTCCTTTCTTATGACAGTAAAATCTTTAAGAAAATGTGTATGTTTGGGTCCCAGGTTCGTTTCTTGAAGGCAGAATGCTACTGGTGATAATTTATTTATGATGTCTTTGATGTCACCTAGATTGTGAATTAGGCCTCTGCAGTTCTAATGAACGATAAAAGTCATCTTATTGGAATTGGGAAAATAAATATGTGTGTGAGCTTACAAATTGTAGGTGACATGTATTTAAAAGCTGATCACTCTTAGGAAGGGCCGTAATCGTTCAGGTTACCGTTCCCTTTCCCAAAGGAATTATAATATGTTTCTTCTTCTGTGTGCGCTCCAAGGAGCGCAGGTCTTTTGGCGTCGATGACGATGGGGGTTTTTGACTCGACCTCCATCGCCTTTTCCGAGGCACTGGACGATCGAGAGCCAGGCGCCGAGACGCGCGTCTCGGGCCTTGGGGTACGCTTCAACTTCGGGCCCTGCGGCACTCTTGTCTGCGGGCCCGTATTCGTTGCTGATGGAGCAGCACTGGCTGCAGCCACCAAGGGGGCGGTTGGGGTTTCTACAGGAGTACCGGACGTGGACCCTGTAGATTCCGACCGGTGTGGTGCTGCCCCCTGCCGCGTCATACTGGCATAGCTTACTTGAGGTAAGTGCGCTGGCCTTTTCCTCGCTTCATGGAATGAAATCTTTTCCTTTACAATTATTGCAACAATTTCTTTTTCTCTTTTCCATCAAGGGCAGCTCCGTGAGTAAGCCGGTTGATCGCCCTTGCAATTGACACGTTGTGCGGGAGCATTGCAATTGTCAGATGGATGGTCGTTGGCACTACACTTTGCGCATGTCTCCTTTCCTCTGCATGATTGTGATGCACGTCCGAACCTCTGGCACTTGAAGCACCGCCTAGGGTTCGGTATGTATGGTTGGACGTTGATTTTCAGGTAGCCTGCGTCGAGTGAACTTGGCACAGTACTGGAGCCAAATGTAAGTATTACGTGTTTTGTGGGGATCTGTTGGTCGTTTCGTCGAAGTGTTATCCTTTGTACTTTGATTACATGTTGCTCCTGGAATCCCTCAAGGAGCTCTTCGTCACTGAGGTTCAAGAAATCCTCTTCTGATATTACTCCTCTGCTGGTGTTGAGCGAGTGGTGTGGGAAAATTGTGACATTAGTGTCACCGATGTTTTTGAGTTCACTGATTTTTTCGACTTGTTCTTTCTTTGTCTGTTCGAGGAGGAGGTCTCCGCTTACCATCTTTGATGCTTTGTAACCTGATCCAATCGTGTTTGATAGGCATTTGGATACTATGAAAGGTGACAGTTTTCTAATAGTTGTGTTGCCTTCACTATGAAGACATGGTACTTTGGGAAGGTGTCATAGTTTGGTTTAAATAGAAACTGAAATGTTGCTTCGGTGTGCCCTCGATTTTGAGGGCGATCTTGGAGGGGGTGAAAAGCGTTTGCCATGTAAACACTGGAAAATTCGGCGGCGATGGCAGCCACCCACCACCGAGCCCTACTAGGGGACGCTACTAGGTTGGGAATAATACCTGCAGACGCCAGCCATGCATCGCCGCTATAACCTAATATATATATATATATATACCCAAGACATGATATATTACACACGGTTAACCCTTGCCGCCAGGAAATACGAAAGTTATTAGAAGTGAAGAGAAGACAGGAAAGATGGAAAAGTTGGAGAGAAAGACGAAGACAGGAAAAGCGACTGCCGATTTCCTCCAGGTGGGTCAGTCTGTAGGTGCCGTCTATATGAAGCCGAGGCCGAAGAGGTGTGTTGCCTCCGCCGGGGGGCCCAGCATCGGCTCAACCCCCAGGATCCCCTATTCCCCAGACACGGCTAAGCCGCGCACGGCTACACACGGGAGGGTCTAACCCTCGTGTGCTCGGGTACGCGGTGTCGCAACACATCAAACGCCTGCTCACGCAGACGCCCCTGCGGGGAGGTCATATGTGAGTCAAGGTTTTCTCTTTAGCCGAGCGTAGTTTTCGAAAGCGAAACGACGCTCTTGCACCAGCATATATTGTCGTCGCCCATTTACAACACAGTCAATCTATGTCATTGTGTATGTCACCGCAAAACATTTTGTATGTCTAACCGCTTAACATATTTGTACTGCGGTGAAGCTAACCTTACAGAACCGAATTTCGCAACGCTTTTTAGACTCCTGCATATCTGCCAGCCACTACCAAGCACTTGTCAGTACATCTCTTGGCAAAGGTCCAGCTAAATCTTCCTTGTTGGGAGTGGGGGAGACTCATGTATATGAAAAGTGCCAAGGAAAGCAGTTGCCCTGATGAAGGCAAGCTCCCCTGTCGAAACATTTGCACCAGCCTGTTCGACCACCATTATCGACGCAAGATATTTGTTTGTTGCGGTGAAGCATGCTGATATTGGGAAGGATTTACGCAAATCTGGAATGTATGGTTTCAGTCAGTGACGAACCTAATGTTCTACTCTCAACAAAGCAGATTTTCGCTACAGGATGCACGATGTCTTGAAAACATTTGTTGGCTAAAACATGCCAGGTTAGCTCTTGTTACAATAATACTTTTTACCGCAATACAGAAGAGGCCTTGCTTGAGGACATGCCCGCTGTAGTTTGCCAACACCTTACGTGACCGTTCACTGCAAAACACATCCTGTATTACGGTGAATCATAATAAAGCACATTTGTCAGTTTAGAATGTAAAGACATTTGACCTTCGCTTTTCTGATATTATGACACTCAGTTTAATGAGAGCACGTATTCACTGCTAAAAACATCCACATTATTCTGTCCAATGAAGTATACAATCGTACATTTGGAATGGCTGAGTTCCAGGCCTCACTGAACTGTTGCAACACGTCCGCTCCAGGAAGTGACAGAATAATGTATGAGATGATCAGACACTTGCACCCTGAAACCCAAAGAACACTACTGTCACTCTTCAATTCTATGTTCTCCACATGCTACATTCCGTTTGCCTGGAAAGAAGCAATCGTAATCCCCTTCTCAAAGAGGGCAAGGACTCTTCCTCACCCGACAGTTATAGGCCTATAGCTCTGACAAGTTGCATATGCAAACTGTTTGTGAAAATGATTAACCGTCGCCTCATCGATTTTCTGGAAAGCAACAAGATGCTCGATCCCTTACAGTGCGGTTTCAGGGATGGTAGATCCACAACAGATCACCTTGTTCGCATCGAGACCAATTTCCGTGATGCCTTTGTCCACAAAAAGTTTTTCTGGCAGTATTTTTAGATACGGAAAAGGCATACAACACAACCTGGCGCTTTGGAATCCTCCGTGACCTGTCTGAAATGGGAGTTCGAGGCAACTTGCTGAACGTGATTCCGAGTTACCTCTCCAATCGGACGTTCCGTGTTAGAGTTGGCAATGTTCTGTCTCGCCCATTTACGCAAGCAGCTGGTGTTCCACAAGGTGGTGTGCTGAGCTGCACTCTTTTTATTGTCAAAATGAACTCGATCCAGACTTTCATACCACGTACTATGTTTTATTCTGTATTAGTGGACGACATTCAGATAGGTTTCAAATCATGTAACCTAAGTATCTGCGAGCGACATGTACAGCTTTGCATAAATAAATTATGTATGTGGGCGGACAAAAACGGTTTCAAGCTAAACCCACAAAAAAGCACATGCGTCTTGTTTTCTCACAAGAGAGGCGTACTTGCAGACCCCGCAATAGATCTACATGGAGAACGGCTATCTGTGAGCCATGAACACAAATTTCTAGGAATCCTTTTAGACATTAAGCTGACTTTTGTACCACACCTGAAGTATCTTAAGGCAAAGTGCCTCAAGACTATGAATCTGCTGAAGCTCTTATCACGTACATCTTGGGGAAGCGACAGGAGCTGCCTTTTAAAGCTGTACAAAAGTCTAATATTAACGCGGCTTGACTACGGAGCAATAGTCTATAATTCTGCTGGACCTAGTGCTCTGAAAATGCTAGATCCTATTCACCACTTAGGCATCCGCCTTGCTACAGGCGCCTTTAGGACTAGCCCTGTGCAAAGCCTCTACGTCGAATCAAACGAATGGTTATTGCACTACCAAAGGACATATTTAACTTTTTCCTACGCCCTAAAAGTTAACTCAGATGTTAAACATCCTTGTCATTCCACTATATGTGACTTTGCCACTGCTAGGCTGTTTCGTACCCGCCCAGGCACTAGGCCTCCTCTGTCCCTCCGGTTGGAAGCACTCTTAGAAAAAACAGGAGTCCTTTTTTTACACAATGTCCTAATGGCTCCTATGCGGCTTCCACCGCCTTGGGAGCGGCAGACTATCCAATGTGACATCTTTTTCTTAGAAATATCGAAACGAGCCCCGGGGGCACACATGTATTAGCATTTTCTGGAACTCAAGGAGAAGTACTCCTGTGATGAATTTTACACAGATGCTTCGAAGTCTCCAGCTGCTGTTGCTTACAATGCTCTGGGACCCTCATTTTCAACATCTGGAGCACTAAACCCACACGCCAGTATCTTTACAGCGGAAGCATACGCCATTCTTAAGGCTATTCAACACAAACGGCTCACAAATATTGCTAAGGCTACTGTCTTCACAAACTCATTAAGTGCAGTGAGAGCCCTAATTAGCCTACGAAAACACAGGAACACCGTTTTGAATGAACTATACACCTTGTTGTGCTCTGCAAATATGTGCAACCAAGTGATCGTCTTATGCTGGGTACCTAGCCACAGGGGTATAGAAGGCAATGTGTCTGCTGACGAAATGGCAACGTCAGAAAGTTTTAGCGACAAAGATGGAAATACCCCCATCCCTGCCATAGACCTAAAGCCTTTTCTGCGCCGTAAATTGAGGAATCATTTGCAAGGCGAGTGGGATACACAAGCAATGAATAAGCTTCACATTGTAAAACCAAAACTGGGGAACTGGATAAGTGGAAAAACAGCACGGTACAAGGAAGTACTTCTCTTCCGATTAAGGATAGGACACAAATATGGTACTCACTCTTATCTCTTGACTGGGGGCGATCCTCCAACTTTTATTAAGTGCGGCAATATACTCACAGTCATCAATGTTCTTATTCAGTGCCCTGCAATAGAAACAGAGAGGAAAAAGTATTTCTCTGCTGCATATCGCGAGAATATACCCCTTCACCCTGCAATTTTTCTTAGCGATAAACCGCTTTTAAATCTGCAAACACTCTTAGATTCTTTAGCCGAAACCGACGCCCTGAAAATCATTTGGCCAGGCAACCTTTAGCACATAACAGCCCTGCATTCAAGGGTTCTCTTGAAACTCTGGTGTCAGTGTTATGTTTTATTGCATAACGTTTTAACGAAAGCCAATTGCCATAGCCCACATCACTGCCTAGTCACCGTCATTATTTTAGCACCTTTATATTCTACGCCACTTACAGCTATAAGTTTTAGGCCCTTTTACAGCCATGTCACATCTACCATGAGGAATTCATTGTGCACGCCATCCATAATACATCGTCAACATTACCACTTGTCATGGCGCTCTTCGGCCAAACCTGGCCCTTGCGTCATAATACACCACACATCATCCAAATAATTATCATGTAAGCCACGTAACATGCTTTCCAATGCACCCCTTACCTTAACTTACAGCTGCATAACGTGAAGGCACTTTCTAAGAACACACATGATTCATGATCATTGACTGTGTTAGTAACTCCCACTGAAGTAGACTGAGAACATATCTGGGCATTGCATTCAATAGCTGATGTAAAGTGAGAAGACTGCTGCTTGTAGGTATAAATGAACCAAGTGAATAAGAAATACAGGTTCTCAAACTTCTAGTAATAAGTGTGGCAGCACTTAAGCAAAACTTATTGCAACTAAAGTTGCAACACATGATGAGATATCTGAAATAGCTAGGGTGAGTTTGATAGACTGATAAACAGGAACTGCAAATTCCCAACATTTCTGAATGCTAAACCCCATGAGCGCGATTTTGTGTGCGACAGCGACGAGCGACGGCTTCGCGTGACGGATCCGGCCGTCGCTTAACAGATAGCTCGGTGTTGTCGCGCGATCGCTCGGTTTTGGAAATCTAGAATTCGTCGCTCGTCGCCCGGAAGTGCTATGAGCGACTAGCCAATAGTAGGCAGCCGGAACAGGATGTACATTAGTGACGTACTACCGGTTTGCTCACGCGCGCGCGCGCTTTTCGGTATACAAAACAACATGCTGAGCTGAGCAGACAGCCTCCCTGGGTCGAGCGTACTGCAGCATCCACGTTGAGTATGGCGAACACGGACAACAAGAACGAATTCAGTGAGCGTCTGATCGACGCAGTTGAGCGAGAGCGCTGCCTGTGGGATCTGCAGCAGAAAGACTACTAGTCCCGTGGCGTATGCGAAGCAGCGTGGCGGCGTGTAGCAGCGGAACTCGGAGCGACCGGTGAGTTGTGCTTTGCCGCTCTTTACATTGTGTGCTTGGTTTCGAATTTGACTAACCCTTCTGCTGCATTCTATGCTGCTGATCCAGCCCTTTCATAAAACGCGGGCGAAGCGCTGCTTGATCACCACTTTTAACCAAGCGCGAAAAAGAATAGCGCGGGAAAAGGCACCACTGCAAAATTGCGGCCCTGAAATTGCTAAAAAAACAGTGCGATATATGGCGCATTGAAATTGCATGTGACAACCGCAGGCATGCATGTAAAGAGCGAATGCTGCATTCATCATGAATGAATGCGTGATTTTTATTGGCGCAAGGGCCAGATATGGCCAAAGAGCGCCATGCAAGTGATAGTGATTTCGCAGTGTAGTGATGAGTTCTATGAAGTTGATGTGACGTGGCTGTAAAGGGGCCTAAAATATAGTCACTGTAAAGTGCGTAAAATGTACGTGTAATAAAATTATGGCGATGACAAATGACGTGTACTATGAGCATTAAGGTGCATTTCAATATAATGATACTATTTTAAAAATGCATACGTTTCTAAATTTCACTAGAGCACCATGGCCTCGTTAGAGCCCTTGAGACACAAGGGCCTGGAGGCATGTGCTATATAAATCAACTATCACAGCGGCATCCTCTGGAAAGAGGATGCGCCACGAATTTATTGGGCTCATAACATGTAGGACAACCTCATTTAAAAAATTGAGGACTACTTTGGTGCTGAAAAATGGTTCTTTGCCAAGAAACATAGCTGGGTGAAGTGGTACGCAATAACGATATGCAAGAGGAAAATGTTTCTTTCTTTCGGATTCGGCTTTGCGACACTCCAAGAGGACGTGGAGGACGGTCAGCCTCTCACCACATCGACCAAAGGTTGGTGGTTCATTTCCAGTAAGCAGAAAATTGTGAGTACCAAATGTGTGCCCTATTCTGAGGCGGCAGAATAGGACATCTGTTCGCCGTGATTTTGTTGCGGAGGGCCAAAAACCTAACTGTGGCTTTATGACGTGCAGTTTATTGTTTATTTCTGCGTTCCACATGCATTGCCAGTGCTGTCGCGGTTTCTTGCGCAAGAAAGACTTCCGATGTGTGACAGGGACAGCAGCTGTAGAAAAAGTGTTTAGTGGTGTGAGTGATGTGGCCATCTTATCCGCCAGTACATTACCCTTGATACCTCTATGGCCAGGTACCCAGCATAATACTACATGTATATGTGATAGATAAATACTGCATAAGAGGGAGTAAAGTTCAACGGAAACAATTTTTAAGCTTTTGTAACGAAGTTAAGGCTTTTACGAGACTTAGCGAGTCTGTGTATACAATTGCTCTGTCGAGTTTTAATTTCTGTATATGTTTTACTGCAGACAGTACTGCATAGGCTTCTGCAGTGGAGATACTTGTTTGCGGGTTCAGTAAGTCAGATTTAGAAAAAGAGGGACCAACAGCAGCATAAGATACACCAGCATGTGATTTTGACGCGTCTCTGTAGTATTCGGAGCAGCTGTACTTCGACTGAAGTTCACGGAAATGCATAGCGATTTCGAGGTCAGGTGCGTGCTTTGTAACCTCTACAAAGGATGCGTCACAGTCTCACCTGCCACTCCCAGGGCGGTAATAGCTTAGCTGGAGGCATTAGGCGATGTTCGAGAACAGGGACATCCATTTCCGTGCTAAGTTCTCTTACACGCAGTGAGAAAGGAAGTCTCATAGAGGGTTTATTGTGAAGAAGTGTTTCACACGTCAAGTCGTTAACAGTTTCGAAACACGGACGTTCTTTATTGGAACGCACATTGAGAAAATAGGTAAAGCTGATTTACGTTCTCTGAAAATGTAGTGACCACTCGTCCGACTCTGCATATAGACTTTCCACCGGGCTTGTCCTAAATGCGCCAGTGGCCAGGCGGATACCCAGATGATGAACGGGGTCTAACATCTTTAGCGCACTCGGTGCAGCAGAGTGATACACTACGGCACCATAATCTAATCGTGATCTAACTAGGCTCCTGTAAAGATTCAAGAGGCAACTCCTGTCGCTACCCCATGTAGTGTGGGATAGAACTTTAAGTAAGTTCATGGTTTTTAGACATTTTTCTTTAAGATATTTTATGTGTGAAATGAAAGTGAGCCTGGATTCGAGAATAAAACCTAGAAATTTGTGCTCTTTGTTGAAGGGAATTTGTTGTCCACCCACTTCTACACAGGGACCAGGTACCAGGCCTCTCTTTCTTGTGAAGAGAACACAATAACTTTTGTGCGGGTTGATTTTAAATCCATTTCGGTCTGCCCGCCTGGATACCTTGTTTAAGCCCTGCTGTACCTGTCTTTCACACACTGTAAGGTTGCAGGATTTGAAACCTATCTACATCGTCTACGTAGACGGAATAAAAAATGGCCGGTGGCAGTGAAGGACGAAGTGTGTTCATTTTAGCGATAAAGATAGTGCAACTGAGTACTCCTCCCTGGGGTACACCTGTTTCTTACATAAAAGCTCGCGACAATACGTTGCCGATTTTCACGCGGTAGATACGATTCGACAAATAGCTTTCGATTATGTTCAGCATACTTCCACAGATGCCCATTTCCGACAGCTCTCGCAAGATCCCGTAACGCCATGCCGTGTCATACGCTTTTTCCATGTCAAGGAATATCGATAGGAAATACTGTTTATGTAGAAATGCATCGCGGATATTTCCTTCAATGCGCACAAGGTGATCGGTTGTCGACCGCCCTTCTCTGAAGCCACACTGATAAGGATCGAGCATATTGTTGAGCTCAAGGAAATGTATAAGCCTGCCATTTATCATTTTTTCAAAAATCTTACACAGAGAATTTGTTAGTGCTATCGGACGATAACTTGATGCCAAGGAAGGGTCTTTTTCCTGCTTCAGAACAGGAACCACAATCGCTCCTTTCCATGTGGATGGGAGGTATCCCGAAGCCCAAATAGTGTTGAATAGTGTGAGTAGTGTAACTTGTGTGTGAGTATGTAAGTTTCTGATCATGTCATACATGACTCTGTCAGGTCCCGGTGCAGTGCTTTTGCATGTGTTCAATGCGACTCTCAACTCGGCAATACTGAAAGGCCGGTTATAGGGTTCATTCTGTCTCGATTTTCTTATTATTGGCTTACATTATTCTGTTTCTTTATATTTGATAAAAGATTGTGAATAATTCGTTGAACTTGACACGCTCTCAAAATGCTCCCCAAGTGAATCTGCCTGGTCTTGCAGCGTATCGCCTTGTGTGTTTACCAAAGCGAGGGAATATGATGATGCGTGGTGCTTTATGGCGCAAGTGCCAGGCATGGCCAAAGAACGCCATGACAAAGGTAATGTTAACGGTGCATTGTGAATGATGCAGGCAATGAATTAGACAATGAATTTCTCATGATATATGTGACATGGCTGTAAAAAGGCTTAAAATCGGTCGCTGTGGGTGGCGTAAAATATATAGTTGCTAAAATAATGACACTGGCTAAGTAGTGCTGTGGGCTATGGTAATGGGGTTTCGTTAAAAGCATGATGCAATAAAACATAACATTGACACTTTAGCTTCAAGAAAGCCTTTGAGTACAGGGCTGTTACATGTGAGCTAAAAATTTCCTGGCCGAATGATTTCCAGAGTGTCGGTTTCAGCTAAAAACTCTAAAACTAGTTTCGGATTAAAAAGCGGTTCCATGCTGAGAAAAAATTTCGGGTGAAAAGGAATATTTTTGCGATATGCGGAAATGAAATACTTTTTTCTCTGTGCTTCTATTGCAGCGCATTGAATAAGAACGTGCCGGACTGTGAGATTTTGGTCGCACTTACCACAAGTGGGAGGATACCCCCCAGTCAAGAGGTAAGAGTGAGTGCCGTATTGTGTCCTATTCTTAATCGGCAAAGGACCACTTCATTATATCGTGATGTTCTCTCCGATACCCAATATCCTAATTTGGGTTTTATCAAGTGCAGTTTATTTGATATCTCAGCATTCCACTGTTGCTGCCAATGGATTTTGAGCTTGTGACGCAAGTATGCTTTGAGATCTGTGGCTGGGATGGGTATGTTTATGTCCGTGTCACTAAAAGCTACCGAAGTAGCTTTCTCGTCAGCAGCTTCGTTGCCTTTTATGCCACAGTGGCCAGGTACCCAGCATAGGATGATCATTTGTTTGGCACTATAAGCTGAGCATAGCAATGTATACAATTGATTAAAGACAGTGTTTATATGTTAGCGTACATTCATTAGGGCTAGGACTACACTCAATGAGTCTGTGAACACAATAGCCCTAGTCAGATTCGTTTGCTTGATGTGCTTTACTGCAGAGAGTATTGCATATGCTTCCGCTGTAAAAATACATGTATGTGGGTTCAGTGTACCAGATATTAATAATGCTGGTCCTAGTGCTGCGTAAGCAACACCAGAAGGAGACTTAGAGGCATCCGTGTAAAATTCAGCACAAGAATACTTCTCCTGAAGCTCAATAAAATGTGAGCGTATGTGTGCCTCAGGTGCTCGTTTTGATATTTCTGCAAACGACACGTCACATTCGATAGTCTTCCATTCCCAAGGCGGTGGAAGCCGCGTAGTTGCCATTATGACATTCTCTAAAATCGACGCGCCCGTTTCTTCGGACAATGCTTCCAACCGAAGGGACAGAGGAGGTCTAGTGCCTGGGCGGTTACGGAAAAGCCTAGCCGTAGACAGGTCGTGAATAACTGAATGACATGGATCGAAATCTGATTTCACTTTGAGGGCGTAAGAGAGACTTAAATATGTTCTTTGAAGATGTAGGGACCATTCGTTAGATTCAGCATACAGGCTTTCCACGGGGCTAGTCCTGAACGCACCAGTAGCAATACGGATACCCAAGTGGTGGACGGAATCGATCATCTTCAACGCACTAGGAGTCCCAGAGTTATACACAATGGCTCTGTGGTCAAGCGTGACCGTATAAGGCTTTTGCACAAGCTCAAGAGGCATCTTCTGTCACTTCCCCAAGATGTGCGAGACAAGAGCTTCAGTAGATTCATTGTCCTCAAAAGGGAGGGAATATGTTTGTCGCCCTCTAATAATATGTTTGTCGCCCTCTAATCCTATTAACCCTGTTCCAGACTTTGGCCTCATCTGTACACGAGTTTATACTCGATAAAAACTTCTGCCAACTCTCTTCTGGCCTGTCGGCGCGTTCTCCTGCCTTGGGACTTTACTTTCTTAAAATTAATAAGATTCTCCGCAGTGGGAGAGGCGCGTAGCAACCCCCACGCTTTGTTGTTTTTTACAAGCGATCCTACAATCGTCGTTCCACCACGGGACACGCCGTTTGCATACCAAGCTATTTACTTCTGATATGCATTTAGATGCGGCATCTATTATGAAGACTGTAAAAAACCCCACTGCAGCATCAATTCCTAACGAGGACATGTCAGCCCATGAGATACTAGTAAGAGTTCGAAATTTATCCCAATCAGCTGTCTGAATCTTCCACCTAGGAGCTTGTGGTGGATACTCATTTTCTTTAGGTGATCTTAGCAGTATGGGGAAGTGGTCGCTCCCGTAAGTATTGTTGATAACTTCCCATTCGATTTCAGGCAGTATACATGGGGAAACGAGTGTAAGATCAATTGAAGAAATGGTTCTGTTTGCAAGAGAGTAATATGTGGGTGCCTTCTTATTCAGCAGACACGCACCGGAACAAAAAAGGGACTGTTCAACGAGACGACCTCGCGCATCGATACGAGAGCCTCCCCACAAGCTGCTGTGTGCATTGAAATCGCCAAGAACAACATAAGGTTCTGGCAATTGATCTATAAAGGTCTGAAATTCATGTTTGTTCAATTGGTAATGCGGCGGTATGTAAAGCTAGAAAATAGTGATGAGTTTGTTTAGGAGAACAGCTCGAACCGCCATTGCTTCGAGGGACGTTTGTAGCTGTAAACGTTGACAAGCTATGCTTTTATGAATAACAATGGCAACGCCGCCCAATGATGCGACAGCATCATCGCGATCTTTGCGAATTTTAACATACTGTAGGAGAAAGTTTGTGTGTTTCGTTTTTAAGTGTGTTCCCTGTAAACACAGCACTTTTGGATTGTGTTTGTGTATAAGTTCTTGCACATCGTCAAGGTTCCTAAAAGACCTCTGACATTCTATTGAATAATTTGTGTATCCATATTTAAAGTAAATTGGTGCTGCGTATACAGAAACAGAAGTGATGCATTAGGTTACAGAGCTTTTTCGAGGCCCTGTAACCGAGGTTTTCCCTTTTCTGAAGCGTTCGAAGAAGCCTCGCCGCTCCTGAGGCGCTTGGTGCGCCGTGAGGATAGGTGTTGTGTCCATTGCCTCTTGTGAGGCGCCGGACACGCGCTCTTGCGAGCGAGAAGTTTTTCGAGGGAGTCTCACCTCGGAAGGCAACATCCCTGCGCCCACCAGCCCGGAGGTCGATGGGGCTCCCTGTGGAACTTGGCTGCGCCGGCTGTTGCCAGCGCTGGAAGGGGCCAGGGAGGTTGGGGCAACCTCGGCTGCGCCTACCTTCCGGGCCACTACCGGTCCTGCGGGATCGCTGCGTGTAGCGCAGGTTGCCGCAGATAACTATTGTGGGGCCGGCGACCCAAGGGTAGCCTGGCCTGTTTGCTGGTTGGATGGGGTAGGCTTACCTACTTCCACCCTGGGGGCAGGAGCCAAAGGTACCTGCTTGCTGTACGCAGGCTCGGCACTTGGCAATGGCCTCTGCGACGCTGTCCCTCGACGCGCCGCATCAGCATTAGGTGTGTTGTGGAAAGGTGAGCAACGTTTACGGGCTTCCTTAAACGAAATATTTTCCTTGACTTTAAGGGTGGCTATCTGTTTTTCTTTCTTCCAGTTCGGACAGGAGCGTGAGTAGGCTGGATGTTCACCACTGCAGTTTACACAGTGAGTCGTGTCACTGCAGTTCTCGGAGGGGTGGCCCTGCACTCCACACTTTGCACAAGTTGTCTGACCACGGCAGCTCTGCGAGCCATGGCCGAACCTCTGACATTTGAAACACCTTCTAGGGTTGGGGATATATGGTCGAACGTTTAATCTGATGTATCCTGTTTCAATCGTTTCTGGCAGTACGCTGGATGCAAATGTTAGGATAAGATGCTTTGTGGGGATTTCCTTATTGTCCCGTCTAATTATAATACGCTTTACATCGGTCACATTTTGATCTTTCCATCCTTCCAGCAGTTCAGCTTCTGTCAAATCCTGAAGGTCTGCCTCTGACACGACTCCGCGCGAGCTATTCATTGATCGGTGTGGTTTAATAGAAACTGGTATGTTGCCAAATGTCACCAGACTTCCTAGCTTATCGTACTGATTTTTTGAGGGATCTCAAGCAGAACGTCTCCACTTGCCATTTTCGTCACCTTATAACCTGACCCTAAGGCTTCGATCAAAGATTTTGAAATTATGAATGGTGAAATGAGTCTGGCTTGTTTTGTAGCGTTCTCGCTATGTACAACATCGTATTTCGGGTAGGTCACTTTTGTGCGCGTCAAACATGTGCTGAAGTCTTCGGTTCGTCCTCTCTTCTGAGGGTGACGATCAAGTAGGCGGGGAAATGCGGGTGTTCCCATGGTATTTCGGTTCGTTTTCGGCAGCAATGGCGGCCACCCACGACGGAGCCCAACATGGGGACGCTGCGGAACTTAACGCGTAAAGCTGCAGGCGCCAACCGTACATTGCCACTATAACCTAATATATTATACCCAAGGGAAGGCACATACACAAGGTTAACCCTTGCCGCCGTGGAGAAAGGAAGTAAATGGAAGAGAGAAGAAGACGGGAAAGATCAACACGGCCTGCAAACGCCAGCTGTACGTTACCACTATAACCAAATATGAAATAACGTAGGTTGGCTATTCACACAACGTTAACCCTTGCTGCCTGGAAAAATTGGAAGTAAAGGGGAAGCCAGAAGAAGACAGGATAGGGGGAAAGTAAGGGAAAGACGAAGCTTGTAGGGAGAGAGAGACAGGAAGAGGCGACTACCGATTTCCCCCGGGTGGCAAAGTCCGGGGGTGCCGTCAGTGTGAAGCAGAGGCCGAAGAGGTGTGTTGCCTCCGCCGGGGGGCCTCGAAGGTCCAAACACCCAGCATCGGCTCAACCCCCAGAATCCCCCTTTCCCGAGACACGGCTACACGCGGGAGGTCCCAACCCTCGTGTGCTCGGGTACGTGGTTTCGCAACACACCAAACGCCTGCTGACGCAGACGCCCCTGGGGGGGTGTATTCATCATGGCATGCGCGCGAACTGCAGTGGGTGCTATGTACTCATTCTTTTTATACGCAGTTTCTGACGTGAAAGCCCGGTAGGAGAACTTGCGGGATACTTTCCGCCGTGTGCTGAAAGATCGCAACGAGCCAAAGAGCGGCGCGGCCGCAGACGACAGCCTCGACGAGGACAAACAGTGGATGTTTTTCGTGCGGCTCCTTTTCTCAAGGCCAGCATGATAGGAAGACCGTAAGTTCATAACAGAAAGTTGCAGTACATATAGTGGTATTTTTTCTGTGGCCTCATGCCAACATGACAACGAATTTTGTGCCTGACAGCAAACATATGTGCATCTATAAACCAGATAATTATGAACAAAAAAGTTCATAGAAATAAAAGCATGCACAGACAAGCATATTTACAGTGACCTTATGTGTGGAATGTTTAATAAGTCACACATGACAACTGAGCTTTTTCAGATGAAAGCACTGCTTAGTAGACCTAACTTAAAGCATAGAACGTTGTTTTCTCCAGGACATCGGGACATAGAGTTTCTCACTATATTACCTTGAGGGAAATCTGGCGCCACCGTCTATGGGAGTTTCTTAAGGGGGCACCGTGCCGTCATGGGAATGATGGTATATGTGTCTGCGAGGCTTGTGTTGGCTGGTGTTGCAAGAGGCTTCGTCTAGAACGTGGATATGGCTGCAAAAACCAAGATTTATAGAACAATTTATGCGCAAAAGGCCTGAAATGTTTCATAATAAACATTCTGTACATTTTTTATGCTTACCGACAATTCGAAATGAAGACAACGCGAGAAGTTAGTACAAGAAAAATTTGACCTGCGCTTTGCTAGAGCACGACCTGTGGTTTCTCTTCCAGATTTGGTAAAGTTTTTTGGCATTTACTAATTATACCTCGTGTTCCTTGTGCTTGTCATATTATTAATTAGCATTTGAAATAATGCAAAGCGGTTGATTTGATACGATGTATTGTTTGTGTGAGAAGAAAGTCGAGTTTCTGTCGTCTGCTCCAGTATGTGCCCGCGCAAAGTGCCGGTACTTGAACCGCCGTAAAGATGTCCTGGCGTTGCGCTTACTTGTTTTGCTTGCAAAAGTACGAACCTGGAAGGCGAGAGGTGTCGTACCACAGGTGAGCGACAGAGAATGCCTCATCGGGCAGATTCTTTCGGATATTAGAAAGAAAACGGAGCAAAGTGCTGAATGCGACGAAGGAGCGAAAGCGCTAATCGTTCGCGCAGTTTTATTTTTCTGAAGCCACGGTATTCCTGTTGCATTAACTAAACTTTAAACAAATATTTGCCGAGACGCAATCACAAGCGCTACAAGATGTCAGACAGAAAATCAAAGCATTCTGCGAAACCATTTCCGAATGTTGAGCAAAGTCACTCGCTTAACCAGCATTCGCAGAAGGGTGAAAAAAGAAAGAATCTCAGTGCCCTTCCACTCTGTGAAGCATGAACAGCGAAGCTGTGCATGGGAGCCCCTTAATGGCGAACTGCACCTCCGCCGCGGCTCGAGCCGGTATTACACTATCTCCGGGTCGGCACACGTATGGGGTTTTTTTGCTTATCACGACACGAAAATTTCCTTGGACGGTAGAGGTATACAGCTTCGCTGTAAAAGCAGCGAAGAGGAAGCACAATCACAGTGCGTCTACATCTATTCTATAGCGGCTTTATTTTGACTTTGTTCCCTTGCTTTAACTCATGCAGGTTCCCTCTAGAAAACCCAGCTCTCTTGCAGAAATGGCTTGAAGCAATGGGAACACCAGATTTCAAACCTTTAGGTCACCACCTGCTGTGCTCCACACACTTCAAGCCAGCCGACTTCAGGAGTGGCCTGCGTAAACGCCTGCTGCTTGAAGGCGCTGTTCCATCGCAGTTTGAACGTCCAAATGCCACTGAAAGCACACATGTATGCTCACATATGTAATAATTTTACTGAAACCCAGGAGCAGGCATTTTAGATGAACAATACTGGCCTAATTATAATGCTACACAAATATTGCAAAGCAACATAAGGATAGAAGCATGTGTGTAACATGTGTAAGGACATTAAGAATAGCATAAAGAAAAAGATGCAGAATGCTCATCATTTTCGACATAATTTCCATGGCGAGGGTGGTAGCTTGAGCTAGTTTACAGATTAGTATGTTCATAGCATAGATGAAAAGGACACAATATGAATGCCAATTTTGCCAAATGGGAAAGAGGAAACATTCAGAGAGACTGTACAGTGCTGAAAGCAAAGAAGCCAGATGGAAGTGGAACATCATTTAGGAAAGATTTTTTTTTTCTGACAGGAACATAATGTGCCCGGACAGCATACCCATTCTTTTTACCTATTTCTCCTTCAGTGATAAGCCACATAAGATTTTCTTCATGCCTTGACAGAATGAGGCATTTTTGAAATGGGGGCTTGCATCCACATGTCATAGTGGGGGGGGGGGGGCAACCATCCGGCATGCACTTACTTTTTTGAATTGTTGCAGTGTATACCGGTTCTGTAATTTCTACTGACAAAAAAAAAAGCATAATTCCACCATCTGTGCATGTGCTGTGCATGTCAGAAAAAAAATATATATTTCCTGAATGATGTCCAGTTAGCTTGCACACCCACGGCTTGAAGCAGTGTTTCTGAATAGGTATGTTTGTATGATCCAATTAACCTATCCATTGTTGTGGTAAGCTTCTGTACTGCACGTCTGCATTTGTGCTAAAAACTTTAAAATGTATTGGTATGGTTTTGATGTAGCCTTTGTGTCTAGTGTAAAGTATGTGCATGAAGTTAAAGGTAGAATGTGTAATCTGTCTAGGCTGCAATATGCTCCCTTGCACACATAAAGTCAGTTTTATCATCCCTTCTAGGATGTGCCACGGTCCAGCAGCCATGCAGTCCTAGCCAAGCATTCCCAAAAGCATTCCCAACAAGCCCTGATAGCATTCCCAACAAGCCCTGATAATTCACCAAAGCTATCAAGCAGTGTTCCAGATACAGCACCCAGCACCTTCGACCATGACTACTGCTCGCGAGATTGCCCGGAGACAAAAGCGAAGAGGCTGGGATGATGATGTATGGGGTTTTTTGGCGCAAGGGCCAGGTATGGCCAAAGAGCGCCATGTCTTTGCTAATGGGTTTGCAATGTACTTATGATTACTATGAAGTTGGTGCGACGTGGCTGTAAAGGGGCCATAAAATATACGCACTAAAGTGCGCAAAATCTGTATAATAAAATTATGGCGATGACGTATGACTTGTACTATGAACATTTAGATGCATTTAAAAAGAATGATACGATAGGTAAAATATAGCAGATTATAAGAAATGATAGAGCACTACTGCCTCCTTAGGGCTCTTGAAACACAAGGGCCTGGAGGCATGTGCTATGCAAGACAATTATCGCAGTGGCATCCTCTGGAGAGAGGAGGCGCTACGAATGCATGGGGCTAATAACATGTAAGACTACATCTCTGATGAAATCTAATACTGTGTCTGCATTAAAAAGCGGCTCTGGACCAAGAAGCATTGCAGGATGAAGAGGAATGTGCTGTCGGTATGCTAATGAAAAATGTCTCTTTCTCTCAGATTCGGCTTCCCGACACTCCAGGAGGACGTGGAGTACAGTCAGCCTCTCCCCGCATCTACCACAAGTTGGAGGCCCACTTCCGGTGAGTAGAAAATTATGGGTGCCAAACGTGTGTCCTATTCTGAGACGACAGAATAGGACATCTGTTCGGCGCGATGTTGTAGCAGAGGGCCAGAATCCTAACTGTGGTTTTATCAGGTGGAGCTTATTATTCGTTTCCGCGTCCCACATGCGCTGCCAGTGGTCCCGCAATCTCCTTCGCAAGAAAGGCCTCAGATCTGTGACAGGCACCGCAGCGGTAGGGTTTACAGTTTGCGATGCGATTGACGTGGCCATCTCGTCCGCCAGAACGTTACCCTCAATGCTCCTGTGGCCAGGCACCCAGCATATAATGATACGCTGGTTAGATATGTACGCTTTACACAAGACGGTGTAGAGTTCAATAAGTACAGGATTTTTGTGTGTATAGACTGACATCAAGGCCTTCACGAGGCTTAGGGAGTCTGTATAGATCGCTGCTTTTGGAAGTTTTGATTTTCTTATATGCTTCACAGCAGAAAGTAATGCGTAGGCCTCAGCCGTAAATATGCTTGTTTCCGGATGCAGTATGTCGGATTCCGAGAAGGATGGGCCGACGGCTGCATAGGATACCCCGGCATTTGACTTCGAAGCGTCTGTGTAGAACTCTGCACAGGAATGCTTGTGCTGGAGTTCTAGGAAATGCATTCTGATTTCGGCCTCAGGAGCGTGCTTTGTAACTTGAATGAAAGATGTGTCGCATTGTATCAGCTGCCACTCCCAAGGAGGTAGCAGCTTGGCTGGATGCATTAGGCGAAGCTCGGGGAGTGGGACATGTATCTCATCACTAAGCTCCCTCACTCGAAGCGAGAAAGGCTTTCTTACAGAAGGACGATTATGGAATAGTGTAGTGCAGGTCATATCGTTAACAGTGTTAAAACATGGATGTTGATGATTCGAGTGTATTTTTAGGAAATATGTAAGGCTGATGTAAGTTCTCTGTAGATGGAGCGACCATTCATTTGATTCCGCGTATAAGCTTTCAATCGGGCTTGTTCTGAAAGCACCAGCGGCTAAGCGGATACCTAGATGGTGGATAGGATCTAGGATCTTTAGTGCGCTCGGAGCGGCAGAGTTATATACGACGGCACCATAGTCCAATCGTGATCGAATTAGGCTCTTATAAACATTCATCAGACACTTCCTGTCGCTACCCCATGTTGAGTGGGATAGAACTTTAAGCAAGTTCATTGCCCTTAGACATTTTTCTTTAAGATATTTAATGTGCTGTATAAAAGTGAGCTTGGAGTCAAGTATAATACCTAAAAATTTGTGTTCTTCGTTGATAGGTATTTGATGTCCACACAGTTGAACACAAGGATCTGGAACCAGGCCTCTCTTTCTAGTAAAAAGAACACAAGAGCTTTTGTGGGGGTTGATCTTAAATCCGTTTTCCTCAGCCCACTTGCAAACCTTGTTCAGGCCCTGCTGTACCTGTCTCTCGCATACTGCGAGGTTGCAGGATTTAAAGCCTATTTGTATATCGTCGACGTATACGGAATAAAAAATGGCCTGTGGCAGTGAAGCACGTAGTGTGTTCATCTTAACAATAAAAAGAGTGCAGCTGAGCACACCTCCCTGGGGTACACCAGTTTCCTGCGTAAAAGGGCGTGACAGTGCATTACCGACTTTCACTCGGAAGGTACGGTTGGACAAATAGCTTTCTATTAGGGCGAGCATATTGCCACGGATGCCCATTCCCGACAAGTCTCTCAAGATTCCGTAGCGCCACGTTGTGTCGTACGCCTTCTCCATATCGAGGAACACGGATAGGAAATATTGCTTATGTAGAAAGGCGTCGCGAATGTTTCCCTCAATGCGCACAAGGTGATCAATTGTAGACCGCCCTTCCCTGAAGCCACACTGAAAGGGATCAAGCATTTGATTTAATTCCAGGAAATGTATGAGTCGCCGATTAACCATTTTCTCAAACAGCTTACAAATGCAACTAGTGAGGGCTATCGGGCGGTAACTTGACGCCAACGAAGGATCTTTACCTTGCTTCAGAATGGGAATCACAATCGCTTCTCTCCATGCAAGTGGAAGATATCAAGCAGCCCAAATAGTGTTAAAAAGTGCAAGTAAAGTCAATTGTGTATCAGTGTGTACGTTCTTAATTATGTCGTACATAATTCTGTCAGGTCCTGGGGCAGAGCTCTTGCATGTGATCAGGGCAGCTCTTAGCTCGGCAATGCTAAAGGGACGGTTGTAAGGCTCATTCTCTCGACCTTTTCTTGGTAATGGCTTACGTTCTTCTGTTTCTTTGTGTTTGAGAAAGGATTGTGTATAATTTGTTGGACTTGACACGCTCTCAAAATATTCCCCAAGTGAGTCGGCCTGGTCTTGCAGTGTATCTCCCTGTGTGTTTACCAGGGGTAGTGAATGTGTTTGCCGCCCTCTAATCCTATTTACTCTGTTCCAGGCTTTGGCCTCATCCCTAAACGAGTTAATACTTGATAAAAACTTGTGCCAGCTTTCTCTTCTGGCCTGTCGGCGGGTTCGCCTGCCTTGGAACTTTATTTTTTTAAAGTTCATAAGATTCTCTGCAGTGGGAGAAGCGCGTAGCAACCCCCACGCCTTGTTCTGATTCATACGGGCGATCCTACATTCGCTGTTCCACCACGGCACACGTCGTTTGCATGCCAGACCACTCACTTCGGATATGCACTTAGATGTGACATCTATTATGAATGCTGTAAAGAACTCGACTGCAGCATCAATTCCTAACGAAGACAAGTCAGCCCATCAGATACTAGACAGAGATCGAAATTTCTCCCAGTCAGCTGTCTCAACCTTCCATCTAGGAGCGTGTGGTGGATATTCATTTTCTTTCGGTGATCTTAGCAGTATAGGGAAGTGGTCGCTGCCGTAAGGGTTGTCGGTAACGTCCCATTCAAGTTCAGGCAGTACAGACGGGGAGACTATGCTAAGGTCTATGGAAGAATAGGTTCTATTTGCAAGAGAGTAATATGTGTGTTCCTTTTTATTCAACAGACAAGCACCAGAAGAAAAGAGGAACTGTTCGAGAAGACGTCCTCGCGCATCTATACGAGGGTCGCCCCACAGGTAGTTATGTGCATTGAAATCGCCAAGGACAACGTAGGGTTCTGGCAATTCATCAATAAAGGACTGAAATTCATGTTTGCTTAGTTTATAATGTGGGGGTATATAAAGTGAGCAAATAGTGATAAGCTTGTTTAGCAGCATGACTCGAACCACCACTGCCTCAAGGGCCGGTCGTAGCTGCAAACGTTGACAGGCTATGCTTTTTTGAATTATAATTGCAACACCGCCCGATGATGCGAGAGCATCATCGCGATCTTTGCGAATAGTAACGTGTTGTCGAAGAAAGTTTGTGTATTTTAGTTTTAAGTGTGTTTCCTGTAAACACAGCACTTTCGGATTGTGTTTATGGATAAGTTCTTGCACACCATCGAGATTCCTAAGAAGACCTCTGACATTCCATTGAATGAGTTGTGTATCCATATTTAAAGAAAAATTTGTGCTGTGTTTACGGAAATGGAAATGATGCCGCTTAGGTTACAGAGCTCTTTCGAGGCCCTGTAACGGGGGTTCTGCCCTTTCTGGAGCGTTCGAGGGAGCCTCGCCACTCCTTAGGCGCTTGGTGCGCCTTGAGAATAGGTGTAGTGTCCATTGCCTCTTGTGAGGCGCCGCACACGTGCTCTTGCTAGCGAGAAGTTACCAGGGAGAGTCCCGCCTTGGAGGGCAAGACCCGTGCGCCCACCAGCCCGGAGGTCGATGGGGCTCCCTGGGGGATTTGGCTGCGCCGGCCGTTGCCAGCGCTGGAAGGGACCTGGGAGGTTGAGGCAGCCTCGGCTGCGCCCACCTTCGGGGTCGATGATCCCTTCTCCTCGGTTGACGGAGCAGCCCTAGCTGCAACCGCCGCGGGGGCAGATGGCGTAACTGCCGACTCACTGACTGTGGGTCGGACAGCCGCTGGAAGCCTTTGTGTCGCTGCCCCCTGGCGCGTCACATCGGCAAAGCTTTTCTTGGGCAGGTATGAAACCCGCCTGCGTGCCTCTTTGAAAGTGATATTTTCTTTTACTTTTATGGTTACTATTTCTTTTTCTTTTTTGCAAGACGGGCAGGACCGCGAGTACGCGGCATGCTCGCCATCACAGTTGACACAGTGTGGGGTATTCTGGCATGTTTCAGAGGAGTGTTCGTGTTCACTACACTTGGCACAAGTCATCCGGCCTCGACAGTTCTGTGAGCTGTGGCCGAACCTTTGACACTTGAAGCATCTCAGGGGATTTGGCACATATGGCCTAACACGAATCTTGAGGTACCCGGCCTCGATGGTGTCGGGCAGAACACTAGAGCCGAAAGTAAGTATTAGGTGTTTTGTCTGAATTTCTTTTCCTTCCCGCCTAATCTTAATTCGTTTGACACTGACGACGTTCTGATCACTCCAGCCCTCCAGGAGTTCAGTTTCAGATAGCTCGAGCAAATCAGCATCGGAGACGACGCCGCGCGTGGTATTCATGGTACGGTGTGGGGTAACTGTAACCGGAACATCGCCAAAGGACACTAGTTTAGGTAGTTTTTCATGTTGTTTCTGATCACGAAGCTCCAGTAGGAGATCGCCGCTTGCCATTTTCCACGCTTTGTAGCCCGGTCCAAAGACTTCAGTCAGGGTTTTCGATACCAGAAAAGGTGAGATCGTTCTCACCGTCTTTCCAGATTGATCAGAGTGGACGACGTGAAAGCGGGGAAAGTTACATGTTCGGTTGCCCGAAAATTGAAAGACTTCGGTGCGCCCTCGTTTAGGGGGGCGATCAGGAAATGGGGGAAAAGCATTTTCCATGAATAGGCTAATAAATTCGGCAACAGCGCCGACCGCCCACCATGGAGCCCAACGAAGGGGACGCGGCAGAGCTTGCATGCAAGTCTGCACTACGCCAGTCGTACGCCGCCACTATAACCAAATATGGTGTACCCAAGGTTGGATAGCCACACAGGGTTAACCCTTGCCGCCAAGAAGAAGGAAGTAAATAGAAGAGAGAAGGAGACAGGAAAGGTGGAAAGTAAGGGAAAGACGAAGGCTAGAGGGAGAGAGAGACAGGAAGAGGCAACTACCGATTTCCCCCGGGTGGGTCAGTCCGGGGGTGCCGTCTATGTGAAGCAGAGGCCAAAGGGGTGTGTTGCCTCCGCCGGGGGGCCTTAAAGGTCCAAACACCCGGCATTGGCTCAACCCCCAGGATCCCCCTTTCCCCAGACACGGCTAAGCCGCGCACGGCTACACGCGGGAGGGTCCAACCCTCGTGTGCTTGGGTCCGTGGTGTCGCAACACACCAAACGCCTGCTTGCGCAGACGCCCCTGCGGGGAAGAGGCTGGGAGACATGCTGACAACTGCTAGAAAAAAGATAAAGGCACTTGGCATGAGGACAGCTCGAGTCAAAGAGAAAAATGAGAGCCTGCAGAGTATCATAGCTAACATGAAAGAGAGGAACATTCTCTCA
Organism: Dermacentor variabilis; assembly: GCF_050947875.1. Taxonomy (NCBI): domain Eukaryota; kingdom Metazoa; phylum Arthropoda; class Arachnida; order Ixodida; family Ixodidae; genus Dermacentor; species Dermacentor variabilis. The sequence continues at coordinate 135,505,257 of NC_134571.1, forward strand.
GATGAAGCAGAAAGGAAACTGGAAGAATTTGGAAACGTACCGTTGGAAATTATACAGAGCTGGAGTAAAAATGTTGCAGAACAGCCTCGTGGGAGAAGGTACAGTGATGAGATGAAGAAATTTGCATCAACAGTGCACTACTACTCTCCACGAGCATACGAGTACCTGAGCACATTGTTTCCTATGCCAAGTGTACAGGCCATCAGGAAGTGGCTCAGGGTTGTGCAAGGGTGGCCAGGCTTCACAGCTGAAGTTTTGGAAGACTTGAAGGTTTGTCATAAAAATGATGCCCCAAGAGAGCGCCTGTGTAGCATTGTGCTCGATGGCATGAGCGTAAAGAAAGCTTGCGAGCTTGACATTGCAACTGGCCGCCTCATTGGCTTTGTTGAGCCGGGTCATAGCCAAGAGCCCAGTGATGCAGATGATGTGCCATTGGCCACTGATGCACTTGTCTTCATGGTGGTCGGACTTGCAGCACCCTGGAAGATGCCATTTGGTTATTTCCTGACTGCTGGTCTCTCTGGAGAAGTGCTCAAGAACCTGTTCATTGAAGCAATCCACTGCATCAGTGAATGTGGGCTGCAAGTTGTGGCTGTTGTATGCGACTGCCTTGCCGCTAATGTAGCTATGGCAAAGCTACTCGGCTGCCGCGTGCACGAGGAGTCATTCGAGGCACTCAAGACTTTTTTCCGACATCCAAGCAAAGCAGAGGGCATCATCTTCATGATTTTTGATGCCTACCACGGGCTAAAGCTTCTGCGGAACCTCCTTGGGGACAAAGGTGCTCTCCTGAGCAGCACGTACGGGGTAAGAAATGTCACTTTTCACATAGGTGCTGTAAAAAAATGCACCGATCGATGATAGGCTCCATTCACTGATAAATCTTACTCATCGTGGTTGCTTAGTGGCTATGGTGTTAGGCTGCTAAGTACAAGGTCGCGGGATCGAATCTTGGCCATGGCGGCCGCATTTCGATGGGGGCGAAATGCGAAAACACCCGTGTACTTACATTTAGGCGTGCGTTAAAGAACCCTAGGTGGTCCAAATTTCCAGAGTTCCCCACTACGGTGTGCCTCATAATCAGAAAGTGGTTTTGGCATGTAAAGCCCCATAATGTGATAAACCTTTTTTTTCCATGCATGTTGTGTTTAAATGAGGTTTATTCGGGTTCAAAATTTCTACCTTAGGAGCGGCATAATACATCCTGCATTGACATTACAGTTTCTGTTAACACATGCTTTTGAAAAATCTCCCGGCTCGGCAATCATGCTTTTTAAAATGCGACTAATTTTTTTATTAGAAGTTTAGAAAATACCTTACTCACAGTATTAGGACCACAATAACATACACAGATAAGCCATTATTTTGTATCTTTTAGACAAACAACTATCTTTCTGAACTGTTGACTATTCTGCTATTGCTGGCTTAATGTAGTTATAGACTTTATTAATATTTAACTAGTTTCTTATGTTAAATTCAAAAGCCATTTAGACAAATTACCTCATAGGCAGATGCTATGCAGTTTTAAGAACTACTAAGCAGTAGTTGTGTACACTCAGTTTGTCAAATATTACTATTAGTCTACTTTTTTCACTGTTCATCACTGCTGAAGTGCTGATGATGCATTGACACAACCACCGTGATACCTCCTTAAACTGGTTAGTAACCTAGCGCAGCGTGAAGAAAGCGAGCGATAATGATTGTTAGGGGTGGAGCATTTTTGCTCGCGTAAATAAAGGCTTCCGTTCCTACTTTCGGGAACCAGAGGCTGAGGCAGCATCCCACTTGGCTTCTCTTTTGAAGCAGCACTGAAGGAAGCAAGTGTAGTAACAGCAGAATGCTTGTTTGAAGCTTAACTGCATATTGCATATGGTTGCTGACCTAGTCCTGCAAATATTACACAATGCTAATAAGAATGAAGTGCACTTTGTGCCAACGCAAGAAACAAGGTGGTAGGTTGTATGTAACTGTACAGCACAATTATAGAAGGAACTCCAATGTGATACAATTCACACAATGATGACGCCAACAGCATCAAGTCTGGCTTTCCATTAAGTCTATAGATACACAGGAGACGATATATCAGAAGAGACACATGGATTTCTAATATTAGAAACACTAGTACCCAATAAAACACTGAAGTGGATGAATAAAAAGAAGCACTGTACTGTCAGAATAAGAATCAGCTTTTATTATGCATCAGATATGTTACATCTACATGATATTTACAGTTATCTATCACTTGCAGCGTCTGTGGTCCAAATAAACAAGCAATAAGAACATGTCAGTGGTACTTAATTACAGAATTACAGAAGTCAAAGAAAAACAAGAAGGTTGTGTTAAAACATATTTTAGTGCAGGGTTCATTAAGGTTATGTGGCAAGAAAATCCAAAACTTACAGAAAACTTAGCAGAATAGTTACTGTAGTTAGTCTCGGCCATAGGAAGCAAACAGTTTAAATAGGAAGGAAGTCGCAGGGACCTCGAATGGGGAAGGTGCTTTTCCTGTAATAATTTAAGATGAACCTTTCCGTTCTAGAATTTGTTCACCAGAACACCGAGTGAGCATTTGTGAAGCTTTTTGCACAGATATGCTGTGAATGTGTAGATGTAAGCAGACATACTTAGTTGTCGGACTAATGTCTCAGGGTTAGCAAAGAAGCAATTGCATTGCTACATCCTTTTATATCACAGAGAGTGCTGTGGAAGCACGTCAAGGCGCTGCAAGAGCTGCAGGAGAAGGAAGGCCTGCGTGCAGCTAACAAGCTGTCAAAGGCGCACATCAATTACTACCAACAGGTGAGGCAACCCTAAAATAATGCATGTATAACTTCTGCAGATCTTCCTTCCTTGTCTCCAACAGGTCATGAAAGTGAAGTTGGCAGCGCAGACATTCAGCAGCTCTGTCAGCAAGGCGCTGGAGTTCGCTTCCTTGCTGAATCTGCCAGGCTTTGGCAACTGCATGGGCACTGCCAACTTCATAGCCATGGTGGACCGGTAAGGGTACTAATGAAGCATTTTCCATGCATGTTATTTCCATTTCAGTAAATATGCTGTCCTAACATTAGCTAGAATGAATGTGCTAAGCAACCATTTCATAAAATCACATGTGGATTTCTAATGGCATAGGTTCCCGTTTTCACAAACTATATGATGCTTTATGAAGTGATGCATGCAGCTCGTGACACAAATAACTCATTAGGTGCTTTTTCCTCTCAATATGAAAACCTGCCTTATTCACACAGCCAAACATATAAATATTGATACATGTACCTGAAACAATGGTGCAGTAGGCCATGTAAGCTTAGCGTGCAAAACGAAGCAAGGCCTTGAGTATATAATGGTGCCTTCAGTAGCCTTCAGCTTTCATGCAAGTACTACATGCTCGAATAATAATATCATGTGACTGTTTCTACGTTAGCATTCGTATGTAGCATATTGTAGCATTTGAATGTTAGCATTTAACTGTACTAGCAGTTCTTTTTCATAAACTACAATTTTAAACACGGAGTCACGACATGTTTAAAACATAACACATGTTTAACAATAAGCACATTTACAGGCACAGAAAAGACAGGCCAGGCCCGAAGTGTAACTAGAGATTAAATTTGGATGGCTTTGCAAAATATATTGGAGAGAAGAGAATGGTACAATAGTGGACTTAATGAACCAGCTGACATACTGTACATAAAATACTGGTAATCATGCACATGCACACTACGCAACTTCAAATGCACCAGAAATCTAAAGGGATGCTTACATAGTACTACACCATAATCAATAATGTTGGTTGTCCATAAAGAAAGAAAGAAAGAAAAATAATGACACAATAATTTGCTGTCTGTATTACACATAATCACTATGATGATAAGAGAGAAGCAGAGAGACATGCTAAGTAAGGCGCACAGTACTGACCAAGGCAATATGTATAAGATGAAAAGATGTTTCAGTTCCCCCATGAGAACCTTGTACACAATTACCGGCTGTTCACAATGACTCGCTTATGACCTTGTGAACGACGACCTAGTCAATGTGAACAAGGCACCCATGGGAGGGTCGAAACGAATTTTATTGCAATACATATTGCCTTGGTCGTCACTGTGCTTATTATGTAGCATTATGTCTCCCTACTTATTTCGTATCACCACAGCGAATGTTATGTTTACAGACAGCAAATTAATGCGTCATTGGTATTTTTTAATTATGGACAACCAACATTACTGACCAATAAGAACAGTATTAAACAACGAATGTAAGTTGGAAATGTGTTGTTCTATTGCTTGAAGAAGGATAGGACATGTACCTGTTAATTTTATGTGCATTTATGGCTACTTTATGTCATACCATGACCTAATTTTACTGATGGTGTCCTTGCTTCTATATGTCCATTCCCTCACTCAATAAAAGGCATTTGATATAATGTCCACTTCATCATTAATGTTGCACATGTGACTCATTAGAAGTGTCTACTGACACATGTCTGAAGTTAATGCCTTGGCGTCACACATTAGACACACATCAGCATTGATGTGTCTGCACTGTCTCTATCTGCATGAAAGGTTGTGCCAGTTTTTTTCCCCCAAGGTATCTATACCAACCTGCCGAAATGTCAGCCATTCTTTACAGAACTGAGAAGACATTTTGGACCGATGCAGAAAAAAGAGCAATTTAAGGTGTCTTGTAGAAGCTGTATTCCTGTGGCAGTGTGTTCTCGTGACACTGAAAACAACACTGTCTACAATAACGCCAGCATGCCACAACATAATTTTTAAGAATGTTGCTCATATTTTGTTAGCCATTGCAATGCGAAACATATGGTGACTAGCAATAGAATTTGGATGGATCGCATTTGTTAGATCTGCTGGTCTACTGCAGTCATAGTCATAGACGTATTCCTGCTAATAATTATCAATGACACTGCGTGGGTTCTCTTGCAAGTACTGTATGATTGAAATTATCCACCTCTGATGCGTAATAAATTCATCATTCCCCAGTAAGTATTTCTAAGAAACCTTGTAAAAAAATGTGCACATTTACGTTTACTTCTTTCCATGCAAGCAACTGTAAGTGAACATTGTCAGCGAAACACACAAATGTATACTCACACATATACACATAATGCACTGGAATGTGTATGAATGAGAAGAAAGGGAAGCAAGGGCCCGATTCTTCTTAGTCTTATAGTAAGAAGCCAAGAAAGACACCAAGGACTGCATACAGGAAATTACATGTACTTAATTGAATTAAAGAAATGATTTCATGGAAATGAAAAGGATGTTCTACATCTGCCGTCAAGGTTGTGAGGTGTGGCACTGGCTAACACTCCCAGCTTTTGTTCTAGTAGGTAAACATAAATCCCCCAGGAAATGGAGGGCAAAATGGCACCACAGTAGCTGAATTGGTAACAGTATTGCAGGCATAATGAGGAGACATGGATTCGTGCACCACTTGTGGCCAGTTCCTTTTTTGTCCACTTTCATTTCCATCAATTTACCATTTATTTTATCTAATTAATAAGCACATGTAATTTCCACTATGCTGCCGTTGGTCTCCTTGTTTGTCGGCTTCTCGTGACATACGAATGCCTGTGTAACCTTGAGAATTATTCATGAAAAAAACTACTCATGTGCAGTGTATGCTGCATTACAGATGTAAGCACATACAATACTTGCATCATTCACAGAATATGGACATCCAAGCAATAAGTGCAGCAAGAATGTTTCATTTAAATGATTAGAAAAGTGCTTTATTTTGACACTTACAAAAAAATTATAAACAAATAAAAAGAGCAACAAACTTATCCTTTCAAGGACTTGTTTGTGTTACGTAGCTGAGCGTGGTGCTTATATGTCTGTTAGGGACACCATAACAGCAAGTGCATTTTTACAAACAAACCCATACATGTAACAAATGTTGTAGGCATCATGAACACGTTACGTTGTGGACAATGTGAATGTGCTGAAAGCATCTTTCAGAAATTGCTTGGTCGTGTAACCTGATGCTACAGTTATCATTTCCTTTCCAGTGCATTCGACCTGCTGAACTCCAGCAACCCTGTCGCCACTGGCTTCAAGGCTCCACTGCGGCCATCAACGTTCACCTACCAGAGAGAGACCATGGAGGCCACTGGCTTACAACTGATGCAGCTGCGACTGGCGAATGAAAGGCTCGTCACCCAGGATGGCAGGCGAATGTCTGTGATTGCACTGGTATTCACACTGAAGAGTGTCTCCCAGCTGGCAGAAACGCTCTTTGATGCTGACCTGTGCAAGTAAGTGCATAGGTAGATGTAGTGTACAGGCAGAAACATAAGGTGATAAAACAACAAAAAGTTTGCCATGACGTGAAATTATGAATAGCAATTTCAAGACAGACTGAACATTTCAAACTGTCTTATGACATGTTAAGGGTGTTCCTTGTACTGTTTTCAAGAAAGCGGAGGCTGCTTAACACGTGTTAGTTTACCAAGCACAACTCTCAATGTTTGATGGACTTTTGATGTACTAGGCCAAGACCCAGCAAAAAACATGTCGTTGATGACGAGTACAGATTTGTACTCTGTTCTGGAGTATGTTCTTTTTAGGCACACGACACCCTCATAATGTGGTCAACAGTATGTGTTTATTTCATTCACAAAATAATAAATATTCATTTCACGCCAACCCTTACAAGTTTAATTTGCGTTACCACAGCTAAACAATTTGTGGCAGCAATATAGGAGCACACCATTAAGCTGTGCATTGAACCAAACTTAATGATATCCAGTGAAGCCTCGGAGCACAATAATTGAATAACCCAAGAAATGTGCTTTGCCGAATTGGCATGCATTGCTATAAAAGGCACTTCACTGAAACGTTGTTGCACATTTTTGCTTATTGTGGTTCATTGCAGCACACCCAGTAATGTGAGAAATAGGTATGTAAACAAATGCGTCCCGGATATTTGCTTCTACACGTATAAGATGGTCATTTGTGGAGCGCCCTTCTCGGAAGCCGCACTGATAGGGATCAAGGATTTTGCTCTGTTCAAGGAAATGAATGAGTCGCCGGTTAATCATTTTTTCAAACACCTTACAAATGCAACTTGTGAGGGCTATCGGGCGGTAACTTGCCACTGAGGAAGGGTCCTTGCCTTGTTTCAAAACAGGGACCACAATGGCTTCCTTCCATGCGGTTGGAAGGTACCCTGCATCCCAAATGGTGTTGAAAAGTGTGAGTAGTGTAGCCTGCGTGTCATTGTGTAAGTTTTTGAGCATTTCATACATGATTCTATCAGATCCTGGTGCGGAGCTGTTGCATGCGCTCAAGGCAGCTCTCAATTCAGCAATACAAAAAGGACGGTTGTAAGGCTCATTCTTTCGACCTTTTCTTATTAATGGCTTACGTTCTTCTGTTTGTTTGTATTTGAGAAAGGATTGTGTATAATTTGTTGGACTTGACACGCTCTCAAAATATTCCCCAAGTGAGTCTGCCTGGTCTTGCAGTGTATCGCCCTGTGTGTTTACCAGGGGGACTGAGTACGTTTGCCGCCCTCTAATCCTATTAACTCTGTTCCAGGCTTTGGCCTCATCCCTAAACGAGTTAATACTCGATAGATACTTTTGCCAGCTTTCTCTTCTGGCCTGTCGGCGGGTTCTCCTACCTTGGGATTTTACTTTTTTAAAGTTGACAAGATTTTCTGCAGTGGGCGAAGCGCGCAGCAACCCCCACGCTTTGTTCTGATTCCTACGTGCGATTCTGCATTCATTGTTCCACCACGGGACATGCCGTTTGCATGCCGAGCCGCTTAATTCACGTATGCATTTAGATGCGGCATCTATTACGAAGGCTGTGAAGTACTCCACAACAGCATCGATTTCTAAAGAAGACATGTCATCCCATGATATACTAGTTAAGTTTCGGAACCTCTCCCAGTCTGCTGTGTCAATCTTCCACCTAGGAGCGTGTGGTGGATATTCGTTTTCTTTAGGTGATCTTAGCAATATAGGGAAGTGGTCGCTGCCGTAAGGGTTGTCGGTAACTTCCCATTCAAGTTCAGGCAGTACAGACGGAGAGACTATACTAAGATCTATTGACGAAAAGGATCGGTTTGCAAGAGAGTAATATGTGGGTTCTTTCTTATTGAGAAGGCACGCTCCAGAAGAAAAAAGGAACTGTTCAACAAGGCGACCTCGTGCATCTATACGAGAGTCGCCCCACAGGGAGCTGTGCGCATTGAAATCGCCAAGAACAGCATAAGGTTCTGGCAATTGATCGATCAAGGAGTGAAATTCATGTTTGTTCAGTTGGTAATGCGGGGGTATGTAAAGGGAGCAAATGGTGATGAGTTTGTTTAGTAGGACAACTCGAACCGCCACTGCTTCAAGGGGCGTTTGTAGCTGTAAAGGTTGACACGCAATACTTCTATGAGTAAGAATCGCAACACCACCCGATGATGCGACGGCATCATCGCGATCTTTGCGAAACGTAGCATACGTACGGAGAAAGTTTGTGTGTTTGGATTTTAAGTGTGTTTCCTGTAAACACAGCACTTTTGGATTATGTTTGTGGATGAGTTCTTGCAAATCATCAAGGTTTCTAAGAAGACCTCGGACATTCCACTGAATTATTTGTGTATTCATTTTTGAAGTAAATTGGTGCTGTGTTTACGGAAACGGAAGTGATGCCTTAGATTACAGAGCTCTTTCGAGGCCCTGTAACCGGGGTTTTGCTTTTTCTGGAGCGTTCGAGGGAGCCTCGCCGCTCCTTAGGCGCTTGGTGCGCCTTGAGGGTTGGTGTAGTGTCCATTGCCTCTAGTGAGGCGCCGGACACGTGCTCTTGCGAGCGAGATGTCAGGGAGGGTGCCGCCTTGGAGGGCAAGACCCCTGCGCCCACGAGCCCGGAGGTCGATGGGGCACCCTGAGGAATTTGGGTGCGCCGGCTGTTGCCAGCGCTAGAAGGGGCGGGGGAGGGTGAGGCAGCCTCGGCTGCGCCCACCTTCGGGGTCGGTGGCCCCGTCTGCTGGGTAGACGGAGCAGCGCTAGCTGCAACCGCCGCGGGGGCAGATGGCGTAACTGCCGACTCACGGCTTGTGGGTCGGACAGCCGCCGGAGGCCGTTGTGACGCTGCCCCCTGACGCGCCACTTCGGCAAAGCTGGCCTTAGGAAGGTATGCAACCCGCCTGCGTGCCTCTTTGAATGATATGTTTTCTTTTACTTTGATTGTTACTATTTCTTTTTCTTTCTTCCAAGACGGGCATGACCGCGAGTATGCGGCATGCTCGCCATCACAATTTACACAGTGGAAAGCATTCTCACAAGCTTCAGAGGAGTGTTCGTGCGCGCTGCATTTCGCACAAGTTTGGCGGCCTCGGCAGCTCTGCGAACTGTGGCCAAAACGCTGGCACTTGAAACATCGGAGGGGATTTGGCACGTATGGTCTTACACGGAGCTTGATGTACCCGGCCTCGATTGACTCGGGCAAGACACTTGAATTGAAGGTGAGTATTAGATGTTTGGTCGCAAGTTCTTTACCATCTCGCCTCATCTTGATTCTTTTGACATTTATAACATTTTGTTCACTGAAGCCCTCCAAGAGCTCAGCCTCAGTGAGCTCCAGCAAATCATCGTCCGAGACAACGCCGCGAGAGGTATTCATCGTGCGGTGCGGGGTTACTACTACTTGGGTCTCCCCAAATGATACTAGCTGAGGCAGTTTCTCAAATTGCTTCTGGTCGCGGAGCTCCAAGAGGAGGTCACCGCTAGCCATCTTCGACACCTTATATCCTGGCCCAAAAACTTCGGTAAGAGACTTAGATACAAGGAACGGGGAGATTGTTCGCACTTGTTTAGCTGGTTTTTCTGCGTGGATGACATGAAAACGAGGAAAATTGTGGACTTGTCGTCCGAAAAACTGAAAACCTTCTTCGGTGCGCCCTCGTTTCTGAGGGCGATCAGGTAGTTTAGGAAAAGTATGTTCCATAAGTAGTGTTGCGTTTTCGGCCGCGATGCCGACCACCCACCATGGAGCCCAACAGGGGGACGTGACAGAAGTTCCTGGTAGAGAAACCCTGCCAACGCCAGCCGTACATCGCTGCTATAACCAAATACAGCATAACCAAGGCTGGCTAGCTACACAAGGTTAACCCTTGCCGCCGGGAAACTAGGAAGTGAGGAGAAGTGATGAGAAGACAGGAAAGATGAAAAAGGCAAGAGAGAAAGACGAAGATTGGAGAGGAGGACAGGAAAAGGCGACTGCCGATTTCCCCCGGGTGGGTCAGTCCGGGGGTGCCGTCTACGTGAAGCAGAGGCCAAAGAGGTGTGTTGCCTCCGCCGGGGGGCCTTAACGGTCCAAACACCCGGCATCGGCTCAACCCCCAGGATCCCCTTTTCCCCGGACACGGCTAAGCCGCGCACGACTACACGCGGGAGGGTCCAACCCTCGTGTACTCGGGTACGTGGTGTCGCAACACACCAAACGCCTGCTTACGCAGACGCCCCTGCGGGGGCTGCTGCGCCTGTCACAGATCTGAGGCCTTTCTTGCGAAGGAGATTGCGAGACCACTGGTAACGCATGTGGGACGCGGAAACGGATAATAAGCTCCACCTGATAAAACCACAGTTAGGATTCTGGCCCAGATGTCCTATTCTGTCGTCTCAGAATAGGACACACGTTTGACACCCATAATTTTCTACTCACCGGAAGTGAGCCTCCAACCTGTGGTAGATGCGGGGAGAGGCTGACCGTACTCCACGTCCTCCTGAAGTGTCGGGAAGCCGAATCTGAGAGAAAGAGACATTTTTCATTAGCATACCGACAGCACATTCCTCTTCATCCTGCAATGCTTCTTGGTCCAGAACCGCTGTTTAATACAGACACAGTGCTAGGTTTTCTTAGAGATGTGGTCTTGCATGTTATTAGTCCCAAGAATTCGTAGCGCCTCCTCTCTCGAGAGGATGTCACTGCGATAATTGTTCTGCATAGCACATGCCTCCAGGCCCTTGTGTGTTTCAAGGGCTCTAAGGAGGCAGTAGTGCTCTGGCATTTCCTATAATCAAATATATTTTACCTATCGTATTATCCTTTTTAAATGCATCTAAATTTTCATAGTACAAGTCATACGTCATCGCCATAATTTTATTATACAGATTTTACGCACTTTAGAGTGTATATCTTAAGGCCCATTTACAGCCACGTCACACCAACTTCATAGTAATCATAATTACACCGCAAACTCATTACCACAGACATGGCGCTCTTTGGTCATACCTGGCCCTTGCGCCATAAAACACCACACATCATCATCATCATCATCTTTCCCAATTTGCTGTTACGGCCCCTACACCCACGTGTTCTTTTGTTTTGGACCCATCAGTGTAGAATTGCATGTGATTTTGATATTGGTCCTGAAGAGCACGGAATTCCTGTATAATGTGTTCGTGTGGAGTGTCACTTTTCCTTGAATGTGTTAATGTCCAGTCGCACAACTGTGTGAAATCGTACCACGGGGCCAACCGTTTTGGTTTCTTGACAACCTGGAGGACGTCATGGGGAATTTCATAATCCCGGCAGTATTGCTCATACCGCAGTACAAGTGGCCTAATCATGTTTGGTTTATTTGTGTAGTGTAGGTGTGAGGTGCACTGTGTGACGATGTTGTAGCATATGTGTTGCGGTGATGACTGAATTCTGAGTACGTAAGAGAATGTGAGTAATGCTCTGCGCTGCTGTAATGAGGGTTCATTACATTCAACATATAAACTTTGAATAGGTGACGTTCTGTAGGCACCACTTGCCAGTCGCAATCCAAAGTTATGTATTGGATCAAGTTGTTGAATATAAGACTGTCTGGCTGAGCCGTAAACCACGGAGCCGTAGTCTAAAAGGCTACGAACAAGAGACCGGTAAATACGTAAAAGACAGGTTCGGTCGGAACCCCAGTGCTTATGAGATAAAAGTTTGAGGATATTCAATGCTTTATTTGCCTTAATCTTTAGTCTTTTAATGTGGGATAGAAAGTTTAGTTTTTTGTCAAAGGTTACTCCCAAGAATTTATATTCTTGTTTTACCGGCAGCGCGACATCATTCAATCTTAAATGCGGGTCTAAGTACAACTCTCGTTTTTGCGAGAATAGCACTGTAACAGTTTTTTGAGTAGAGAAGCGGAAGCCATTTTTCTCAGCCCACTCCATTAGTTTATTAATTGTTATCTGGAGCTGCCTTTCACATGTTCGTAAGTTTGAAGCGCGGCACGCTATTTGCAGATCATCGACGTATATGGAGTGCATAACTGAGCGGGGAATGACTTTGTTAGCAGAGTTCATTTTTACTATAAAGAATGTTGTGCTTAGTACGCAACCTTGTGGCAGGCCGTTTTCCTGGATAAATGTGCGCGAGAGCACAGTGCCTAGACGAATTTAGAATGTTCTGTTGGACATAAAATCAGCGAGACAGTTTAGCATTTTGCCACGGATTCCTACCGCGGCGAGGTCACGTAAGATTCCAAATCTCCACGTGGTGTCGTACGCTTTCTCTAGGTCGAAGAACACCCCCAGGAAGTGCTGTTTGTGTAAAAATGCCTCACGTATTTCGTGTTCAAGTCGGACGAGGTGGTTTGTCGTTGAACACCCTTTCTTATAGCCACACTGGTGAAAATCAATGGAGTACCGTTTATCAAGCGTGAAGGTTAACCTCGCATTTACGACACTCTCGTACGATTTTGCCAAACAGCTTGTCAGGGCAATGGGTCGAAAGCTGCTTGGGGATGTGGGGGATTTTCCTGTTTTTAAAAAAGGCACAACTATTGCATTTTCCAACATTTTGGCATGCTTCCGGATACAAATACTTTGTTAAAAAATTTAAGGAGAGCATCTACGGATGCTTCGGACAGGTGTGCGAGCATAGAATAATGGATCCGGTCAGGACCTACTGCAGTTTTTTTGCCAGCACAGAGAACCCTGTTAAGCTCTTGTAACGTAAATGGAGCGTTGTATTCGTCCCTTGACGTACAAGTAGTTGGTAGTTTCTCTTTTTCTGCCGATAGTTTGTAATTTAAGAACCTGTTTGTATAATTAGCCGAGCTAGACACGTGATAGAAATGTTCCCCAAGTATATTCGCTTGTTCTTGTAGTGTTGTCTGAGTCCCTGAAGGTGTGAGTATGGGCATCCTGTATGGTGAGTAGTCCCCCTTAAACTTCCTGACCTGTTCCCACATCCTTTTGGATGTGACTGTGCTATTAATTGTAGATACATATTCCTGCCAAGACAATTTTTCCGCCTGTCTCCGGATAAATCGGGCTTTCGCTTTGGCTTGTTTGAAATTGAGAAAATTGTTTTGTGTTGCGTATCTGCGTAAAATTCCCCAGGCCTTGTTCTGCTGCTTTTTTTGCTACGGTGCATTCACGTGTCCACCAAGGATTCAGGTTTTTCCGAACCACGCCAGAAGATTGCGGAATGGCCTTTTCAGCTGCAGAAATTATGCAATTGGTAAACTTTTCATTAATTTTCTCAATGCTTAGGTCTGTTAAAATAAGTTCCTCCAGCCTGGCACTTTCCGTAAAAACAGCCCAGTCGGCCATTTGTAACTTCCAGTGGCGTGGTTTGTGGAATATAATGGGTAGTGTTGATGTAAGGTGGATTAAAGTAGGTAAATGATCACTGCCATATGGATTCTCCAGTACGTCCCATTTAAAATCGCTAAAAATATCCGGAGAGCAAAATGCTAAATCAATGCAGCTAAAACTACGTGAGATCGGTGAAAAATGAGTTGGGGCACCTGAATTTTGAAAGACAGATGTTATTAGTCAAAATAAAACCTTCGATAAGTTGTCCTCTTTGGTCATTCTTATCGCTACCCCTAAGAGTGCAGTGAGCATTAAAATCTCCTACTAAAACAAAAGGCTCCGGCAGCTGGTCAATTAAATTTTCTAAATCTCGAGTTGTGAAATGGGTATGGGGAGGGATGTATAACGAACAGATGGTGACAGTCTTAAAGGTTAAAACGGTGACAGCTACTGCCTCAAACGCAGTATTTAGTGAAACTTTGCGTGTAGGGATGCCGCCTTGAACGACAATAGCGACACCTCCTGATAGACGACTGGAGTGCTCGCGGTCCCTTTTTATGATTGTAAAGCCTTTAAGAAAATTTGTATGCTTTGGTCCTAGGTTCGTTTCTTGAAGGCAGAATGCTACTGGTGATAATTTATTTATGATGTCTTTGATGTCACCTAGATTGTGAATTAGGCCTCTGCAGTTCCAGTGAATGATAAAAGCCATCTTATTGGGATTGGGGAAAAATACTCATGTGTGTGAGCTTACAAATTGTAGGTGACATGTATTTAAAAGCTGATCACTCTTATGAAGGGCGGTAACCGTTCAGGTTACCTTTCCCTTTCTCACAGAAGTTATAATATGTTTCTTCTTCTGTGTGCGCTCCAAGGAGCGCAGGTCTTTTGGCGTCAGTGACGATGGGGGTTTTTGACTCGACCTCCATCGCCTTTTCCGAGGCACTGGACGATCGAGAGCCAGGCGCCAGACGCGCTTCTCGGGCCGTGGGGTACGCTTCAACTTCGGACCCTGCGGCACTGTTGTCTGCGGGCCCGTATTCGTCGCTGATGGAGCAGCACTGGCTGCAGCCACCAAGGGGGCGGTTGGGGTTTCTACAGGAGTACCGGAAGTGCACCCTGTAGATTCCTGAGACCGGTGTGGCGCTGCCCCCTGCCGCGTCACACTGGCATAGCTTACTTGAGGTAAGTGCGCTAGCCTTTTCCTCGCTTCATGGAATGAAATCTTTTCCTTTACAGTTATTTCAATTATTTCTTTTTCTCTTTTCCAGCAAGGGCAGCTCCGTGAGTAAGCTGGATGATCGCCCTTGCAATTGACACATTGTGCGGGAGCATTACAGTTGTCAGATGGATGGTTGTTGGCACTACACTTTGCACATGTCTCCTTTCCTCTGCATGATTGTGATGCATGTCCGAACCTCTGGCACTTGAAGCACCGCCTCGGGTTCGGTATGTATGGTCGGACGTTGGTTTTCAGTAGCCTGCGTCGAGTGAACTTGGCACAGTACTGGAGCCAAATGTAAGTATTACGTGTTTTGTGGGGATCTGCTGATCGTTTCGTCGAAGTGTTATCCTTTGTACCTTGATTACATGTTGCTCCTGGGATCCCTCAAGGAGCTCTTCGTCACTGAGGTTCAAAAAATCTTCTTCTGATATTACTCCTCTGCTGGTGTTGAGCGAGTGGTGTGGGGAAATTGTGACATTAGTGTCACCGATGCTTTTGAGTTCACTGATTTTTTCGACTTGTTCTTTCTTTGTCTGTTCGAGGAGGAGGTCTCCGCTTGCCATCTTTGATGCTTTGTAACCTGATCCAATCGTGTTTGATAGGCATTTGGATACTATGAAAGGTCACAGTTTTCTAATAGTTGTGTTGCCTTCACTGTGAAGGACATGGTACTTTGGGAAGGTGTCATAGTTTGGTTTTAATAGAAACTGAAATGTTGCTTCGGTGCGCCCTCGTTTTTGAGGGCGATCTTGGAGGGGGTGAAAAGCGTTTGCCATGTAAACACTGGAAAATTCGGCGGCGATGGCAGCCACCCACCACCCAGCCCAAATAGGGGACGCTACTAGGTTGGGAATAATACCTGCAGACGCCAGCCATGCATCGCCGCTATAACCTTATATATGACTTTCCTTAATGCTCGCACCTGTGCCTTAATTTCGTAACTTCTCATTCTCGCTGCTTTGGCCATGCTGACTGACATCTAGCACAAAGGTTAGGCAAAAGTAGCTAAGCATGTGCATGTGTTGTGAGGCAAGCTGCCCACATCTGTTAGCCGGGGGGGGGGGGCTTATGGGGTTTCAGCACCCCCCCCCCCACGAAAATTTTTCATGCTGTCGTAGGCCGCCGACCAGAACAGCCCCCAGCGCCGGAAATCATGCTAGATTTTGTGTGGAATGTCCTTTTCACGCTCGAAAAGGCATTGCAGCGCGAACATTGCGAAATCGGGCTGGATTTCGCGCCAACGCCCATGCACCGGGAGTCACATAACGCAAGGATCCTCATCCTACCAGTAAGTTTCAAGGGCGCTTTGATGGCGAGCGGGCTCGTCGCGGCATCTCGCGAAGGCCGCGGAATCTACGGACCCCATGGATTTCCATTCTGAAACTTTATGGGTATAAAGTTCTCATAAACTTTTGATGCGAAAGGTACATTGTCATTTCCAAAGTCGTGCTTTAGATTTTAAACTCCGTAACTTTGTGGGTTTAATGTTGTTATAAACATTTGACGCCAAAGGTGCATTGACTCTCCTAATGTCGTACATCGTACCATACAACGAGACGAGCCGAATCAGCACACTATCAGACAAGTTGAAAAAGCACGCAATGAGGTCCGATGAGACGAAGCGTTGTGGTGGTTTATTTGTGCAGTTATTTCATAGAAAAGAATATCATCATTGTTTTCAAATCCGCCAAAGCATCCACGTCAAGACACTAAAGCCAGCAAAGGTTAGTTAAATGTGGTTTGGTGGCGCAAAAGCGGCTAAGGCTATGCTACGCCAAACACGAGGTGTTTTATAATACTATTTAAGAGGAGAAAGGCTGTGCTAGTCTATATATTATGTAAAAAGCCAGTGTCGTCCAGGAATTTACGCAGGTCAGGTAATGGGATTATCGAATCATCTCCTAAAATTAAAGCAGGATGTAAAGGTACGTGCATTTTATATAGGTTGTGCAAAATGTTTCGTCTTTGTACTTCAACGTGTGTGCATGTGAGGAATATATGCATGACTGTTAGTTGTTCTCGGCATTTTTCACATGTTCGCACGTCTTCTTTTGTAAGTAGATAATTGTGTGTGAGGTGTGTGTGCCCAATGCGTAGTCGGCATAGAACTACTTCAAAGAAGCGCTCCTGGTGGTTGCACGACTTCCACTCACCAAGTACGGGTTTAGTGAGATATAGCTTGTTTTCTCTACAATGGTCCCATTCGTGTTGCCACTTTGACGTTAAGGCCTTCCTAATGGCCTGGATACTATCTTTATATGGAAGTGTTGTGTTTATTATGTCTGTGTATGCTGCCATCGATGCACATCTGCTGCTTCGTTACCCGGTATCCCAACATGACTTGGTACCCAGCAGAAGCGGATTGATCTCCCGTATTTGTTAAGCGCGACCATGTTTAGTATGTCTCCTAACAGGGATTCACACTCAGATTTCAGATTTAGAGCCTTCAGTGTACTTAAGGAATCAGTGTATATGACTGTGTTATTGTGCTTGCCAGTGATAATCTTTTTAACTACAACCCATACAACATAAACTTCAGCAGTGAAAACAGAAGCATGTTTTGGTATACGAATACTTGTTTCCCAATTTTCTGTTACGGCCTCTACACCCACGTGTTCTTTTGTTTTGGACCCATCAGGGTAGAATTGCATGTGATTTTGATATTGGTCCTGAAGAGCACGGAATTCCTGTATAATGTGTTCGTGTGGAGTGTCTCTTTTCCTTAAATGTGTTAATGTCATCTAAGGTCATCTAAGGCCAAAGAGCGCCAGGACATGTGTTATGGTTTAATAAAATTGTGAGTTTACGACTATGACTTAAAATAAAGGCTGTATAGAGGCCTACACGTAAGATATATATTTAAATACTAGTGCATGAATTCTAGAATAATTACTAAGATAAATATAAGGCCTTAAATGCATTTGCGACAGGCACACAAGTTAAATTATTCTGGATTGTCCAAGTCCCTTGCTGTACAATTCTTGCTTACGCAAGAAGTACAAGATCTTAGACATACTTTTGTGCATCAGACTGTGCCTCACCTGTGAGACAAATCTGAAGATTAGGATGGTATGACATGATGTCGAAAAAGTTAACTTGCGCAAGATAATTAAGTACTCTTTTAAAGTTAAAAAGTGCACCCTCTGATAAGAACATCGAGGGAGGGAGTGGTATATGGTGTGAGTAGAGCTCTCTAAAATGAGCCAATCGGTCTCGGTAAAGTTCAGGACATTGAATGGGGACATGTAGGATGGTTAAGTTCTCACCACAGCGTGTGCACGTCGGTAGGTCAGTTGCAGTCAAGAGGTATTTGTGTGTTCCATAAGTGTGTCCTATTCTGAGTCGTGCCAGTGTGACTTCGGTGTGTCTATCAATCTTCAGTGGAAAAGATTTGGTTAACTGCGGCTTAAGCAGGTGCAGCTTATCTTCAACTTCCTTGTCCCATTCAGCTTGCCAATGATTACGGAGCGCAATTCGTACCACTGGTTTCATGTCCACGCCAGGTATCCAGGTTACATCAACGGTATCCCGATGAGCCGCTTGTACAGCATTTTTGTCCGCCATTTCATTGCCTGCGATCCCAGAGTGTCCTGGCACCCAGCATACACGTAAGATAAATCTATGATGATGTTTGAGGTTTAATGGCGCAAGGGCCAGGTATGGCCAAAGAGCGCCATGCTAGTGGTGATGAATATATCGTGGTCTGATGGGATCTGTGAATTTAATGTGACGTGGCTGTAAAGGGGCCTAAAAGAGTTTGTGTGAATTGCATAAAAAATACACGTAATAAAATTATGGCAATGATTAATGACCTGTACTATGATCACTAAAATGCATTAAGAAAGAATGATGCTATATATAAAATATGTGATTATCTAGATGTATAAAATAGTCTAGAGCACTACTGCCTACCCGGGGCCCTTGAAACCCAAGGGCCTAGAGGCATGTGCTATACAGAGAATCTATCCTAGCGATATCCTCTGGAAAGGGGATGCACTACGAAATGAATGGGCTTGTAACATGTAGTACAACATCTTTTAAGAAAGCGAGGACTGCTTTGGTACCAAAAAGCGGTTCTACCCCAAGGAACATGGCCGGATGCAGGGGAATACAATGGCGGTATGCAAACGGGAAATGTTTCCTCCTGTCTCTTTCGGCTTCCCGGCACTCCAGGAAGACATGGAGGACGGTAAGCCGGTCGCCACATCTGCCACAGGTTGGAGGCTCGTTACCGGACAAGAGAAAGTTGTGAGTGCCAAATGTGTGTTCTATTCGCAGTCTAGTGAATAGGACATCTGTTTTTCGTATTTTCGTAGTTGGGTGCCAGGGACCTAACTTCGGCTTAATTAGATGAAGCTTATTACTTGTTTCTGTGTCCCACAAGCGTTGCCAGTGGCTTCGGAGTTTGTGTCTTAGAAACGGCTTCATGTCTGTGGCAGGGACAGCAGCAGAACGAATACCTTGCGATGCTATTGATTTGGCGATCTCGTCGGCAAGCACGTTTCCCTCGATTCCTCTATGGCCAGGAACCCAGCATATTACTACATGGCTATGTGACAAGTAGATGTTACATAAGAGTGAGTACAGTTCATTGAAGACAGGATTCGTATGCTTTTGAGAAGAAATAAGTGCTTTTACAAGACTTAAAGAGTCTGTGAATATGATGGCTTTGTCGAGTTTCAGTTTCTTTATATGTCTTACTGCACACAGTACTGCGTAGACTTCTGCAGTGAAGATACTTGTTATGGGGTTCAACACGTCAGATTCAGTAAAAGAGGGACCCACAGCAGCGTAGGATACGCCAGCATGTGATTTTGATGCGTCTGTGTAAAACTAGGAGCAGGAGTACTTCAATTGAAGCTCCCAGACAGACTTTCAACATTTCAACATTTCAACATTGAATTGAAGCTCCCATACAGACTCTCAACAGGGCTTGTTCTAAATGCGCCAGTGGCCAGGCGGATTCCCAGATGGTGAACGGGGTCTAACATCTTTAGTGCGCTTGGGGCGGCAGAGTGATATACTACGGCACCATAGTCTATTCCTGATCGAACTAGGCTCCTGTAAAGATTCAACAGGCACTTCCTGTCGCTACCCCATGTTGTGTGGGATAGGATTTTAAGTAGGTTCATTGTTTTTAGACATTTTGTTTTTAGACATTTTAGGTGTGGAATGAAAGTAAGCTTGGAGTCAAGTATAACACCTAGAAATTTGTGCTCTTTGTTAAAAGGAATTTGTTGTCCGCTCAGTTCTAGAAAAGGATCTGGGACCAGGCCTCTCTTTCTTGTGAAGAGGAAGCAGGAACTTTTGTGGGGGTTGATTTTAAATCCATTTTGGTCTGCCCACATGGACACCTTGTTTAGGGCCTGCTGTACCTGTCTCTCGCAGACTGTGAGGTTGCAGGATTTGAAGCCTATTTGTATATCGTCTACATAGACGGAATAATAGCTGGTGGTAATGATGCACGAAGCGTGTTCATCTTTACGACAAAGAGTGTGCAGCTGAGTACGCCACCCTAGGGTACCCCAGTTTCCTGTATGAATGTACGCGACAGTGCAGGACCTATTTTCACCCGAAATGTACGGTTCTCTAGGTAGCTCTCTATGATAGTTAACATATTGCCGCGGATGCCCAGCGCCGAAAGGTCGCGCAGGATTCCGTACCGCCAGGTTGTGTCGTATGCTTTTTCCATATCCAGAAATACAGATAAGAAGGATTGTTTGTGTACGAAGGCATCGCGAATGCTCGCTTCGATGCGCACGAGATGGTCGGTTGTCGATCGCCCTTCCCTAAAACCGCATTGAAATGGGTCAAGCATTTTACTAGATTCTAGGAGATGTATCAGACGGCGATAGATCATTTTTTCGAAAAGCTTACAGAGGCAGCTTGTAAGCGCTATGGGACGGTAGCTAGTGAGCAATGAAGTGTCTTTACCATGCTTCAAAATAGGGATCACAATAGCCTCCTTCCACTTCGATGGGAGATAACCATCAGCCCAGATGGCATTGAGAAGTGCCAGTAGCGTGATTTGTGTGTCTGAGTGCAGGTGTTTAAGCATATCATACATGATTCTATCGGGGCGCGGTGCAGAGCTCCGACATACCGACAAGGAGGCTTTAAGTTCAGCAATGGTAAAAGGGCGATTATAAGGATCGTTTGGCGTGCATTTCCGATTCAGAGGCTTGAGTTCTTCTATTTCTTTATATTTAAGGAAGTTCTCTGAATAGTGAGTGGAGCTAGACACGCGCTCGAAGTGTTCACCCAGAGCATCAGCCCGGTCTTGCAGGGTATCGCCTTGTGTGTTTACGAAAGGGAGGGAGTATGTTTGTCGCCCTCTTTTGCTATTTACCTTGTTCCAGACTTTGGCCTCATCTGTATACGTATTGATACCCGATAAAAACTTCTGCCAACTGTCTCTTCTGGCCTGTCGGCGGGTTCGCCTGCCTTGTGATTTAACTTTTTTAAAGTTGATTAGATTCTCCGCAGTGGGGGAGGCGCGTAGCAACCCCCACGCTTTGTTTTGTTTCTTTCGAGCGATCCTACAAACGTCGTTCCACCACGGGACACGCCGTTTACATGCCAAGCCATTCACTTGTGATAAGCATTTATATGCGGCATCTATTATGAAAGCTGTGAAAAACTCCACTGCAGCATCAATTCCTAACGAAGACATGTCAGCCCATGAGATACTAGTAAGAGATCGAAATTTCTGCCAATCAGCTGTCTCAATCTTCCACCTAGGAGCGTGTGGTGGATATTCGTTTACTTTAGGTGATCTTAGCAGTATAGGGAAGTGGTCGGTGCCGTAAGGGTTGTTGGCAACTTCCCATTGAAGTTAAAGCAGTACACACGGGGAGACTATGCTAAGATCTATTGAAGAATAGGTTCTGTTTGCAAGAGAGTAATATGTGTGTTCCTTCTTATTCAACAGGCACGCACCAGAAGAGAGACGGAACTGTTCAACAAGTCGTCCTCGCGCATCTATACGAGGGTCGCCCCACAGGTAGTTGTGTGCATTGAAATCGCCAAGAACAAAATAAGGTTCTGGCAATTCATCTATGAAGGACTGAAATTCATATTTAGTTAACTTGTAATGTGGGGGTATGTAGAGCGAGCACACAGTGATAAGTTTCTTTAGGAGAACAGCACGAACCGCCACTGCTTCAAGGGGCGTTTGTAGCTGCAAACGTTTAAACGCTATGCCTTTCTGAATAACAATGGCAACACCGCCCGATGATGCGACAGCATCATCGCGATCTTTGCGATAAGTTATGTACTGTCGGAGAAATTTTGTGTGTTTTGATTTTAGGTGCGTTTCCTGTAAACACAGCACTTTTGGATTGTGTTTGTGTATGAGTTCTTGTACGTCATCCAGGTTTCTAAGAAGACCTCTGACGTTCCATTGAATAATTTGTGTATCCATATTTAGAGTAAATTGGTGCTGTGTGTACGGAAATGGAAGTGATGCCTTAGGTTGCAGAGCTCTTTCGAGGCCCTGTAACCGGGGTTCTGCCCTTTCTGGAGCGTTCGAGGGAGCCTCGCCGCTCCTTAGGCGCTTGGCGCGCCGTGAGGACAGGTGTAGTGTCCATTGCCTCTTGTGAGGCGCCGGACACATGCTCTTGCGAGCGAGAAGTTTTCTGTGAGAGTCTCGCCTCGGAAGGCAAGAGCCCTGCGCCCACCAACCTGGAGGTCGATGGGGCTCCCTGTGGAATTTGGCTGCGCCGGCTGTTGCCAGCGCTGGGAGGGGCCGAGGAGGTCGAGGCAGCCTCGGCTGCGCCTACCTTCGTGGCCGCTATCGGCCCTGCGGGATCGCTGCGCGTAGCGCAGGTTGCCGCAGATGACTCTTGTGTGGCCGGCAATCCAAAGGTAGCCTGGCCTGTTTGCTTGTTGGATGGCGTAGGCTTACCTACTTCCACCCTGGGGGCAGGAGCCAAAGGTGGCTGCTCGCAGGACGCGGGCTGGGCACTTGGCAATGGCCGCTGCGACGCTGCCCCCCGACGCGCCGCATCAGCATAAGCTGTGCTGTGGAAAGGTGAGCACCGTTTACGGGCTTCCTTAAACGAAATATTTTCCTTGACTTTAAGGGAGATTATATCTTTTTCTTTCTTCCAGTTCGGACAGGAGCGTGAGTAAGCTGGATGGTCACCACTGCAGTTCACACAGTGAGGTGTGCCACAGCAGTTGTCGGAGGGGTGGCCCTGCACTCCACACTTTGCACAAGTTATTTGACCACGGCAGCTCTGCGAGCCGTGGCCGAACCTTTGGCATTGGAAACAACGTCTAGGGTTTGGAATATATGGTCGGACAGTTAGCCTAATGTATCCCGTTTCAATGGTTTCCGGCAGAACGCTAGTTGCAAATGTTAAGACGAGGTGTTTGGTCGGAATTTCTTTGTTGTCTCTTCTAAGGGTAATACGTTTTACATCGGTCACATTTTGATGTTTCCACCCTTCCAGGAGTTCAGCTTCTGTCAAATCCTGAAGGTCTGCCTCTGACACGACTCCGCGTGAGCGGTTCATTGATCGGTGTGGTGTAACAGAAACTGGAATGTTGCCAAAGGTCACCAGACTGCCTAGCTTTTCGTATTGATTTTTCTGTGGGATCTCAAGAAGATCTCCGCTTGCCATTTTCGTCACCCTATAACCTGACCCTAAGGTTTCGGTCAAAGATTTTGAAACTATGAATGGTGAAATGAGTCTGGCCTGTTTTGCAGCGTTCTCACTATGTACAACATGGTATTTCGGGTAGTTCTCTTTGGTGCGGGTCATATATGTACTTAAGTCATCGGTGCGTCCCCTCTTCTGAGGGTGACGATCAAGTAGGCGCGGAAATGCGGGTGTTCCCATAGTATGTTAGTTCGTTTTCGGCAGCAATGGCGGCCACCCACCATGGAGCCCAACAGGGTGACGCTGCAGCACTTAACGTGTAAGGCTGCAGACGCCAGCCGTGCATTGCTGCTATAACCTAATATAACATACCCAAGGGAGGGCACATACACAAGGTTAACCCTAGCCGCCTAGAAAAATTAGGAAGTGACGGAAGAGAAGAGATGATAGGACCGTAAATGAGAGAAGATAGGAAAGAAAAAGATTGAAGAGGGGGACAGGAAAAGGCGACTGCCGATTTCCCCCGGGTGGGTCGGTCCGGGGGTGCCGTCTATGTGAAGCATAGGCCAAAGAGGTGTGTTGCCTCCGCCGGGGGGCCTTAAAGGTCCAAACACCCGGCATCGGCTCAACCTCCAGGATCCCCCTTTCCCCAGACACGGCTAAGCCGCGCACGGATACACGCGGGAGGGTCCAACCTCGTGTGCTCGGGTCCCTGGTGTCGCCACACACGAAACGCCTGCTGACGCACACGCCCCTGCGGGCGGAAGAATGTGAGTGGTGATACATATTATAATAAGTCGGTTCGTTTTTATTGAAGAGGCATGTTTCAGTGTTTACTAAAAAGTTTTCTACTAATCGACCTCTCGCGTCGCATCGTGTGTCTCCCCACATCGTGTGGTGAGCATTAAAATCTCCCACAAGAATGTAAGGTTCGGGAAGTTGGGTAATAAGGTTGTAAAAGTCTGTTTTTTTGAGATGATGGTTCGGGGGTATATAAATAGAACAGACAGTGATTAATTTATTAAAGAGAATGGCCCGAACTGCGACTGCCTCAAGGGTCGTCTGAAGGGCGGCATGTCGGCAAGCTACAGACCTGTCCGCTATTATTGCTACTCCGCCAGAGGCGTTAGCTTCATCGCGGTCTCTTCGGAAGATGAAGTATTTGCGAAGAAGGTTTGTGTTAGTAGGTTTCATATGTAGCTCCTGAACACACAGCAACTTGGGATTGTGTTTGTGTAGTAGTTCTCTAATGTCATCGAGGTTATTTAGAAGTCCTCGTACATTCCACTGTAGTATTTGTGTAGCCATTATGCCATCTGTGTTTAGTGCTGTGTGTTTAAGACACGATGATTAGCTCACGGGCCTTTTTCAGGCGCCGTGACGGGAGTTTTGTCTCGTTTGGAGCGATCGAGAGTGCCTCGCCGCTCCTTCGGCGCTGGTGGCGCCGTCTTGCTGGTGGTTGTGTCCATTGCCTCTTGCGAGGCGCTGGACACACGCTCTTCCGAGCGCTTTGTTTGGCGTGAAGGGCTGTGTTGCCTCCGCCGAGGGGCCTTAAAGGTCCAAACACCCGGCATCGGCTCAACCCCCAGGATCCCCCTTTCCCCGGACACGGCTAAGCCGCGCACGGCTACGCGCGAGAGAGTCCAAGCCTCGTGTGCTCGGGTACGTGGTGTCGCAATACACCAAACGCCTGCTGACGCAGACGCCCCTGCGGGGCGATCTGACCTGCGAGACGTCACGCCGCCATGTGGGTGCCTTCAGTCTTCTAGGTGGTGTTGGCTAAACTCGCACCTCGCGAAACCCCCTCCGAGTTCAACTCGGGAACATGGAGGCGGCAGCAGCAGCTTGTTTCATTGCATCCAGCGACACCATGCGTCAGTATGACCGTCTGGACCCGTTCACGTACGTGACCGACGTGGAGTTTCAGCGTCATTTTCGCCTGTCGAAGACATCAGTGTGCTGGCTGTGTGACGAGCTAGGCGAATACTCTCGTCTGCGGAGACAGCGTGGCGGGCTTCATTCGCTCACTGTCGTAGAGCAAGTCCTCTGCGCCCTCCATTTCTAAGGAACTCGGAGTTTTCAGGGAAACGTCGGCTCTGGGCGTTCCATTGGACGTCATCAAACTACTGTAAGCACCTGTGTCAGAGATGTCTCTGACGCACTTATCGATGGGGCAGTGCGGAAACGGTGGCTGGATTTCCCGAAGACTGCGGGTGAACGGGCGTATATAAAAGAACGCTTCCTACTTCGCGAGAACATTACGAACGTCGTCGGGTGTGTTGACGGAACGTACGTAGGAGTTAAGGCACCTTCAAGGTCAAACCCAGACAAGGTCAAGGCCAACTAC
Organism: Dermacentor variabilis; assembly: GCF_050947875.1. Lineage (NCBI taxonomy): Eukaryota > Metazoa > Arthropoda > Arachnida > Ixodida > Ixodidae > Dermacentor > Dermacentor variabilis. The sequence continues at coordinate 135,530,975 of NC_134571.1, forward strand.
TCTACAAGGAAAGCACACTATGCCTTGAACAAAATGGCGGTAAGTACATCTTCCTTTTACCTTCATGCTTGTCATAATTGGCGTAATATTGTACCATGTGAGTTACTGAACACTTGAACATACAATTCAGAATTAATTTGTTTCTTCACATGATGTGCCAAACATGTTCCCACATTGGATTTTTCTTGGGTAGTTCTAGTAATTATAAAAAAATAATGCTGTTTCATAAGCAGTGATGTGGCTGCTTGGGCTCACATTGCACTAGTAATATGCGTTGGTATCGCAGAAATATTCGAAATTTTCTTGCAAGTGTGCGATGCTGACCTGCGCATCTCAGATATTGATGCCAAGTTTCCTTGGTCCTGCCATTATGTGTATGTTTGGAAGAAATTGGCCTTGAGACGGCATTTCGAGCGGGGGCTCGCGACTGCTTGCTTGGCAAGTATTTTTTTCCCTAAGTGGCTGGATCCGCCGTTAACAACACACGGGGTGCCTTACAGGATTCATGGCAATAAGCTTTGCGATAGAAGGCGAAATATGAAAGGAAGAAAGTCAGAGCTCTAACAAAAGTGGATGCTGAGAATTCGCAACCGAGAAAGAGGGCTGCAGTGAGTGAATGTGCTGCCCCTGTACGTTATGAGAGACCATGTACAGTAAATATTTCAAATGTTGTGTAGCCAGGCAGACAGCACGTATGCTTTTGCCATCTGGCCGACAAAATAGATGTTAGCTTTCAGGCAACTGCCATGGTCGAAACTGAAGATGTGGAAACAATTGCTTCTAACATTTCGGCCATGGCAAAGGAATTTTCAAAGGCCAGGCCAGACATGGCCTTCGTTGAAGATTCCACGCACAGGACGTTGGCCAGCAGGAGAGAATGGTCGGCCAAAGAGAGTCCATCTGTTGAGGAGATGCTGCAGAGGTATCCCGTGCTATCCATCAGCTCCACTGTACGTTTTTCAATGAATACATCTGAATCAATGATGTCAGAAAACTTCCCAGAGGAATTGAGTACTACGCTGTTTTGCTCACGTCGATCCAATCTCGAGATCCGCATTTTGCATATTACTCATGCATTTATTCTAAGTTTATTATTTCGTCATGCTTTTTTAATCCTCGTTCTGCACTTTAGGTGACGCAAACTATTGAATAGTTATATTGCTGTACACCTTAATGTACACCTTACGCCCCCATTATGCATAGAGTGGCTTCAATCACAATACAGCAAACTTAACCCTGCTATGTCAAGCATGGTTTGTGTGGTGCGTCGAATTAGCAATTGTAAACATGTGGCATTTGATGCATACGGCAAGTAAATTACAGGAATTGTACTAAAGCTTAGCACCTATACTTGTTCATGCCTTCTAGTGCACGGAGTTTAAGTAAAGCCTTTTAAATTGTGCTCATGTTAGGAATGTTATGTATCACGTGTGATATGTAGAGTGGTGTTGTAGGGTTAACCACTGCAGCCTTCTCAAGGTTATACCCCTGTCACATGGGCACCCGCAAACTACTGTTAACTCCGCTGTCTTTATTTCGAGGGAGATGCACTTGATGTCCCACCGTCGCCCTTCCGATATGGGAGTTTAATAGAGCTTTTAGTCTAGAGATATCGGCAATCTCCATCGGCGGCTCAAAGCAGTGTTCTCATGCGAATACTTGTTACACTGAGAATTCAATGACTGTTTGCATTAAAATTAATGTTGTGTGTTTAGAACGTTTCTATTGAACTGTATAAAAGTGAAAGCACAATTCAGCAAGAGTTATGCTTGCTGCTGCACAATACTCTCGGTCTAGGCCACTTGGCGTCGCTTTCAGGGTGTTTACATGATTCCGACAGCATCGGCTTTGGTCGGCTTGTCAGGCTGAAATATGCCTGTCAAGTTCATGCAAACACTAGCCGGTTGGGCTGAACAAGAATCGAGTCGGGCTCAGTCAGCCCGACTGCATGGGGTAGCTTCATCCAGCCCAACCCGTTTGCAGCGTGCATGTACACGCAGCCTGCACTGAGACTTGCACGGGAACACTGACATTGCGATTTAGGTGCCGACAGCAGAAATAGCATTATTACGAGACCAAGACAAGCACTGTGCAGTAAAACCTTATAGCAGCGATAAGACCCACGAAATAGAGCTGTTGCAGATGACATCGGCAACCAGAAGCCCAGTTCGAACGTGTTGATTTTTTGGCTCGAAGCTGTGTGCGGTCGTTGTCGAGACTCGTCAGAAGAGAGTTTATGTAAACGCAGTCAGGTTGGGCTCGATGAGCCCGAGTTCTGACTCGCCTTGTTTCCGTCTGGTTGATGCAAACATAGGCTTTGTCATGCTAGTAGCACCGTGGTTGGCGTGTTCACTAATAACTGACACCGGCACAATAGACAAAATAAAAGGAACGCTCACAAGGTCACCGTGTCCAAAATGTTGGGTTTAGTGTAGTTTGCAGCAGTTCGGGTGGCAGAACGCAGAGCCTACTTGCGACGCCACCAAGGAAAACACATAAGCACAGGGTGGTTAGCATCGCTGTAAGCACTGCGATGTTTAGCGAGAGCACTTTGATTTTGAACGAGGTGTACGTATTTCGCCTTAATATATTGAATAATGTTTTATGGAAGGAGCGTCAACTATAATAGCTATGAGCATGATTAGAAGTTACACTCTGGTACTTGTAGAAAACCAAACACGACTGAATGCGCCTCTCGCGGCTTCTTTTAAAAACTCGTTATTTCCTGCATGGCATGACCACAATTTCCTTGAGGTCGAACTCCCTTCGGAAGTTTCGCGCTCCCTTATCCTAACGGTGTTTGTGGGTACCCGTGTGACGCAGATATAAAGCTGCCTTGGTCTGTTAGCCTTCATTTGCACATGAGCGCCTGCTTCTGGCAGAGAGCCGTAGTACTGAAATAACGTCTTCCTCATGAACCCAAGAAAAGCAATAAAGCTTTTAAAAAAGAAAAATAGAGAAAAATCTCCTTGATGTACCAATGAATGAAACAGCTGCAGTACAGATAGAGCGAAAGAACAGAATATAGAAATCAAGTAAAAAGGTTTTGGGGGAACACAAGATATTTCACCTAGAGAAATGAAAACATGTAAATCCAGGTTAGGTTTATTGCATCTAGATGTTTCACTCTTAAAGTATAAACCCCTTGTAAGCGATCTCGTGCACGGTGGCGACAAGTGACGCGATGGAGATGGCTGTCATGTCTACTCATCTGAGAGCTGAACCCCACGTCAGCAACGACTTTGAGGAATGTTTCCCTGGTGTTGCTGGTATGAAGGCAGTAAATATGCAGAAGGACTGGCATTACGCATAGTCGAATAATTTAAGCTGATTTATTTTGCTGTACAGAGCAGTGTAAAATATTTAGGAAGGTGTTGCAGTAAGCTTTTTATCCTTGCATGTATAAAAATTCAGTCGTTTGCTTGTTCCGTGCGAGAACTGATAGTATGTCACTGATGTACATGCTGTTCGGCTTCAGACTTTTGGCTAGTCGCTCATAGCACTTATGGTTGACGAGTTATGAATTCTAAACCTTCTGGTGAATTTTCAGAACCAAGCGGCAAGACTGAGTAATCTCTCCACGACAGCGCGTTTCGCCGCTTGTTGCAGCCGTGCACAGAATTGCTCGGCAGGGCTATTGGAAGAACATGTCCTGCTGCATTTCTGGTGTGTGAATGTGGCAGATAGTAACCCTGGCATTTAATTTTTTATTTACTCTTTTCCAAAGTAGAAGTTCTATTTCAATGTGGCTTTGTTGGTCTCTGTAAACTTGAGAAAGGGCAGGTATTATAAAAGATTGGCAAAAAGTAGGAAAAGTTAGACAGCGTAACAGGGTCCCATTCCATAACAGAAAATGACCACAATGTTCCAAGGAAGTATTGATGGAGCCAGATCAAATATGATGGTTAGCAGTTTGATCTCACATCTGAGGGATTGTGGTGCTAACCTGAAATGTGGCACTGATATGTCCCACAGTGATAAAAAGGTTTATTTACCATGAATAATTAGAATGTACACTATTACAAGGTCTGAGGCCGGTGCTTCAAAGCCTTTTTTCGAATACTTGAGGCACAGCCTCTTTATCTGAATTTTTGTATTTGGTGCATGACAACTTTGACTGCGCCCATATGTGAGCATATCTGCAACTCCTTTATCCATCTTAGTGAAATCATCAACCTGACTACACATCTTGCAGAGGTGCTGCCCTGTCCTATATTGTATGGTAGGTGAAGCATGACTACAGAGCTCATGTTAGTGCTTTATGAATGTTTATAGGTGCAGCTGGAATTCAATCAGCCAGTACTGATGTCACATCAGAAGCACGCTTGTCCAAAATACTTAGGTGGAGCCACTCTAATTTCCATTTTTGTCATTTTCTCGCTTACAAAAGCTCTGTTATTGCTGCAAATGAATCGCTATTACAGAAGCCTAATCTTTCAATCTAGCTTGACTTTTCATTTTTTTTGTCGTCTCCCTTTTGTGCTGAAGGACAATCTGTAGGCTCTGCTGGCCATTCATAGCATTTTTGGTGGTATTTTGGTGATAGTCCTCGAATTCAGTAAAACAAAAATGTGATGAGTATTCATCTCAGTTATGGTGCTTACTATGTTTCAGTTCACATGGCAGAGCTCTCAAGTGCAAGGCAAAGAACATGAGGAAGACGTTGCCCTCTGGGATTGCGGAGCTTGACGCTAATCGGCAGAAAGCTCCGAAAAGAAAAGATGCACATAGTGAGAGAGGTGACAGTACGAATACTGTCAAACCGTGCATCAGAAACTCACTCATAGCAGTGTCCTGTTTTCTCAACTTCCAGTTAACTTCACACATTTTGCTCATAGGTGATTGTATACTTTTGTGCTGCATTTATAGCAATAAATCCGACTGGATTACTGCTATGATTCTAGTTTGTGCACTCTTCAGAAATATTTTGCCTCGAATCTGACATTTCCTACTTTTTACAGAAATTACCTTATATGACTCTGTTTCGCATATTTATTAAGGCAACCCAATTTGCATACAATAGAGAGTTTTAGTATAGCGCGAGCTAGCGTATAGCGCGCGCAATTCATTGCGTGCACCGTATTACGCATGCACAGTACGCAAAAATAGAATTTGCGTTTGGTGGCCGCACGCAATGCTCGAAATTTAGAGGGAGACGCTAACGCTCGGAAAGCATCGACGCTAATAGCGTTGTCGAACATAGCGGCACCCATGGCTCCCGCTTTACCGTGAATTCTCGGGATGGCTACGCTCTCACTCTCGTTGATCGCCAGCAACAATTGAAATGAGCTTTCGCTTCAACTAAACTCATCTGATGATGATGATGATGATGATGATGTGTGGTGTTTTATGTCGCAAGGGCCAGGTTTGGCCAAAGAGCGCCATGACAAGTGATATAGTGTTAAGGATGCATTATGGAAGATGTGACTTTGCTGTAAAGAGGCCTAAAAATAGTCGCTGTAAAGTGCGTAAAATCTACGTGCTATAAAATTATGGCGATGTCTAATGACGAATACTATGAACATTAAAATCCATCGTAGAAGAATGATGCATTGTTTAAAATATGCGAGATGACAAATTGCTTACAACGCTACCGCCTCGCCAGAGCCCTTGAACCACAACGGCCTAGAGCCATGTGCTATTCAAAATAATTATCGCAGCGGCATCCTCTGAAGAGAGGAAGCGCTACGAACGTGTGGGGCTAATAACATGCAATACAACATCTTTCAAAAAACCTAGGAAGGCGTTGGGGTCAAAAAGTGGTTTTGGACCAAGTAACATAACAGGATGAAGGGGGTTGTGTTGCCGGTACGCTAAGAGAAAATGTTTCTTTCTTTCAGATTCGGCTTCCCGACACTCCAGTTGGACGTGGAGGACGGTCAGCCTCTCCCCGCATCTACCACAGCTTGGAGGCTCGTTTCCCGTGAGTAAAAAGTTATGTGTGCCAAAAGTGTGTCCTATTCTTAGACGGCAGAATAGGACGTCTGTCCGGCGGGATATTGTTACAGGAGGCCAGAAACCTAATTGCGGCTTTATTACATGCAGTTTATTATTTATTTCTTCGTCCCACATGCGTTGCCAGTTGTTTCGTAGTTTCCTTCTTAAGAAAGGCTTCAGGTCTGTGACAGGGACAGAAGCAGTAGGATTAACTGCATGAAATGAAGTTGATGTGGCCATCTGGTAGGCTAGAACGTTTCCCTCGATGCCCCTATGTCCAGGCACCCAGCATATAATCACATGTTGGTTAGATATATATGCTTTACACAGTGCGGAGAAGAGCTCATTAAATACTGGATTTTGGTGATTACAGAAAGACATCAAGGCCTTCACAACACTGAGGGAGTCCGTGTATATAACTGATTTCTGGAGTTGTGATTTATTTATATGCTTTACGGCCGACAGCAGTGCGTAGGCCTCAGCCGTAAAGATACTAGTTTCCGGATGCAGTACGTCGGATTGCGAGAAGGATGGACCGACGGCTGCATAGGACACCCCGTCGTGTGACTTCGATGCGTCTGTGTAGAACTCCGTGCAGGAGTATTTGTGCTGAAGTTCCGGGAAATGCATTTGGATTTCAATCTCTGGTGCGTGTTTTGTAGCTTGCATGAAAGATATATCGCATTGTATCAGCTGCCACTCCAAAGGAGGTAGCTTGGCTGGATGCATTAGGCGAAGCTCGAGGAGTGGGACATGCATTTCTTGACAAAGCTCCCTCACATGTAGCGAGAAAGGCTCTCTTACGGAGGGACGATTATGAAAGAGTGTAGCATATGTCATCTCGTTAACGGTATTAAAACACGGATGTTGAGGATTAGAGTGGACTTTCAGAAAATATGTTTGGCTGATGTATGTTCTCTGGAGATGAAGTGACCACTCATTCGATTCTGCATATAATCTTTGTATGGGGCTCATTCTGGAAGCGCCAGTGGCCAGTCGGATTCCTAGATGGTGGACTGGGTCTAGCATATTTAGCGCGCTCGGGGCGGCAGAGTGATAAATCACGGCACCATAGTCTAGTCGTGAACGAATGAGGCTTTTATAGAGTTTCAATAAACACTTCCTGTCACTACCCCTTGTATTCTGGGATAGACGTTTCATTATGTTCATTGTTTTTAGACGTTTTTGTTTAACATGTTTAATGTGGGGGACGAAAGTGAGTCTGTAGTCAAGTATGATACCTAGAAATTTGTGTTCTTTGTTTACAGGTATCTATTGTCCACGCAGTTCTATTCAAAGATCTGGGATAAGTCCTCTCTTTCTTGTAAAAAGAACACAAGAGCTTTTGTTAGGATTGATCTTAAATCCATTTCTGTCTGTCCGCATTGATACTTTGTTCAGGCCATGCTGTACCTGTCTCTCGCAGACTGCGAGGTTACAAGATTTGAAAGCTATTTGAATGTCGTCCACGTAGGCAGAGTAAAAGATGGCCGGTGGTAATGAAGCACGAAGCGTGTTCATCTTAACGATAAAGAGCGTGCAGGTGAGCACGCCTCCTTGGGGTACACCTGTTTCTTGCGTAAAAGGACGTGAGTGCATTGCCGACTTTTACCCGGAAGGTACGATTGGACAGATAGCTTTCTATTATGTTAAGCATATTAGCGTGGATGCCCTTTTCTGACAGGTCTCTTAAGATTCCGTAACGCCACGTTGTCATAAGCCTTTTCCATAACGAGAAATATCGATAGGAAGAACTGTTTATGTATAAATGCGTCCCGGATATTCCCTTCAACACGTACGAGATGATCGGTTGTGGAGCGCCCTTCTCGGAAGCCGCACAGATAAGGATAAAGTATTTTGCTCTGTTCAAGGAAATGAATGAGTCGCCGATTTATCATTTTTTCAAACACCTTACAAATGCAACTTGTGAGGGCTATCGGGCGGTAACTTGCCACTGAGGAAGGGTCTTTGCCTTGTTTCAAAACAGGGACCACAATGGCTTCCTTCCATGCGGTTGGAAGGTACCCTACATCCCAGATGGTGTTGAAAAGTGTGAGTAGTGTAACTTGCGTATCATTGTGTAAGTTTTTGAGCATTTCATACATGATTCTATCAGATCCTGGTGCGGAGCTCTTGCATGCGCTCAAGGCAGCTCTCTATTCGGCAACACTAAAAGGACGTTTGTCAGGCTCATTCTCCCGACTTTTTCTTGTTAATGGCTTACGTTCTTCTATTTGTTTATATTTCAGGAAGGATTGTGAATAATGATTTGAACTTGATACGCTCTCAAAGTGTTCCCCATGTGAGTCTGACTGATCTTGCAGTGTATCGCCCTGTGTATCTACTAGAGGGAGTGAATATGTTTGTCGCCCTCTAATTCTGTTTACCCTGTTCCAGACTTTGGCCTCATCTCTAAACGAGTTAATACTGGATAAATACTTCTGCCAGCTTTCTCTTCTGGCCTGTTGGCGGGTTCTCCTACCTTTGGAGTTTACTTTTTGAAAGTTGACAAGATTTTCTGCAGTGGGGGAAGCGCGTAGCAACGCCCACGCTTTGTTCTGATTCTTACGTGCGATTCTGCATTCATCGTTCCACCACGGGACATGCCGTCTGCATGCCGAACCACTTTCTTCACGTATGCATTTAGATGCGGCATCTATTATGAAGGCTGCGAAGTACTCCACAGCAGCATCGATTTCTAAAGAAGACATGTCATCCCATGATATACTAGTTCAGTCTCGGAATTTCTCCCAGTCTGCTGTGTCAATCTTCCACCTGGGAGCCTGTGGTGGATATTCGTTTTCTTTAGGTGTTCGTAGCAGTATGGGGAAATGGTCGCTTCCGTAAGGATTGTTTGTAGCTTCCCATTCGAGTTCAGGCAGAATAGAAGGAGAAACTATGATGATGATGATGATGTGTAGTGTTTTATGGCGCAAGGGCCAGGTATGGCCAAAGAGCGCCATGACAAATGGTAGTGTTAACGATGTATTATGGAAGATGTGACTTGGCTGTAAAGTGGCCTAAAAATAGTCGCTGTAAAGTGCGTAAAATCTACGTGCTATAAAATTATGGCGATGATTAATGACGAAGACTGTGAAGATTAAAATCCATCGTAAAAGAATGATGCATTGTTTAAAATATGCGAGACGTTAAATTGCTTACAGCACTACAGCCTCGCCAGAGCCCTTGAACCACAAGGGCCTAGAGGCATGTGCTTATTCAAAATAATTATCGCAGCGACATCCTCAGAAGAGAGGAAGCGCTACGAACGTGTGGGGCTAATAACATGCAACACAACATCTTTCAAAAAACCTAAGACGGCGTTGGTGTCAAAGAGTGGTTCTGGACCAAGTAACATAACAGGATGAAGGGGGATGTGGTGCCTGTATGCTAAGAGAAAATGTTTTTTTCTTTCGGGTTCGGCTTCCCGACACTCCAGTAGGACGTGGAGGACGGTCAGCCTCTCCCCGCATCTACCACAGGTTGGAGGCTCGTTTCCCGTGAGTAAAAAGTTTTGTGTGCCAAAAGTGTGTCCTATTCTTAGGCGGCAGAATAGCACATCTGTCCGGCGGCATTTTGTTACAAGAGGCCAGAAACCTAATTGTGGCTTTATTACATGCAGTTTATTATTTATTTCTTCGTCCCACATGCGTTGCCAGTGGCTTCGTAGTTTCCTTTTTAAGAAAGGCTTCAAGTCTGTGACAGGGACCGAAGCAGTAGGATTAACTGCATGCAGTGAGATTGATGTGGCCATCTGGTCGGCTAGAACGTTTCCCTCGATGCCCTTATGTCCAGGCACCCAGCATATGATCACATGTTGGTTAGATATATATGCTTTGCACAGTGCGGAGTAGAGTTCAATAAATACTGGATTTTTGTGATTACAGAAAGACATCAAGGCCTTCACAACACTGAGGGAGTCCGTATATATAACTGATTTCGGGAGTTGTGATTTGTTTATATGCTTTACGGCCGAGAGCAGTGCGTAGGCCTCAGCCGTAAAGATACTAGTTTCCGGGTGCAGTACGTCGGATTCCGAGAAGGATGGACCGACGGCTGCATAGGATACCCCGTCGTGTGACTTTGATGCATCTGTGTAGAACTCCGTGCAGGAGTATTTGTGCTGGAGTTCCCAGAAATGCATCTTGATTTCAATCTCTGGAGCATGCTTTGTGACTTCCACGAAAGATATATCACATTGTATGAGCTGCCACTCCCAAGGAGGTAGCAGCTTGGCTGGATGCATTAGGCGAAGCTCGAGGAGTGGAACGTGCATTTCTTCGCTAAGCTCCCTCACACGCAGCGAGAAAGGCTGTCTTACGGACGGACGATTGCGAAAGAGTGTAGCACATGTCATGTCATTAATGGTACTAAAACAGGGATGTTGGGGGTTTGAGTGGACTTTCAGAAAATATGTATGGCTGATGTATGTTCTCTGCAGATGAAGTGACCACTCATTTGATTCTACATATAAACTTTGTATGGGACTCGTTCTGAAAGCGCCAGTGGCCAGTCGGATTCCTAGATGGTGGACTGGGTCTAGCATCCTTAGTGCGCTCGGGGCGGCAGAGTGGTAAATCACGGCGCCATAGTCTAGTCGTGATCGAATTAGGCTTTTATAGAGATTCATTAAGCACGTCCTGTCACTACCCCACGTAGTCTGGGATAGAAGTTTGATTATGTTCATTGTTTTTAGACACTTTTCTTTGAGATGTTTAATGTGGGGGACGAAGGTGAGTCTGTAGTCAAGTATGACACCTATGAATTTGTGTTCTTTGTTTACAGGTATCTGTTGTCCACGCAGTTCTATGCAAGGATCTGGGATAAGTCCTCTCTTTCTTGTAAAAAGAACACAAGAGCTTTTGTTAGGATTGATCTTAAACCCATTCTTGTCTGCCCACATTGACACTTTGTTCAGGCCATGCTGTACCTGTCTCTCGCAGACTGTGAGGTTACAAGATTTGAAAGCTATTTGAATGTCGTCCACGTAGACAGAGTAAAAGATGGCGGGTGGTAGTGAAGCACGAAGCGTGTTCATCTGCACGATAAATAGCGTGCAGCTGAGCACGCCTCCTTGGGGTACACCCGTTTCTTGCGTAAAAGGACGTGAGAGTGCATTGCCGACTTTTACCCGGAAGGTACGATTTGACAGATAGCTTTTTATTATATTAAACATATTACCGTGGATGCCCATTTCTGACAGGTCTCTTAAGATTCCGTAACGCCAAGTTGTGTCATACGCCTTTTCCATATCGAGAAATATCGATAGGAAGAACTGTTCATGTATAAATGCGTCCCGGATATTCCCTTCAACACGCACGAGATGATCGGTTGTGGAGCGCCCTTCTCGGAAGCCGCACTGATAAGGATCAAGCATTTTGCTCTGTTCAAGGAAATGAATGAGTCGCCGATTTATCATTTTTTCGAACACCTTACAAATGCAACTTGTGAGGGCTATCGGGCGGTAACTTGCCACTGAGGAAGGGTCTTTGCCTTGTTTCAAAACAGGGACTACAGTGGCTTCCTTCCACGCGGTTGGGTACCCTGCATCCCAGATGGTGTTGAAAAGTGTGAGTAGTGTAAGTTGCGTGTCATTGTGTAAGTTTTTGAGCATTTCATACATGATTCTATCAGATCCTGGTGCGGAACTCTTGCATGCGCTCAAGGCAGCTTTCAACTCGGCAGCACTAAAAGGGCAATTGTACGGTTCATTCTGTCGGCATTTATTGATGAGTGGCTTGCATTCTTCTATTTGTTTATATTTTAGGAAGGATTGCGAATAATGATTTGAGCTTGATACACTCTCAATGTGCTCCCCAAGTGAGTTGGCCTGGTCTTGCAGTGTATCGCCCTGTGTGTTTACCAGGGGGACTGAGTATGTTTGCCTACCTCTAATCCTATTAACTCTGTTCCAGGCTTTGGCCTCATCCCTAAACGAGTTAATACTCGATAGATACTTTTGCCAACTTTCTCGTCTGGCCTGTCGGCGGGTTCGCCTGCCTTCGGATTTTACTTTTTTAAAGTTAACTAGATTCTCTGCAGTGGGAGAAGCGCGTAGCAACCCCCACGCCCTGTTCTGTTTTTTACGAGCGATCCTACAATCGTCGTTCCACCATGGGACACGCCGTTTGCAGGCCAAGCCTTTTACTTCTGATATGCATTTAAATGCGACATCTATTATGAATGCTGTAAAAAACTCGACTGCAGCGTCAATTCCTAACGAAGACAGGTCAGCCCATGACATACTAGTTAGAGATCGAAATTTCTCCCAATCAGCTGTCTCAATCTTCCACTTAGGAGCGTATGGTGGATATTCGTTTTCTTTATATGATCTTAGCAGTATAGGGAAGTGGTCGCTACCGTAAGGGTTGTCGGTAACTTCCCATTCAAGTTCAGGCAGTACAGACGGGGAGACTATACTAAGATCTATTGACGAAAAGGATCGGTTTGCAAGAGAGTAATACGTGGGTTCTTTCTTGTTGAGAAGGCACGCTCCGGAAGAAAAAAGGAACTGTTCAATAAGGCGACCTCGCGCATCTATACGAGAGTCGCCCCACAGGGAGCTGTGCGCATTGAAATCGCCAAGAACAGCATAAGGTTCTGGCAATTGATCGATCAAGGAGTGAAATTCATGTTTGTTCAGTTGGTAATGCGGGGGTATGTAAAGGGAGCAAATGGTGATGAGTTTGTTTAGTAGGACAACTCGAACCGCCACTGCTTCAAGGGGCGTTTGTAGCTGTAAAGGTTGACACGCAATACTTATATGAGTAAGAATCGCAACACCACCCGATGATGCGACGGCATCATCGCGATCTTTGCGAAACGTAACATAAGTACGGAGAAAGTTTGTGTGTTTAGATTTTAAGTGTGTTTCCTGTAAACACAGCACTTTTGGATTATGTTTGTGGATGAGTTCTTGCAAATCATCAAGGTTTCTAAGGAGACCTCTGATGTTCCATTGAATTATTTGTGTATCCATGTTTAAGGTAAATTGGTGCTGTGTTTACGGAAACGGAGTGGATGCCTTATATTACAGAGCCCTTTCGAGGCCCTGTAATAGGTGTTTTGTTCTTTCTGAAGCGTTCGAGCGATTCTCGACGCTCCTTAGGCGTTTGGTGCGCCTTGGGGACAGGTGTAGTGTCCATTGCCTCGTGTGAGGCGCCGGACAAGCGCTCTTGCGAGCGAGAGGTTTTCAGAGGGAGTCCCGCCTTGGAGGGCAAGACCCCTGCGCCCACCAGCCCGGAGGTCGATGGGGCTCCCTGAGGGATTTGGCTGCGCTGGCCGTTGCCAGCGCTGGAAGGGGCCTCGGAGGTTGGGGCAGCCTCGGCTGCACCCACCTTCGGGGTGGATGGTCCCTTCTCCTCGGTTGACGGAGCAGCGCTAGCTGCAACCGCCGCGGGGGCAGATGGCGTAACTGCCGACTCACTGCCTGTGGGTCGGACAGCCGCCGGAGGCCGTTGTGACGCTGCCCCCTTACGCGCCACATCGGCAAAGCTGCTCTTAGACAGGTATGACACCCGCCTACGTGCCTCCTTGAAAGATATATTTTCTTTGACTTTGATTGTGACAATCTCTTTTTCTCTTTTCCAGGACGGGCAGGACCGCGAGTATGCGGCATGCTTGCCCTCACAGTTAACACAATGTGGAGTGTTCTGGCACGTTTCGGAGGAATGTTCTTTGTCACTGCACTTGGCACATGTCAGCCGGCCTCGACAGTTCTGTGAACTGTGGCCGAACCTTTGGCACTTAAAGCATCTGAAAGGATTGGGCACGTATGGCCTAACACGAAGTTTGATATAACCGGCCTCGACGGACTCTGGGAGGACACTTGAACCAAAAGTGAGTATCAGGTGTTTCGTATTGATCTCTTTACCGTCTCGCCTGATCTTAATTCGCTTTACATTTATGACATTCTGTTCACTGAAACCCTCCAAGAGTTCAGCTTCAGTGAGCTCTAGCATGTCATCGTCCGAGACAACGCCGCGTGTGGTGTTCATGGTTCGGTGCGGAGTAACTGTTATTTGGGTCTCCCCAAATGAGACAAGTTTCGGCAGTTTCTCGTACTGAATCTTATCGTGGAGCTCCAAGAGAAGATCACCACTTGTCATTCTCGACGCCTTATATCCTGTTCCAAAAACTTCAGTTAAAGACTTCGAAACAAGGAACGGTGAAATGTTACGCACTAGTTTGTCTGGGTTTTCTGAGTGGATTACATGATATCTAGGAAAGTTCTGGACTTGTCGTCCGAAAAACTGAAAGAGATCTTCGGTGCGCCCTCGTTTGTGAGGGCGATCAGGGAGTTTAGGAAAAGCGTTTTCCATGAGTACAGTAGGGTTTTCGGCCGCGATGCCGACCACCCACCATGGAGCCCAACTGGGGGACGTGACAGGAGTTCCTGCTAGAGAAACCCTGCCAACGCCAGCCGTACATCGCTGCTATAACCAAATACAGCATAGCCAAGGCTGGCTAGCTACACAAGGTTAACCCTTGCCGCCGGGAGACTAGGAAGTTAGCAGAAGTGAAGAGAAGACAGGAAAGATGAAAAAGGCGAGAGAGAAAGACGAAGATTGGAGAGGAGGACAGGAAAAGGCGACTGCCGGTTTCCCCCGGGTGGGTCAGTCCGGGGGTGCCGTCTATGTGAAGCCGAGGCCGAAGAGGTGTGTTGCCTCCGCTGGGGGGCCTTAAAGGTCCAAACACCCAGCTTCGGCTCAACCCCCAGGATCCCCTTTTCCCCAGACACGGCTAAGCCGCGCACGGCTACACGCGGGAGGGTCCAACCCTCGTGTGCTCGGGTCCGTGGTGTCGCAACACACCAAACGCCTGCTGACGCAGACGCCCCTGCGGGGAAGGAGAAACTATGGTGAGATCAATTGAAGTAAAGGTTTTGTTGGCAAGACAATAATATGTGGGTTCTTTTTTATTCAGAATGCACGCACCAGAAGAGAAAAGGAATTGTTCAACAAGTCGTCCTCGCGCATATATACGAGGGTCACCCCACAGGTAGTTGTGTGCATTGAAATTGCCAAGAACAATGTAAGGTTCTGGCAATTCATCTATAAAGGTCTGAAATTCATGTTTGCTAAGTTTGTAATAGGGGGGGGGGGGGTATATAAAGCGAGCAAATAGTGGTTAGTTTGTTCAGCAACACAACTCGAACCGCCACTGCTTCAAGGGCTGTTTGTAGCTGTAAATTTTGACACGCTATGTTCTTTTGAATTACAATTGCAACACCGCCCGACGATGCGATTGCATCATCGCGATCTTTGCGGAAAGTAACATGCTGTCGGAGAAAGTTTGTGTATTGTGGTTTTAGGTGTGTTTCCTGTAGACACAGCACTTTTGGATTGTGTTTGTGGATGAGTTCTTGCACATCATCGAGGTTCCTAAGAAGGCCTCGGACATTCCATTCAATAATTTGTGTATCCATTTTAAGAGCAAATTGGTGCTGTGTGTAAGGAAACGGAAGTGATGCCTTATTTTAGAGAGCTCTTTCGAGGCCCTGTAACCGGAGTTCTGCCCTTTCTGGAGCGGTCGAGGGAGCCTCGCCGCTCCTTAGGCGCTTGGCGCCCCTTGAGGATAGGTGTAATGTCCATTGCCTCTTGTGAGGCGCCGGACACGTGCTCTTGCGAGCGAAAAGTTACCAGGAAGAGTCCCGCCTTGGAGGACAAGACCCCTGCGCCCACCAGCCCGGAGGTCGATGGGGCTCCCTGGGTGATTTGGCTGCGCCGGCCGTTGCCAGCGCTGGAAGGGACCTGGGAGGTTGAGGCAGCCTCGGCTGCGCCCAACTTCGGGGTCTTTTGTCCCTTCTCCTCGGTTGGCGGAGCAGCGCTAGCTGCAACCGCCGCGGGGGCAGATGGCGTAACTGCCGACTCACTGACTGTGGGTCGGACAGCCGCCGGAAGCTTTTGTGTCGCTGCTCCCTGGCGCGTCACATCGGCAAAGCTTTTCTTGGGCAGGTATGAAACCCGCCTGCGTGCCTCTTTGAACGCGATACTTTCTTTTACTTTTATGGTCACTATTTCTTTTTCTTTTTTCCAAGACGGGCAAGACCGCGAGTACGCGGCATGCTCGCCATCACAGTTGACACAGTGGAGAGCGTTCTCACAAGTTTCAGTGGTGTGTTCTTTGGCACTACATTTAGCACAAGTTTGGCGGCCGCGGCAGCTCTGCGAGCTGTGGCCGAAGCGCTGGCATTTGAAACATCGCAGTGGATTGGGCACGTAAGGCCTGACAAGGAGCTTTATGTACCCGGCCTCGATTATATCGGGGAAGATACTTGATCCAAAAGTAATTATTAGGTGCTTCGTCTGAATCTCTTTACCATCCCGCCTCATCTTAATTCTTCTGACATTGATCACATTTTGTTCGCTGCAGCCCTCCAGGAGTTCTGCTGCAGTCAGCTCAAGCAAATCATCATCTGACACAACACCACGGGTTGTGTTCATTGTACGGTGCGGGGTTACTGTTATGGGGGTCTCCCCAAATGACACTAGTTGCGGTAGTTTCTCATATTGTTTTACATCGCGGAGCTCCAAGAGGAGGTCGCCGCTTGCCATCCTCGACACCTTGTAACCTGGACCAAAAACATCAGTCAGGGATTTTGAAGCAAGGAATGGTGAAATATTTCGCACTACTTTGTTTGGCTTTTCAGAATGAATAACGTGAAAGCGGGGAAAATTCTGGGTTTAGCGTCCGAAAAACTTGAAGACATCTGTGCGCCCTCGTTTCTGAGGGCGATCAGCAAGGGAGGGGAAAGAAGTTTCCATGAAAAATGTATATATTTGGCAACAGCGCCGACCGACCGCCCACCGCGGAGCCCAACGAGGGGACGCGGCAGAGCTTGTGTAGAAGCCTGCACGACGCCAGCCGTACGCCATCACTATAACTCAATATGGTGTACCCAAAGTAGGATATCCACACAAGGTTAACCCTTGCCGCCGTGGAGAAAGGAAGTAAATGGAAGAGAGAAGAAGACAGGAAAGATATAAAGTGAGAGATAAAGACGAAGGTTTGAGAAGAGAGGGACAGGAAGAGGCGACTACCGATTTCCCCCGGGTGGGTCAGTCCGGGGGTGCCGTCTATGTGAAGCAGAGGCCGAAGAGGTGTGTTGCCTCCGCCGGGGGGCCTTAAAGGTCCAAAGACCCAGCATCGGCTCAACCCCCAGGATCCCCTTTTCCCCAGACACGGCTAAGCCGCGCACGGCTACACGCGGGAGGGTCGGACCCTCGTGTGCTCGGGTACGTGGTGTCGCAACACACCAAACGCCTGCTGACGCAGACGCCCCTGCGGGGGAAACTCATCTGGAACCCTAGTTATGAGCGCATAACGCGTCCAATTCAATAAATCGTTCAGCGATTCCGGCGTCCTTAGGCCTGGCGAAACGCGTCTGCATGGCACCAGAATGGTTTCTAATGAATTGTCTTGGCTGGGAAACGTTTGTCCCCACTCACCAGACAACGCCCTATTGTTGAATGCCTTTCTTACGTTTGCGTTCCCATATATGAAGTCTCGAAGGGACACTCGCAAGGCAAACTATATTCTCAAACTGTCTACTGTCTAAAAATGATGCTTCGACTGATCTTAACTAGATGGCGAGCCAATCAGCTTTATAGCTTTGACTACTCGCACGTAAAGTGGCCTGATAATTTGAATTTACCGCCAATGTTCGAACTCTGCCGCCGCCGCGCGCACTCCTCGCCCCCTGCGCGGACCTCCGGACCTTGAACACAGGTTCACGCTCCGGAGGCAACGTCAGAGGGACTTCGTAGAACATGGGGCTTACTTCAGGAAATGCGCCTTTTATTCCCCGAGCTGACCCCTGCAGCGCGGCCGGGTGCCCATTGTCTTGCGTCTTGAACGGCGCGTCGGAAGGGGTCTCGAACTACGTTCCCTCGGGGACTCCCTCGTTCACAGCAGACCAGGTTGGCGGTGGCGGGTTTAGGCACAAAGCCTGCTTCGTCGCACTCATCTTGACTCCAGCGACGGAGAGTTGAGGACGCGCGTATTGTTCTTCACACACAGTCGACTTAGTGACGCCGTGGCTAGAGGTTTGCGGTGGCGTTCCAGGAAAGTTGATGCCGTTGTCGCAACTGGCTGGCAAAACTTGCATTTCAGCTGGGCCGTTCTTAACAACCTCAGCTCGGCTGGCTCAGCGCTTTAGCTCGGCGTAGCGAACGTTTACGCTGTGTTTCCTGCTCTCTGTGCTAGCGCTATGCCGTACACTCTTAGCACGGTACCTTTTATGGTAACCTGTAATCACGAGTAACTTATAAAATAAAGGTTACATGCAAAATATGTTGATGTTTTAATTAAATGTTGTTACGTATATATAGGTTACAAGAGTCAAAACTGACGGATTTAAAGGTTAATTCAGCGCAAAGTGCCTTGTAACCTTTAGATTTTAACCTCTAAAGAACACTGCAGCGCATCAGTGAGGAGACCTACATCATGGATTGGACGTTTGCTGATAAATGTATCCTAATGTGTTCGTGTTCTGCATTTATGATCTGGTTATTATAAACGTAGGACTTCGGCAGTTCGGGCTGCATTCGGTCTTAATTTCTGTCAGCCAAGCAGTTACATTTTTCATGGAAGTTACAAAAAACGCTCCAGAGATTGAAATCCAAATGCATTTCCGGGAACTCCAGCACAAACACTCCTGCACGGAGTTCTACACAGACGCATCGAAGTCACACGACGGGGTGTCCTATGCAGCCTTCGGGCCATTCTTCTCGGAAACCGATGTACTGCATGCGGAAACTAGTATCTTTACAGCTGAGGCCGACGCGCGATTGTCGGCTGTGAAGCATAGCAGGAAATCAAAACTCGAGAAAGCAGTCATATATACGGATTCCCTTAGTGTTGTGAAGGCCTTGATGGCATTCTCTAACCACAAAAATCCGGTAATTAACGAACTCTATTCTGCTCTGTGTAAAGCGTATATAGGTAACCAACATGTCATCATATGCTGGGTGCCAGGTCATAGGGGCATCGAAGGTAACGTTGTGTCAGACCAGATGGCCACGTCAGTTGCATCACATTCTGCTAATCCCACCGCTGCAGTTCCTGTCACAGACCTGAAGCCCTTCTTACGGAGGAAACTACGGAACCAGTGGCAACGCCTATGGGACGCGGAAACAAATAATATGCTCCACGTGATAAAGCCACAGTTGGGATTCTGGCCTTCCGTAACAAAATCACGCCGGACAGAGGTCCTATTCTGTCGTCTAAGAATAGGACAGACATTTGGCACACATAACTTTTTACTCACGGGAAACGAGCCTCCAACCTGTGGTAGATGCGGGGAGAGGCTCACTGTCCTCCACGTCCTTCTGGAGTGTCGGAAAGCCGAATCTGAAAGAAAGAAACATTTTCCCATTGCATACCGGCAGCAGATCCCCCTTCATCCAGTAATGTTACTCGGCCCAGAACCGCTATTTGACACCAACGCACTCCTAAGTTATCTGAAAGATGTTGTGTTGCATGTTGTTAGCCCCATACGTTCATAGCGTCTCCTCTCTTCAGAGGATGGCGCTGTTTTGAATTATTTTGAATAGCACATGCCTCTAGGCCCTTGTGGTTCAAGGGCTCTGGCGAGGCAGCAGTGCTCCAAGTAATTTTACCATGTTATGTATTTTATATTTTGCATCATACTTCTACGATGGATTTTAATGTTCATAGTACTCGTCATTAATCATCGCCATAATTTTATAGCCCATAGATTTTACGCACTTTACAGCGAATATTTTTAGGCCACTTTACAGCCAAGTCACATCTTCCATAGTACATCGTCAACATTACCACGCATCATGGCGCTCTTTGGCCAAACCTGGCCCTTGCGCCACAAAACACAACACATCATCATCATCAAGAAGCGCGTGCCTAAGAAAACCATGCCGACACGCGGTACCAGCTAGGCAGCGTGCGTACATAAGTATAGACGCGCGGCGAGGGAGCTGGGGATGCGGTACGCGCTAGGCGACCGGCGTAACTGCTTTGAAATAGACAACAACCTACATGTCGGCGAACCATTCTGCATTGCACTTAGGATGTTTTCTAATAAAACTTGTAGCAACTGATTCCACTGCCAGCTTTCTTTGGGCATCTTAAACTGTGCCGAAGATTGGCACTACTACGACAGCAAATTTCAGTTGCAGTAGGCACGAAACGCGCCAAACGTTCAGTGAAATCAACAGGATGCCGCTACACTAACATAAAAGCGAGCGCCGTCCGCTCCGTTGTCTTTTTAGGAGACATAGACGGATGAAAAGAGCGTTAAATGTGTGAAGCCGCCAACTGAGAAATGAAATCTTTACCACTGTCCAAACACGAAATGCTTCCACCATCACACCGATAACATCACTGGCACCTCTGACATTTATTTCTGTAATTCATTGCTTGTTTTCATTTTTTTTTTCATTTTTGCTTGTGCCTGTAAGTGCCTCTTTCTAACATGGCGGACGCGAGCAGGCATCAGCCACACTGGAGTGCGACCATCCACGGTGCTATCATCTCTCCTCCTCGGTTCAATCGAGATAACTCGAGTTGCACGCTGGGAAGATTTTAAGCAGGAGCGGGAGGCTCGGAACCGGCGGGAATGGTTAGCGCGCTGTCGTCCTGTCGTTGTTGTAGTTGTTGTTCTGAGACGGCCATTATATTTGACTTGTTTGGATACCATCCGATCACCATTGTCTGCTGCCACCACTTGTAGCCTGCAATAGTTATTACCGCTTCTACTGGGAACTTGCGCCATCCGCTGCACCCTCATGCCTTTGTGCAGCAGAGACCTTTTCGGTGTGTTGCGCGGTCGCTGCAACGAGCCGGGTTGTGAGTGCAAGCGATACACTATTCTGCGCCTGTCAGAAAGTGACAACCTGGTGAGGTGTGAATATTGTGACCACGTCCCAAATGCACACTGAAAAATATGTGATCTCGGTGAGCATAACTTTTGCTTTTAATTATTTTTAGGTGGATAGTACGTGAATTCTTTATAGTTCGCAATTGAACATTTGACGCAGTGCATGCACTCGCTGCGCGTAAGTGTTTCTGAAAAAGTTATTGTTAATATATTTCGTCTTTATGCTCTTCGATTTACTTTGAGCTAAATTCGATGTTGTCATTTTGTGCAAATATTGGATAAGACCTTTCTGAAATATTGAGCTTGTCGGCGGAATGAGTTGTGTCAGGGCAACTAAATGACCTCAACAATACGTTTCTTGTACTGCATGGCACCGTGCTTTGGGCTGATGAAGTTGACAGAAACCGTTCAGTATTGTACAACTCTCCTCGCGCACCCTCCGTTAGCCATGCTGTGGTGGTGCGTGACTGCCCGCGCCCTGGCCTGGAGGTAATCTCCGGTGTGTGCAGAGGTCGGGCAAGCCGAGGCGGCTCGTGGTTGCATTTCCGCTTTCTTTCGGTGCGCGTAGTGCTGGAGGTCGCGTAATCTCAAAAGTTCGGAGACGCGTTGAAGGGAGCAACAAAACAAACGTTCGCTCCCTCTGCGTTCTTCAAGCCAACTTGATAGCGATTGTTCGCGGTCGTCAAATGAGATATGTTCATTTATGCCTGTGCTCGCGTGACACCATGGTTATTAGTAAGCTAATGATTACTGTTACAGGAGGTAAAACCACGCACCTTAGTTTGAGTAGTGGTCTAATGCTTTGCTATCGCTATTAGTGCTTCGCTTTTTGGGTGAAAATGCGTGTTTTTTCTATTTTCTTTTAGTCAAGCGGGCCAATAATTTAACATGGGAATTGGTGGTTAGCATTGACTAACTGCGAAGAATACACAATTCTCTTTTTACCGCAACGTCACCCCTTCTCTTATATCTTGCATTAAAATTTCGCACAATGATGTATAATTATATACAGCGTTGTTCCGGAGAATACATGCTGTATAGCTTTCGCACGAATTTTGCTTATGTACGCGTTTTTTTTTTCGCCTAGAGTTCTGCAATGCGCTCTGCATTACTTTGTGAACATTAATGATGTTCTTTCGTTGCGTCTATAATTTCAGAAACGAAAAGTGCAGCCGAGGCAAAGGCGCAATGCAATGTGCCAGGCACCGTGTTCGAGGCCTCAGTGTCAGATGAAACCGTGGAAGCTTGCACATCTAGTCTCTCCTCGGTGCAATATGGTTAGTATAATGTGGAATGTTAGCCAAAGCTTTTTTGATTGCCTAGTGTATCAAATATTTTAAAGCGAAGCTTTCTTTGCCACTTCCCTCGACTTTTCCACTGCTGCTGCTGTCGCTGAGCTACACGCGGCGGCAGGGAGTGGTTGAGTACGTAATGTATATAATGTACGCAATGTACGAGAAATTACATTGTACGTGTACATAGTAGGGACGCAGGAGTGGCGTCTGTGAGCCCTTTCCAGCAAGAACTTATGAAAAGCCTCCAGGAGCGTTCCTATAATCCTTCAGTGAGATTTCAGTTGTATATAGTTCAGCAAACGAAAATTAGTATTATACTGATTACTTTTAGTAAAATAACAAATTTATTGCTTTTTCCTGCATGCTTACTATAATGAGAGCTAAAGGTGAGCCAGTTCTAATTTTCCTTGATGTAGAATGGTTGGGCTCTTTGGGGTTGAGTTGTGCTCTGCAGTACTGCACGTTTTTGATAAATTTTACTTCGTCAGTTCACATTCTACTGTGCATATTTAATATTTGATAGGCGAATCTTTATAGGCTCTAATTGTCTTTGTAGGCTCCACTGCCCAGTGGTGATATCCAGATTGCAGCTGCCCACGTCTACACATGCAGCGAGCATACGTGTGTTTATGCTGGCAGCAGGCAAGAAATAATCTAGGTCACGAACGGCAGCCTGGAGCTAGCTGTAATTTATTGTATTTTAACCTACTACATCAAGAACCTCGATTATCCATATGCATTTGCACCATTCCTGGCGCTGATGCAGAAACTTCTGCTTCCCAGCAATGTTGTGCCTAGAGGGCTCATAAATGACAGATTGAAGTGTTTCTTTGCCCTTCTGAAGAAAAAGAATGTGATTTGACTCAAAGTCTAGTTAACAATTTTCACCTTGCATTAATGTTCACTTGTTGCCAGGAGGTGGTGAACAGATGCATCATTTTGTGCATTACATTTGCATGCCTTCTTTACAACTGTTTTATTGAAAATTACTGAGGTAATACATCCATTCATGCAAGCGGCACTTAGTATTGTACACAAGTATTTTATTTAGCTGCTCAAAATTCTTAAATTCGTGCAATGTGAATTATGGCGGCCTTGCTTTGTCACTGAATTATCCTAACTGCTAGCCTCTAGATGATAGAGTAATTGTGCAGTACTATGCATAGTAGTGTCCAAATGAACTTTTTCAATATTGATTTTAAATTCAAGAAGTTTGAATCCCATCCTTGACATTGTTAGCTAGACAGTAAAATGTGTCTTGTAGTAATTTTAATAAAAAAAATTCATGTTTGTATTGTCACAAGGATCTAAACTGAGAGTTCACTATGCTGTAAGCATCACCACTACCAGCCTTTTGTCATTTGGCCCTACAAGCCAGCACTTTGCACATCTCCCGGTTAAGCTTTGTCTGATGTTTGTAAGAGCAACAAGTTGTGTTTTGATGCCAGTGGTGGCCAATGCTAACACTAAGGAAACGTTGCTCAGGTATAGATTGGCTGTATGCATGCATGGCCTTGTGGTCCAGTCTTCTTTTTTAGGTTCACCTATAGCCAATAATAATAATATTTGGGGTTTTACGTGCCAAAACCACTTTCTGATTATGAGGCACGCCGTAGTGGAGGACTCCGGAAATTTTGACCACCTGGGGTTCTTTAACGTGCACCTAAAGCTAAGCACACGGGTGTTTTCGCATTTCGCCCCCATCGAAATGCGGCCGCCGTGGCCGGGATTCGATCCCGCGACCTCGTGCTCAGCAGCCCAACACCATAGCCACTGAGCAACCACGGCGGGTCACCTATAGCCAATACTTTGTATATCTTTTGCTACATTGCATTGGAAGCGTCTTTATTGACCTGCTCTAATGCTGCACAGGATGTGTAAAGCTTTTTTTTATGTAGTGTCCAATGTGGATCTGAACACAAGTGTCCAGTTTTTGTACCTGCAATCTCATGTACTAATCTTTGCCTTGTTTTCTTGCTTCCTGACAGGAGTACAAGTTTTTACATGGACAGTTAACACCAATTTATTGACGACATGCATGGCTGAAACACGGTGATATGATTTTAAAAATTCCTGTGATATGATGCAAGTGATAGTATTCTCTTGAATTTTCAGATCTAGTCATGTGCCAGCAAGGCCTGCTGTACTTGTGGTGTATTCTATGTTGTATTTTCAAATAAAGATGTTGCATTCTGAGGTTAACCTTATACTGCCAGCGGAACTGTCAATTTATCCTCAAATTATTTATACAAGCTAATGGTGCCTCCTCTTCGGGCATTCAAATTGTGTTTTGAACTGTATTTTTGGGAACATTACCGTTACATATTTGCTCAAAATGTGTCGCACGGGGAGTTTCATTTCATCAGAAATCCCAAGGGATACAAGTATACTAGTATCATAGTAGCCCTTTGTTGGCTGAAATACAACGATTTAAGTGATTTAAATGAAAGTAAACTTTTGATACCACATTCAGTTTAGCGTTTCTTTTTTTTTTTCAGAGAATTTCATGTGGGCCCCGCTCTTTACATGGTTCGACGAGCCGGGTGCGGCCTAGCAACGGGGAGGCGCCACCTTAGGTTTTGTTCCAGAAAGGCCAAATCTCCGCATGGTACACCGAGCCGGCTGCCGCCAAACAACAGAGGTGCGTCATTTCCTTCTCTTGCGGTTTTCTCTGCTTGCGCCTCTTTTTTCTTGCGCGCTTCTTTTCGCGGTCGGATTAAGCAGCCGACAACCATGCCCGGACAAACGTGAGCCCTCGCGGAGGACGCCACTCGGCCAGTCTTTTTTGGACACTGTCTTTACACATGGTTACGCTTCGAAATAGTTCACCTGTCCACCTCGTGTGGTTTCCACAAGAAAGGGTGTCCCTGTGTCTCTCTCAGCCTAAGCAAAAAGAAAAAAGAAAAAAAAAACTGCGTTTTGCTGGCAACTGAACTTACGCAAGCCGTAACATCTCTTCGACTGCAATGTTATCTAGTCAAAAAATTCTCTAGTTACCAAAAAGCACAACAAGAAGGAGCGCGGGAGTACAGATCTCTACTTACGAATGGCATAGCAAGTGACAGACGCATACTGCTTTTGGGTATAATTGTGTCGCTGTTTAGCAATAAATGAAGCAAATTTTTTGCTTTGCTTATGAACAACGGCAAGTGTTCAGGCCCTTTACCCGTGCTGTTGCTGTTTTTCTCCTGCGCATGCATTTACGTTTACTGTGTGGATTGTACCAAGGGTATCATTCAGCATGCAAAAATTAAAAAGGTAAATCAGCCAGCTGAAATTCATTTTTTTTTTCATTTTCGCATGCTAAATGATACCTTAGGAACATTCCACCGAGTAAACAAACGCATGTGCAGGAGGATAAAAACCGCAACAGCGTGAGCCACAGGTCTGAATACTTGTAGTTGGCAAAGCGAAAATTTGCCTCATTTATTGATTAGCAGCTACAGAACTGTGGCCCAAAAGAATATGAGTCTATCACTTACAATATACCATTCGAAAGTAAGGAAATTTCTCTGGCTCCCGCGCTCACCTTTGTTGTACTTTTTGGGGTAGTAGGCTGCATTTTGTCTTAATATTTTTTAGGTCAAACAAGAGATGTTGCGGTATGCGTAAGGTCTAGGTTGCCTGCAAAACGCAATGTTTCTTTCTTTTTACTTAGGCTGTGAGAGACACAGGGACACCCTTTGTCCCGAAAACCGCACGAGGTGGACACTTGAACTATTTCGAAGCGCAAGCGTATGTAAAGGCAGCGTCCGGAAAGGACTGGCCGAGGGGCTTCCTCCGCAAAGGCTCACATTTCTCCGCGCACGGTTGTAGTCTGCTTAATCCGGCCGCGGAAAGAAGTGCGCAAGAAAGAGGCGCAAGCAGAAAGAAGCGCGAAAGAAGGAAGAGACGCACCTCTGTTGCTAGGCAACAACTGCCTGGGCGCAGCATGCGCAGAGCAACGGGCTTTTATGAAACATGCCGCAGAAAGAAGCCCGAAAGAGAGAAGAGCCGCGTCCCCGTTGCTAGGCGACACAGGCTCTATATACGGAGCATGCGCAGCACGGTGTCCTGTGGGACCTTCTGCAAGCCGCTTTGTGTAAACATTTTAATCGTTCAACCGGTATATTGTAAAAGTAACCTTTAAAATTTGGGAAAGGCACTCAATACTGCATGCCTATACTAGAGGTTAAAGTGTTGTAACCTCTAGTTGAGGTGCACGCTTTCTTACCTTTAATAGAAGTTAAATTTGTAAAGGTTGATGTGTAACTTATAAGTTAAAGGTGCACAAATCTGTGAGAATATACCCCTTTAATAAACGTTACCGTGCTAAGAGTGTACTGTTGCGCATATAAATGGAGCAAGAAACCTGACCAGGGTTATGCAACATTTATGATACCACAAGGAAAGCGTGACGGCATCCGCAGGAAGCAGTGGCTGCATAACATTGGCCGAAATAACTTTGTTCTGGCAAAGAACAGTGTTGTTTGCGAGGTGAGGCGTCTTAATGCCCGTATCAAAGGATTCCCTAACGCTGCATTTTTTAAATTCTTCCGGCCTGCTCACTAGCGTTTTTGTTGCGGCAACCTGTAAGTTGCATAATAATGGGGCTGTCCTCAGTATGCTTAATATTCTGGTGGGACTGCATCACCCCGCATGTCGTCAACTGTCGTTATTCAGCCGGAAATGCAGCACTGTAGGTTCTTTTCTGCTAAAAACAATTCTGTGAGTCATTGCAGCCTCTCATCGCACTGTTTGCTGTTGCTAGGATACGTTGCCTCTTTTACTGAAAATCTAAATAATGCCTTGTAGAGGAGCTATTATTTTCAGCTTACGTCGATGTGTGTGTCAGTCATACAATGAATGCAGGCCCCGAAAAAGGTTAGCGGCAAGTATACCAGTAGCATTTGCAGGTGATGAGTGCAAGCTAGTCCACATTGCGTTTTTTTAAAGTTTCATCCATCTTAATACAATACTATTAACTTTGCTAATCAGTAATTATTTCTTAGACACGGCTGGACATGCTTTGGTTCCTTTCCGGCTTTCCTTCCGTCACGTGATATTTTCCATACCTCAAAACGTGACCTTGAAACAGATCTACAGCTTTCGCTTAATAAATCAAAGCAGAGGGATGTGCCACACATTAAAGCATCTCAACATGTGGCAGAAAAATTGCCTGCAGTATCGAGCTCGCCTCAAAGCTCCTTCTACATCAGTATCACCCGTTCATAGGGCTTTAGGAAAAAGCGTAACTCCTCATAAGCGTTGCCTTCAGCATTATCGATGCGATTATCATCATTTATGAAAATTTTCAACACCTCTGGGGCGTGCAACTAACTCAAAGTAACGCGCCTCCATAGAATGCTGTGGCCCGTCTGCAGGAGCTCAGGAGAAGAGGCGAGGAGAATCGAGGAGGAGAGCTCCGTGGGGACGAGAGTGTCGCTACATTTAAATTATCAAAGGGCTTTACTCGCACCTAGATGGCACGGCGAAGTTTTGCACTTTGCGGCGCATCATTCTTTTACGCTATATCAGAGAGTTTTAGTTTAGGGCACGCAAGTGGCTTGCGTACGCAAGAACTAAGGGTCACAGTACTGCGCATGCCCAGACCTCTACGTCTAACGTCTGCGCATGCGCAGTACCGTCGCCCCTACTTCTTGCTTACGCAAGCCACTTCTGTCCCCTAAACTAAAACTCTAATAAATTCACACGAATAGCGTTCCGCAAAGGTTTCGTGTGCGGAGCAGGCTAACGGAAGGATTGCACGCTATACTAAAGGTATCTATTTTCCGTGAAGGCTTGACAGCACAACGAACCTTTGTCTTCTAATCTCGACTTAAATCACAAGGATCTTTGTTTCGATTCAAACATGTATTCTTCGGCTTATGTCAGTGTACAGAAACTAAAACTAACATTGCAAGTCACAATGTAGGACATACGCTTTGCTTTTCTTCCACTAATGGTATCTTAGACCTCTCACATATGCATTCACAGCCACTGCTGAACTGTGTAACACTATCTGTTCACTTTTGCTACTTATATATGACTTATGCGTGCACATCTGTGTGCGATACTTATTCTTTTATAATTTGAAGGCAGCATTTTGGAATACCGCCTTTGAACGAGATTAGAAAAGTCTATATTTGGCATTTGTGTGGTCTCGTTCTCTCCTCTTGTGTCTGTGTTTGCACGCCTACCTTTTTCGAATTATACTTCCAAGCATTTCTTGTATAATAAAGGACTTAAGCATGTTTGAAAAATCTGGTAGCACAGAACACAAATTGCTGTAATGATACCCACATGTACTCTGTTCATCATAGGAGGCAACGCTGTGAAGGCTAGGGACATTTTCTTCAATGCTTCCATTTGCGACCAGGAAAATGAAAGATAAGTTCCGTATTTTCCGGTGTATAACTCACGGCTTTTTTGGAATTTGTCGTCGGTGCGCCTTATAGAACGGTGCAACTTATATACAATTTTATTTTTCGAAATACTGCCATTTTGAAGGGAATGTGACTTATACAAAGGTGCGACTTATAGACCGAAAAATGCCGTATGTGTCAAGCAATTCTATTAGGTCTCATACTTGTGCGTCACAAAATGTGACACATCTATTACATGAAAACTTTCGCAATCAGAAAATATTTACCATATCACGACCAAAGTGACATTTCTGCATCCAGTGACCACAGCACACGGCTAGGTGTTTCAGCCAAGATGGCAGGTCACTTTTCAATGTGAAAAGGTGTACAACGATACGAAATTTGACGTAATATGTCAGAAGGGTTGCTTTAATATACCACGAAATTAGTTGTTGTGGAGAATGCGCTGATAAACAACTTCCTTGCAGGACAAGCATAGTCAAACTTCCATGACTGCACTACTATTGTAGCTTTTGCAGCATTGCCTCCTTTGTGTGAAGCGCAGCTCAATGCCAACTCGAGGCTGCTTTAAATTCTTGTACTACGCACCACAGTCTTAATGCAATTGTCAACCATGCAATTGTCAACACCATACCATGCAATTGTCAACGCCATGGCATTACTTTATAACTGTGCAAGGGCACAATGCATGCTCCGGTGAAAGTATTTGCAGGGCTGTTCATTCAAGAGCCTGCGGTTTCTTTTAATAAACCTTCTGTGAGGCGTTGTACATGCACAATTATGAAGTGACACACCTAGGTGCTTTGCCACTTTCTTCCATCTTTCTGGACTTCCACATGTGTCACGGAATGAAGGTGACGAAACAAACTTAGCAGCACATATAAGGTTATTGTTAAGAATATATAGTAACAACGGGGCGTATATTACGTATGCCAGCTCCCCCAACACGAAATTAAACTTTTTGTAACTTCAATATACCTCCGAAGAGAAATATATATGGCCATAGATTTGCGGAATTTATTGGCATTAAAATATGGAATAATTCTCCATTTGAGGCTAAACAAAACAAAAATGTACCACAATGGTTAAAAAAATACTATCTTCAGCAAATGTCCGCGGAACCTGTCTGAATATGTTCATCCCATGAACGCGACCAATAGTATGTATTTGTTTACAAATATGTTTTATGCTAAGTCGTAAACGAGATTTCTTTTTCGTAGTAACCAAGTGTGCCTTTCAACCTATACTGTTTTTCTATATGCTCGATGTGTTCCTTATATTTATACTGTGCATTAATGTGTCACAGACAAGCTTACTACCAATTATATATTTGTAAATGGCCCCATTACTAGCCTTTGGCTAAGGGGCCATACAGTGTTTGCGCACAATTTGTACTAACGTTGGAGAAAATAAACTCAAAAACTTGAAACCCAGGAAAATGTGCAGTTGCTCGGTATTTTTCGAATTCTTGCGATCCTCTAGCTAGCACTGTTCTTTTTTAATATATTTTAGTCTCTCATACAGAGCAGCAGCAGGCCAGTCAACTTATTTCTGTATGCTCCTTAAGGTTGGATTTTCTTAGGATAACTATTTGGGAGTTCTTTTTTGCACGATATCACTTGGTCTTCGCACATTAAACAAACATGCAAAAAAGCTATTCGACGCCTCGGTTATTTGTGGTGCACGCTTCGATCAGCACAAGAACCGATAAACTGTTAACCTATATAACCCTAATATGTCCACTATTGGAGTACGCCTTTATCACATGAACTTCCCATCATAAAAAAAGACGTCAAATTGTTACAATCAGTAGAGAAAAAAAAGCTGTTAAGTTTATTTGTCGTCGTTACGATATTTTTCACCCTCTTGGAAGCTTTCATAACCTGAACTTTATCACCCTCCAGAAACGTCGCACTTTGATTGTTTGAAGTTTTTGCACACTTATGTAAGTTCACCACGTTCCTGTTCTCGGCATTATATTTCATTTTAAGCTCTCTCAAATACTTGTCAATATTATGCTAGAATAGAACTCTTTTTCCGCATAGTTCTCATTTAGACTTGTTTTTGTAGTTTTTTCCCTCACACGATTCAGTGCTCGAATGCTTTGCCCGGGATTGTACACGAATGCCCTTTAGATGAATTTATTACTGCTATTTAATAGTTGTGATGTACTTGTGAAATTCATTGTTCCCTTCCTACTCCTGCTATAGACATGTGTTTGGATGCACTATAAACAAATAAATATGTAAATAAAATAATAAGCCACGTTAACATATTTGGAACAGGATTCGTCAGTTACATGCAGGCTTCATTTATGTGCTGTACTGCCACCTTGGATGACCTTCTGGCATGTAACTGTTGAGGCCACTGACATTTCAAAAAAGGCTCTGCATGTGCAACTGCCAGTGTGGCTACATTTAGTTTCCGAAATATTTTTTCTTACTTTCTATAGGCACCCAGGGACGCTATATGAAGAGGCAGCTAGAGAAGTCACAAAGTTCCCCAGTCTTGCTGACTTAATAAGGAACTGGATATGTAAGCACGTACGTCACGTTTTCTGTGCTCTCAATGTGCAAAATAAGTGCACAGGTCCAAAAGTTAGCTGACACACAATGTGCAATATAACATAACTTTTTCTTATTCAGTGTCATATACACATTACAGAGCAAGGCAAATGCCCTAGCACCAGCTTTAATGTTGGCTGCTACATATAAGGGGCAGGGCAACGTGCTAATCAGTTTTCGTTTTGGCTTCAACATTATGCCGTAGGTGGCAACACCGTCACTAATAGTGTGGATAGCACTCAGCAGCACGCATTGAAACATACACGATGGTGCTTCACTGTGTTCAATTTAGGCCAATTTCCTGCTGATGAATTGCGTTGTCTGTTATTTCTATTATGTGTAAAAAGTTTCAATAGTAGCTTAATTTATTTCCAGGACTCCTGGCGTGTGCAGATCCGTTTTAAGGCTAAGTATCAAGGGAGAAAACTAAAGACACAACATGTGCTGTCCGGTGTCCACATCATGTTTCCCGCCCAGTCGCCGCCTTCGTCTGCGGGCAATGGACTCCTCTCCCCTCCCTTTTTTTTCTTCCTTCTCTCCTTGCGCCCTCACTCTCGCTTGCACCCTCCCGGAGTGCCATGTTTACGCGACCCGCGTCTCTTTCGTTCTTTCGCGCTGCACGACTGTGGCAGCACCGTGTTTTTAGAAACGTAAATGCACAGGATAAAGTTTTAATTTTCGTGGTGTTTGCGATTCGTTAACTATCTGAGGAGTGGCCGCAGCCCCAACGCGTGCCACGGAATCAGAACAGTAAAAACGCAATGAACCATGGATGAACCCCGAGTCGGAGTCTCACGCGCGTCTCAAAAGTACCTAGGCTTAGGCGGCTCCGCTGGCTGGCTTCGCTCTTCGAAGCTCCGTTTTCGCCTCGCAGCCACGGACGGCATGGCGTCGCAAAACGGCAAGTCGCCCGCTGCTCAAGTGAGTCCGGACCAATCTCTTTTCGCATGCTCTGAGAAAATGGCAAGCTCTGTGCAGTCACGACATTCGTCGCGCTCAGCCCGTTCGGAGCGTTCGACCGTCTCGACAACGCCAAGCATGCTCGCCGCCAGAGCAAGAGCGGAGGCCGCCGCGGCGCGAGTACAGGCTTCTCTTATGAATAAAGAAGCCGTGGTGAAACTGGAAAAGGCCAAACTGGAAGCACAAGAGAAAAATGCTGCCGCGGAGATCGAACGCAAAAAAGACGAGCTGGACACTGAGAGACATGTGATGCAGTTGGATAGAGAAGCGGCCGCCGCGGAAGCACAAGCAGAGATCCTGGTGGCTGCCGTAGATCAGCACGGCGGGGAGCATCACATCTGTCGGACTGTCAAGGAGGTATCCGAACACCGCGCTCAAAGTACCTTTGACTACGTGCTTGACCAGGCTCACGTGCGCATCGGGCCGCGCCAGCAATCGCAGCGGCATGACGGCGGAGAGCAT
Organism: Dermacentor variabilis; assembly: GCF_050947875.1. Lineage (NCBI taxonomy): Eukaryota > Metazoa > Arthropoda > Arachnida > Ixodida > Ixodidae > Dermacentor > Dermacentor variabilis. The sequence goes on from NC_134571.1 coordinate 135,563,415, forward strand.
TACGTCTTTCAGAACGTTGATGAAGCTTCCGAAGACCACGCTCCATGCACTACAAGCGCTCACAAACAAGGAATTGCCCAGAACATTGCTTGTCAGCAAGGAGGTGAAGCTAACGCCCCCGAACTGACCACCATGGCAAAGTATCTGATTCGACGCGACCTTGGGAGTACCTCACTTACGAAGTTTGACGACTGCCCTGAGAACTACCGGGCGCGGACATCTACCTTCAAGGGAATGACACGGCCTCTCGAGGCCACGGCAAGCGAAGAACTAGACCTTATCGTGAGATGGCTTGGTACCGAGTCGTCGAGCTATGTAAAGCGACTGCGTTTCGTGCCCATCGACAGCCCCGAAGCCGGGTTAAAGGTAGTTTGGGAAAGACTTGAGCAATGCTATGGTCGTCCGGAAATTATAGAAGAGGCCATCTTCAGGAGAATCGCAAGTTTCCCCAGACTGTCCGACAAAGACACCGAGAAACTGAGAGAGCTGGGAGACCTACTTCTTGAAGTTGAGGCTGCAAAATGTAACCCTCACCTGACTGGGCTTTCCCATCTGGACACGGCAAGAGGGGTAAACACCATTGTAGAAAAGCTGCACCAGCGCTTGGAAGACACGTGGATCGCGAAAGGCTCGAAGTACAAACAAAATTATGAGGTCGCTTTCCCCCTTTTTCGTTCTTTGCCAGCTTTATCAGGGACCAAGCGAAAACGAGAAACGATCCTAGCTTCAAACTCAACACCGCAAGTAGCACCCCTTCAAGATTCCCAAGAGCAGACAGATGGGCAATGAATGACGGCACGAGAAGAACGCCCATCTCAGTGCAACTGACGGACGTGGAGGCAAACACCGACCATCCGCCCTCAAACGCACCAAATAAGTGGCATGATACAACCAAGCATTGTCCTCTGCACAGGAAGCCTCACCCCCTCCGGAAGTGTCGTGCCTTCGGAGAAAAACCGCTGGATGAACGAAAATCTCTGCTGAAAAATTATGGAATATGCTTCAGCTGCTGCGCTTCAACAGACCACTTTGCAAGAGACTGCAAAACAGTTCTCAAATGCGACGATTGTGGTAGCGAGAGGCATGCCACAGCACTTCATGCCGGAAATGTCAGCCATAAGTCTCCTGTAGCTCATCACGACTCTGAAGATGTAAGTCTAGACCAAGATTCCGCACTTGAAGTGTCATATAAGTGTACAGAGGTCTGCGGTCAAAGCAGCGGTGACAAATCCTGCTCTAAGATCTGCTTGGTGAAAGTTAGTCACTCGACTAAGCCTCACAACACTAAAAAAATGTGTGCCATCTCAGACAACTAGAGCAGTTGTCTGAGATGGTGACAGTTCCCCCTACACAATAAGGACATGTGCTGGAACTACAGAGGCGATAGGAAGAAGAGCATCCGGCTTTCTCATTGAAGACATTCATGGCTGCGTGAAGCTACCCTTGTCAACACTTATCGAGTGCAACGAGATGCCTAACAACAGGAACGAGATTCCAACACCCGAAGTGGCATCGCATCACCCTCATCTCGGAGCTGTAGCTAAATTCATTCCTCGTTTGGACCCAGAGGCCAAGATTCTACTTCTCCTCGGGAGAAACATCCTCAGAGTACACAAGGTTCGACAACAGCGCAACGGACCGGCTGATGCTCCATTTGCTCAAAGACTAGATCTGGGATGGGTCATCGTAGGGAATGTCTGCATAAGTCGAAGTCGCACACCGGAATGTGTGAGCAACCTCAAAACAAACGTCCTTAACATGGACTTCCCTCCCTTTTCGAGCCATGCCAGGATCGTTTTCTGGTCAAGGAGAAGCTCGCTGACAGGCAAGGGTCGACACACTGCTTCCAACCAGCTCAGAACGCTGCTAGGAAAGACCGCTGTGATGATGGGGTCGCTGAAACGCTGTTCCACACAACGAAATATGACAACAGACCTTCCCTTTCTGTCGAGGACAGGAAGTTCTTGAAGCTGATGGAAGACGAGTTCTCAAGGGACGAATCCAACAGTTGGGAAGCGCCTCTTCCCTTTCGTTCTCCAAGACCTTGGCTTCCGAATAACAAGTGCTTGGCCGAGTCACGCCTCACTGCTGTCCAACGGACCTTGAAGAGAAAGCCAGAACTGAGGGAACAATTCGCAAGCTTCGTGGACAAGATGTTCAAGAACGGCCACGCCGAGGATGCTCCACCGGTTCGAGAAGGACAAGAATGTTGTTACCTCCCCATCTTTCGTGTTTGCCACCCACGAAAGTCCGGGGAAACACGAGTCGTGTTCGACTCCAGTGCACAGTTTCAGGGCATGTCTCTAAACATTGTGCTTCTTACCGGTCCAGACTTGATCAACAGCCAGCTTGGAGTGCTCATCCGATTCCAGAAGGAACCCGTGGCCATTACTGTGGACATTAAGCGCATGTTCTACTCCTTCCTGGTACGAGGCGACCACCGAAATTATCTGAGATTTCTGTGGTTCCGCAACATCTATAGCGACGTGGTGGAGTACCGAATGAAGGTACAGAGTCGATCACACTTGTCTAGAGTGGCCCGAAGGATGCTCCGCACTGCGCCTGCGACAAGCACCGGGTTCGAGATGTGTTGGCTGATAGCGCCTCGCGCGTGGACGCTGCGGCATTCGCGGGCGGCCAAGATACAGGCCTGCGTGATTTGCGAGTCGCGAGCACCGGCTTTTTATCACTGGACGAGCACTGCCAGCTGAGCTGCGAACGTGACACGGCTAGAATGCTGCGGTGCGCAACGTGTTCGAGCGATGCGATGCCGCCGGAACCACGCATGCTTGCTCTGCCATGCGGGTTTGCGCGAAACCTGGCGCACCGGTGAACGTTTGCGCAAGACAGCCGCGAACCACTAGGATCGCAATCACACGCAGCCAAAAGATCACTGCCGTCTTATTCATGGCTCACTGCAGAAGGCGTGCGATTGCTGTTATGGGTCGCACAACGTCCCATAAAGCCATCTGCGATGTGACAGGGAGGCCCATGGCCACCCTCAGCAGGGTGATACAGGCTTTTTACAAAGAAGGCCGGATAGCAGACGCCCCACGCGGGCGTCCCGCAAGGGCGACGTCCGTCGAAGAAGACCGTTTCATCATTGCTGCGGCGGTCGCGGACGCTTTCCTGACTGCCAGGGAAATTAAAGACGAGCTTGGATTGTCTCATGTAAGCGTGTCAACCGTTAAAAGAAGGCTTCATGAATGTGGAATCCACAGCATGGTCACGGCCCAGAAGACTCGTCTCGAACAGTCGCGCAGGCAAGCTCGACTGGAGTTCGCTTCATCGTGCGAGTCATGGATACCAAACAACTGGCGTGCCGTGATTTTCACAGACGAAGCCACCTCTTGCACCAAATGGGACATGCAAAAGAGATGTTGGCGGCCTGAAAAGTGTCGGTGAGTGCGGAATAATCATTTTTAGCATAAATTGAGCCCTGACCATCTGCACCTTAATCTATAATATATACACCGGGACAATAAGGAAATAATTTACCACACGATGATATTATGTTATTTTTTCGTATAATTCTGAAACAATGTGAGTTATCAAATTTTTTCTTACTTTTGCTTATTACAGTTATTCGCATAAGTCAAGATGCCTGCGAAATTCCATGCTTCAGACGTTGTCTTTGATCCAGATATCAAGATTAGTTTGAAGTTCTCAAATACCTAAGAGAACTGCCGGAGACAAGCAGCGCATGACGAAGGGATGCAGCCCATAGGCGACAATGTAGCATGCGCTGCGACGTTTCTACCGTTGTGAGCCTGACTTTTGTGCCGAAGGTGCTTACAAATTGCAAAAGAACCAAATCAAGTGTTAAAACATGACTTTTCATGATGCTGTGAAGCGCTGCCAATCTACCGCGTTAAAAAATACGGGTTTAAAGAATAGCGGTTCAAGGTGTAATCAGTAGTGCCTGTGCTGCCCGGTTGCAGTTAGCAGGATTCAAAGAAACCAGCGTTTATAATGCATTCAATTCTTATCACTTGAAAAGTATACCGTATATCTATTTGGACATCATGTGCTGCGTAATCTGATCTATTTGCTTTTTCTTCGCACACTTTCAATGCAATGCAGGGAAGACGAGCAATACGTATGGAACGTTCGTTCAAGCGGCCGCACCTCTGTGCACGTTTGGGGAGCAGTAAGCCACGCCGGCCTCGGACCACTTTACCGATTCACGGATAGGATGACGTCCGAGGCATACATGACTATCTGGAGACTGTTTTGGTGCTATATGTGCTTGATGACCCTTTCCCTGACGGACTTTTCTGGCTGCAGTAGGATGGCGCACCGACACACAGCCAAGCGTGTTCAGGAGCTATTAGACAGCCTGGGAATCATGAGGGTGGACTGGCCAGCAAGAAGCCCTGACCTCAACATAGTAGAATATGTGTGGGGTATCATAAAAAACAATTTGTCAAAAAGACTTCTCTTACAACGGCAAGTGGGGACTAACTTTGGGAAGCCGTAAAGGAAGAGTGGGAACGACTGCGGCTTTTGCCTGATTTCGTAGATTCGTTGTACGATTCGCTTCTAAAGAGAATCCTTTCCGTGAAAGAACGGCGAGGAGGTCCTATCTTTTACTGATGTCATTTGTTTTTCAGGGCAGAAATATGCGCCAAATTCTCCATAACATTCAGTGTTGTTATAATTCACGTTCTTTTGTATGTTGATTTCTTTTGTGTGTATTAAGTTTGTATTTTGGTGTTTTATTTTTACATCACTAGTAAAAAATTATTTCATCCCTATTGAAAATCCCAGCATTGCCCATCATGAATTTTATGCTGGGCTTGATGTAAAATGTGCTGGGTATGGTGGAAAATATGGTGGGTATGATGGAATTCATCATGGGTATAGTGGGTGGATGGTGGGTACAGTGGTACATGGTGGGATGTATTGGTGGGGTACATACTGGGTGACTTGTCTCAATGGTTGGCATGTTGGGTGAATGGTGGGTGTGGTGGGTGGATGGTGGGGTACATACTGGGTGACCTGTGTAAATGGTGGGTGAATGATGGATGTGCTGGGTGAATGGTGGGTGTACCTAATGGGCGACATGCAAATGGTGGGTGTACGTAATGGGTAATGCGGCAATGGTGGGTGAATGGTGTGTGTGCTGGGTGAATGGTGTGTGTGCTGGGTGAATGGTGGATGTACTCGGTGGATCGTGGGACACTTAGTGGAAGGAAAATGAGCGAATATATGTGAGAGTGAGAACATAATAGGTGTCAATGGTATATACATAGCGACACGCGCAGTGATGATGGCGGGCGCCTAATGTGTACCTGGTTGTCTGATTTGTCAAATGGTAGCACTGCATGTAGTCCCATTTTTTACTCATATAAACATGCATGCACACATACTTTTCTATATAATAACATTTGTTATAATATTTCAGCATATTTGCTGCTTATTTTATTAATTACTGTAATGATTTGAGTTTAAAGAGACATACATTGAGTTTAATTTAACTTGAAAATTGACGGTGATGGTAAACCATGACATGTATGTGCTACGTACTATACTGTACTGGCTATGGTAAATTGCATATATCCATCAGCATAGTGGGAATCACTTTCTCAGTGTTTGGAGACCAATAGCAAGCATGGAATCCTCATGGCAGACTGAAACTTAATTCTTACATAACTTATGTGTAATCGGTACAAATGACAATCATACATGTGTGCCATATAAAACATGCGATATTGAAGTGTTCAGAGGGGTAGCACATATAGTGACCAACTAAAATTGTCAAATAGTTGAAGCACAATGTTCTTTAGGGCAGCCATTTGTAAAAAGTGTGTTGTCAAATCGTCCTGCAGGCTGTAGATCAGCAAAATTACATAAATTAGGTTGGCTGCAATATGCTTTCTTTCAATGCACGGTCTGGGCCTCTACATGTATAGCTTCAAGGTGCCAAAAGAACAAAGTGCTAACAAGGATGTTTATCTTCGGACAAATTATGTCAAGTATTGAAGCTCTTGAGTGCTTTATTTTGTACAGTAATTAATGATACACAATTCAAATATGCTACATTTCAAACGAATGAATCTTGCTCGTCGATGCAATGGAGGAGGGCCCAGATATTGCAGTAGCTTTTCCTATGTACATATAGCAGGAATGTAACTGTCAATCAACAAGCTATACAACATACATTATAGAAGACAAAGCATTACACTTCAATCATGAATTAAGGCCTTGGTTTCAGAGATTAGGCGTATGCTATTCCACTAAGCACTACATTACAATGTAGTTGTAGTGGATTGCTCCAATTAAGAAAAAAAAAACAGAACCCACCAGAAAAAATATATCTTTATGAAGGTACACATTAAAGCAAATCCAGCACCTTGTTTTGTGCAGTATGCTAAATATGGAACCATGCAGACTTTACGAGGGAACATGTAGTGATAATTTGGCCTTGTAGAGCAAGCTTAGCACATATCCTATATTTTGTTAAATGCATGCCATTTAATTGCAAGATGAGTAGAAATGTCTTTAAATTAAAATCCATAGTTTTTGCAAAGCTTAATTGCCAATAACAAGTAGCTGTATATGCAACAGGATATTAATTATTCTTGAAGTGCAACATATTTAGGGAATATAGAATTACTTTTAGAAGGTAATTTTTCCCGACTATAGGATAATTGTATTTGTTTTCTTGCTTCTTTTTCCGTTATTAAATGCGCTAAACATACCATCATATGTATTTCCAACAAAGCACAAATTAGACTATGCATTTTGTTAACATTCTTCTACACATCTTGGTTAGGCAGAATCCACTATAGTGCATAGAGGCCTCTGCAAGATCCAATTTCATGCATAATCCCAACCTACCCAATGGCCACTAATTTTCTTATACCACAACCTCATAACACAATTCTGTGCAATGCTGTCACCATTGACTGCATTTCCATCTTTTTGAAAATCAAATTCTGTTATTGCAGTGGACCACAAATAGTCCGTCCTATGCATTCTATGACATGCCCATTTCCTATATTGCAATAGGTCACCAGTTGTCCTACACATCGAATGATGTGCCCTTTTGTCAAGCTAATTCTGAAGAGCTGCACTATTGCAAAAATGCTCTTTTGAAAGGCGAAGTGTCTGCTGAAAGGCAAACCTTGATACTTGATGGTCAAGGCTCTAGCACTGTACACACCTATCGAGACATTCTAATGTGAATTTTGTATTCATTGAATGGGGGCAAGAGTTATAAAGAATTACACTTGGTGCATTTGTTCAAAGGCTACTTTTCAATGTTAACTGCCACCTAAATACCGAGTGATTGCAGAGATGTGTATGTGACGTGCCGCAGCTTCTGTAGCAGCAATTGTAGTATTCATTTTGTAGTATTACATATTTTATTGCAATTAGGTGAGATGTTCCATAAAGAATAAGTAGCCTTATCAATACAAAGCAGCCATGAGGAGAAAAGTCGGCGCATGTCGGAAGGTGTGGACTGCCTCCTAAGTGGCAATTTCTATTCTGGGAAGTCCAAGCTCAATGTGAAAGCCAGTGTTGACTATTTAATTTCCAATGATCTTACTGTTTACTTGTGTCCGACAAGGAGGGTGGGTTTGTAGTGATGCTAAAACAGCTGTTCCAAGAGAAGGCACTTGAGGCTATATCGAAGAATTTTGTGCAAACGCATTCAACTGCGGCAAAGTTCAAGAATTAAGCACGAAATTTCTCTTAGCAAAAAGCTGAATCTGGCTAATCTTCAGAAAAATATAGAAGGGGTCGATAGAAACGGCTTGACTGTATTCTTCTCGGCCAACTCACAAACCAGAGGTTACCCTACATTCGAGTCACCGAGGCAGGTTCTTAGCACGGTATTCTTTCCAAATTCCTCCAAAGAAGTTTGAAGCGCCTTCCAATTGTTGACTTGCTCAGAGTGTGTAATTCAAGGGTTATAATTGATTGTTTCTCTCATGAAGGGAGGTCATTGGAAGCTAACTTGACTTCTTCGATTGACATATTGCAGACCTGTTTTATTCCACTCGTCAGAGCGATATTTTAGCGAGTGAAGGTCAGTACTGAATCGTCTGGAACTGTGGGCTTCCAAAACGATGCAGGTATTCCTATGTAACATTTTTTAATGCTTTTAGAGCTTTATCTTTCTGCTACTAGCGCTTTTGTAAATTTCGAGCGTGGTAGATTCATTCGGTGCAAGGGAGTGTGCATAGGCTCATGCATCACCCCCGTGCTGAGTGAATTGTTTTTAGCTAGCTTGGACAGACACCTTGAAGCTGCCTTGAAGACAACCAAATTTTTAAAATTTTTAGGTACGTCGATGACTTTCTGGTTGTCGCGCACATTGGTGAAGGTGTTGGGAACATGGCGAGTCATGCCCTCAACGTTTGACCTTCACCCATGAGCTTAACAAGGGTAGCCTAGTTCTTGGATGTTCGGTTTTTCTTCAGTGACTCGCACATTTGTTATATGTACCAGCCAAGGTCGAAAAAGAGTATACTGAATTTTGATTTGGCCCACTCCAAATTCGTAAAGAGAGGGATCGCCAAGACATGCCTTTGTGTTGCCCTGGACAAGTCCTGCTCACACAAGGTTCATGAAAAATGTACATACACAGGCAGTTCGCCTGACAAAGGCAGGGTTCCCTAGGGAACTTGTGGCGTCCGTGGCTGATCAGGCGTCGACGATTGAGCAACAAGCTCTTGAGCAGGCTAGATGCATGGCACTGTCCTATATTCACCAGCTGACGCACCGCCTTAAAAAGGTGGTGGAGAAACACAATGTCCTAGACGTGCTCATGGCACCGGATAAACTCGGGAAACTGCAAAGTTGTCAGTGGCGCCACTCACAGTAAACAACCCTGCCTAATTAAACATGAACTGCCTTATGTGAAGTGCAGGACAAATGTAGTTTACAGAATTCTGATGTCATGTGGAAGGTGCTACATTGGCCAAACAGGCCGGTGTATCAACGTTCGTCTAATGGAGCACAAGCTGCTTGTCATTGAACCATCAGGATCTGGGCACAAGGCGGCACATTGCAAGCGTTGTGAGAATGCGTGCACGCCGCTCTTTGATAAGACTCAAGTGATTACTTCTAGCACACATCAGAGAGCGTGAAATACTTGAGGCCTTCCTTATTTATCGCAAAAAACAGGCCTGTGTCAGCAAACCTAACTTATCTTTGACAGCAAAGGAAATAAAATTCTTGCACAATATGGCGCCATTGCGCATGTGCTTCAAGGATTGATCACGTAGCATGAATACTTTTGCGTATATATGCTGTGTCCTCCTGAGAATAAAGCCAGTTGATGTCTAGCGTTCGGTGTGTCTTTTTTCATGTTCCTGTCCGCATTCTTTTTTACACACTAGTGCAATGTCCCCTTATACAAAAATGAAACACCTGTTCTACTACAATAAAGTGGTGGAAAGTGAACAGTTTTTATTACATTCCACAACTCAAAACAGGGGATGTATAAGTAACTGGTAACAAGCCAGCAACTCAAGAACAAAGGCAAGGGAGAACACAAATGTAAGCCCCATACTTTTTCTTATGTTGCCCATACAGAAAATGTGCAAAAGTGCACCATTACTATACAAAACACAATATATTGCTGAAACATCCTGTAGTGACATACAAAGTGGTGGAAATTACAAGATGTATCTTGGAGAAAATATTGAGACAGGTAAAATTCGAATTCCCACTCTCTCCTTAGAGAAAGTTCTGAAGAAAGGAAGGATAACAACCCAAATATACTGTGTTAACACACAATATTTTCATGCAAAAGGTGTCTACTTCAAAGATACGATGCACGTGAATTAGGACGGTTGACGACCGGTACAGGGTCCGCCCAGCCGAATTTTGCCTTTCTTCACTACCTCCCACATTAGTGGTCACTAACGCGTACCATGTTATGCTGCACCACATTACATTTCCAACACTTTATGAAAATAAACAGTTGTGCACAAACTAAATGACAAAGGACAGGAATTAGATGATTTCGTGTGGAAAGACATACATAATGCAGAAAGCAAGATGCTTAAATGATAGGCTTTATGAACACCATAACTATATACAGAACAGTACAAGTGCATTTAGGAGTGCATTGCAGGGATTAAGGGTGTCTGCCAGTTTACAAAGATTGCTTGGTGGTTGCTAAACACAGGAATCAGACCGACACGAGAGACCATAAAGGCGGCCGAGATAATCTGACTAGGGGTCGAGTGTGTCAGCACTGCCTCATTGGGGTTGTCACAATAGGAAGTTGATAATCTATGGAGACAGCCACGATGGAAACAGTAGATCCATGGTGGTCTGAGATTGCATTGTGCGTAGACGGACCTGTCGGACCGTGCTGCACATTACAGTAAATTGTGCTTGCGCTCGTCAAATTCCTGTCCTTCGTCATTCAGTTTGCGAGCAACAACTATTTATTGTGGAATACTACTAACGCGCCCAAACCAGTACCCTCGTTACTTTCAGACACACTGTTTGAGCATCCCCCTTGGCAGAATTCGGTAGATGCTGTCTTTGGTGGCTACAGAGACAGTGTGGCCGATGGATGCGAGGTCACTGGAAAGTACTCCAAAAGAACTTGTTCTTGGGCAAGTTGGTGCTACACATATTGTTGCTGGCGCAAAGTAGAACATGAAGCAGGGGAACAGAAAAAAGTAGAGCTAGAGAAGCTAGGAACATGTTTTGTAATCACTGGAAAATCTTTGCTGCTGGCTCAGAGACCTCCAACTATATATGTACATATTAACTTTTCTACTAGAAGCATATGTACACCCTACAACTGAAAAAAGTTGGCTTTGAAAGATTCATAGGATGACCAAATTTTCCAACAGCACTATCTTTGCTTTAAAAAAAATAGGGACAAGAACCTGAAAGATGAATAAAATGACAAACATTAAGACGCTTGGTATTATATAAAAGAAAAAAATGTGTGTCCAGAAAAACGGCCTTATACATAAACTTGCATGGCAGGTGCATGGCCTACCATGAGACATTAAAGGAGCACTAAAGAGATATACTGAATCAGCTCAGAATGATAAAAAGTCTTGAAAAGACTAGTTTCATTGACTTTGCAGTGACAGCTAGGGTGATCATTAGAAGAAAAAATGATGATCCGTTTCCTTTTTGAATTTTACAATGAAACACCATGTCCAGACATCAGTGTGACATCACAGATTGCAAAGTATTTGTTTGTATTACAGCCATTGTAATTCAGCAGTCTTGAAATTTCATGAATTCTGTCATCGGCTTTCAGAAAACAATGCATGTATATTTACAGAAATATCCATTAGGCTCGAGCAGACGTCCAATTCTATATCGTCGTGGCAAGCTGGTACGAAAAACTTAAGACAGCATCGCCACTTTACATCTTTCCAGGCACATATAGCATGTTCTGATGCACGAGTGCCTTCTTGGTAAGTTGTGACTAAATGTACATCTTGCGTCTCCCACCAATTCCTTGACAGGTATGTTAGACAAATCATTTCATTTCATTTTATTACCTTAAAGGCACCAATAAATGGAGCGTTACATAAGGGGTGGCAAGAATAAAAATACATAGTCACAATAACAGGAAGTTTTTTACATTTTCGATGAACTTGGATGGGCACATAATGACAGCAACGTCGTTAGGAAGGCCGTTCCAGTCTGCAGCTGTGCGAAGAAAAAAAGAATTTGAAAATGTGACAGTGCGTGAGCGTGGACGGGCAACCTGTAGCTGATGGCTGGTGCGGTGAGATATGCGTGTAGGAGGAAGGATATAAGGTGCGATGCGCATAGGGCTATGAAAGAATTTGTGAAATAAAGATAGGCTGGCAATGCGACGACGGAGCGATAAGGGGCATAATGCGGATGCAGTTTTTAAGCAGGAAACGCTGATGTCAAAGGAATATGACGAGTGGATGAAACGAGCGGCGCGATTTTGTACAGATTCAAGATCATTAATTAGATATGCCTGATGAGGATTCCAAATAGGCGATGCAAATTCTAGTTTTGACCAGACAAATGATTTGTAGGCTAACAATTTTACATGTTGAGGAGCATGATGCAGATGGCGTTTTAGAAATCCTAACGTCCTGTTCGCGGATGATAGTAGGTTAGTAACATGAGGATTCCAGGAAAGATCGCTTGAAAGTGTTACTCCTAAATACTTGTATGAATGAACTAGTTCTACCGGAACTTCAGATATTACATAAGGAAATAGGAGAGAATTACGGCGACGGTGAATGGACAAATATTTACACTTACGCGGGTTAAGTTCCATTAGCCACTCGTTACACCAGTCCTGGACTGCATTAAGATCACTTTGAAGAGAAGATTGGTCAGCGGTGGAAGTAATAACACGATATATCACACAGTCATCCGCGAACATACGTATGCTAGATGTTACGTTTAATGGTAAATTATTTATGTATATTAGGAAAAGTAGCGGGCCGAGCACGGATCCTTGTGGGACGCCTGATGTTACAGAGACTGAATTAGAATTCCTATTATTAATGGTGACGAATTGTGAACGATTAGTCAAGAATTCTTCAATCCACTTCAGTATATTAGGGTCAAAATTTAAGCGGGAAAGCTTTATAAGAAGGCGTTTATGGGGCACTTTGTCAAAGGCTTTAGCAAAATCTAAAAATATTACGTCAGAGTGAAGATTACAATCAAGGTTAGAGTGCAGATCGTGTAAGAAAGCGGCAAGCTGAGTCTCGCAGGATTAACCACGGCGAAACCCGTGCTGGGCAGGATTAAAAAAGTTGTTAGAGTCGAGAAATGCCATGATGTGAGTATAGATGACGTGTTCCATGATTTTGCAGGGAATACTAGTTAGAGAAATGGGACGGTAATTTAGAGGCGAGTTCTTGTTACCTGATTTGTGGACTGGAACGACCTTCCCTTGTTTCCATTCTTTGGGCAGTTGGCCTGTGAGGAGTGACTGAGTGAATAACATGCACAACAGAGATGAACATGTATCTTTGGTGTTCTGCAGAATCTTAGCGTTGATGTTGTCAATGCCAGCAGAGGATGAAAGCTTTAAGTTTTCTATTAGGGACAAAATCCCTTCTGAAGAAAATACGAGTGAAGGCATTGTCTCCTGAATAATTGCGGGGTTTGGAGAAACAACCGGATCGGTTTCATTAGTAAACGCGGATGAAAAAGCTGCGTTAAAAATGTTGGCGCATTCGGATTCACAGATAGTTTCACCTGATGCATCGGTGAGGGAAATTGTGCGTGTATTCTGGGGATTAATGACTTGCCAGAACCTACGGGGGTTAGTAGACAACATGTTTGGCAGGTCATAATGAAAGAAAGAGTGCTTGGCTTCTCGCACATTTTGTAGGTAAATTTTTTCAGCTGCATAATACTTGTCCCAAGCGTTCCGACTAGGCCGCAACTTGGCTGAACGAAAAAGACGCTTCTTTTTGTTTTCAAGGCGTTTGAGTGTGTTTGTGAACCAAGGATTTAGGGGGTTAGTTCTTATATTTATGCTCGGAATAAACCTGTCAACCAAACCTTCAATTTTTGTCTTAAACAAGTACCAGTTATCGTGGATAGTTCTTTGATTAAAGTGGGACTGAAAACGGGGTAAGAATGTGCGAAGTTCATTATTTATGGCAGTATAGTTTCCTTTATCATAAAGCCGGATGGTACGTTTGCTAGTTGTCCGTGAGAATGGTTTAATCGTGAAGTCGGCTTGTATGACTTGGTGATCGCTGACGCCTGGTAGATGCGTGATGGAATGAACGTATTCCGGATTATCCGTTAATATTAGGTCGAGAATGTTAGCGCAGTCCTCAGTTACACGGGTGGGCTCCGATATAATTTGAACAAGATTAAAATTAAGGTAAACATCAAGAAATTCGTGAGCATCTCTGTTACCTGTGGTAGTTAGATTATGCCAATCAATACTCGGGAAATTGAAGTCTCCAAATAAAAGAGTACAGGTGTTTGGATGCTTCGTTTTAATTTCATTTATTGCATTATTCAGTTTTGTGGGGAAATCCGGACTGTTAGGAGGCCTGTAGCAAACGCCAATCGAAACAGACTGAGGTGAAGCGTGACATAAGACCCATAAAATTTCTATGTCTGATGAAATATTAATGGTTGTACATGATAGTTCATGTCTGGTTGCAATCAGTACTCCCCCTCCCCTACTATCTGGGCGATCCTTGCGGAAGACATGGAAATTAGGCAAGTCGGCAAGGACTTCACTATCACAGATGTCGCTGTTTAGCCACGTTTCCGTCAGGATTAGTAGGTTGCTGGCGGAAGATAAGACGATATTTGAAATAATGTCTCGTTTTGAAATGAAGCTGCGCACGTCAGAAAAAATAGCTGACAATGAAAGTGCTTGTTGGTGAACATGCTTAGAATGGCCTGTCCATTGACGGTGAGATAATTGCTATTTCACTTCTTTTACCGTTTGTGAAGCTTCATCGAATGTGTAGCGTTTCGGACCAATGTGCAAAGTTTTGAAGCGCAGGGAGAACTTATCGGACACCGATCTGGCATAGGCTACAAGATTTTTGCGAGTGTTACGGACAGAAGCGGAAAAGTCTTCGCCAATGCTGTAGTTCGTGCCTTTAAGTTTATAACCACATGATAGAATGCGTTCTTTAGTTTTGGACGATGTGAATTTTACTATGATAGGCCTGGTACGATTAGGTGAGTGACGCCCGAGACGGTGAGCACGCTCTATTAAATGAGGGTCGATGTCAAAGCCTAGTTGTTGAGAGCAATGGCGAATGACAATTTGTTCTGAGTCTGCAAAGGTTTCAGCGGGGTTAGTGTCCGGAATATTGTAAAAAATGAGATTGTTACGACGGGAGCGATTTTCTGCGTCGTCTACTCGTGCTTCCAGTTTGTCGACCTTGCAGGTAAGTTCGGTTGTTAAAGTTTTCAGGGTGTCTATTTCAGAGTGGAGAGCAGACAGGGTAGTGTAGTGGGATTCCAGAGCGTCCATGCGTTTGTTTAGGTCGACCAATGTTGTGTCAGTAGGTTTCAGCTGTTGTTTAATGTCTTGTAAATCAGACAATAACGCGGTTTGCCCGGCAGTTAGTTTCTGGAGCTCGGCAAGTACGGTGTCGAAACGGTCGGGGCCTGGGTTAGTTTCTACGTCACCCGACAATAGCAAGAGAATACGAATAACATGCGAACATTCGGCAACAATACAGGCACAGCATTGAGGGCTCGGTAGCTGCATCAGGAAAAGGTTACTACTTTTTTTAGCGAACAGAGAAAATTTATTACCAACCTGCATCATGAAAAGCAGCGGATTAGTAGACTGCACTGTCGCGCAGCTACCGGGCCCACAGAGCGGTGGCGATGAGCGCACGGGTTTTGTAGCAGCAGTGGATGATGTTCCTGGCGATGGGGTTGTCCACTGATGAACCAAGATGCGGTAGACTGATGGCAGTGATGGCACATGCAGCATTGATGACGTTGCGGGTTGATCCAAGATGTGTTGATTGTGGTAGGGCAGGTTCACGGAAGGCACAGATCCACGTGAGGCAGACGGTGGAACGGTTAAAAGTAGGCGGACGGCAAGAGCAAACACCTGCATCATGAAAAGCAGCGGATTAGTAGACTGCACTGTCGCGCAGCTACCGGGCCCACAGAGCGGTGGCGATGAGCGCACAGGTTTTGTAGCAGCAGTGGATGATGTTCCTGGCGATGGGGTTGTCCACTGATGATCCAAGATGCGGTAGACTGATGGCAGTGATGGCACATGCAGCATTGATGACGTTGAGGGTTGATCCAAGATGCGGTAGACTGATGGCAGTGATGGCACATGCAGCATTGATGACGTTGCGGGTTGATCCAAGATGTGTTGATTGTGGTAGGGCAGGTTCACGGAAGGCACAGATCCACGGGAGGCAGACGGTGGAACGGTTAGAAGTAGGCGGACGGCGAGAACAAACACCTGCATCATGAAAAGCAGCGGATTAGTAGACTGCACTGTCGCGCAGCTACCGGGCCCAGCTACCGGCACTATTTTAGAAGTACATGTGACATTTCTTAGTGATTATGCCTTGTTTATTGTTAGGATAAATCAAGCACAAGTATGCTGAACAGCTAAATAGATGCTTGTCTCGTGTTAACACTTATTCTGCACATTAAAGTACAACATTACATATATGCCTGTTTCAGCGCAGCCCACATAGGCTGATGTGCTCGACATTGCAGTAACATCTGCTACATCTGCTTCCATAGCATTGATGCATGCTTTCACAGCAAAAATATATTTAAAGAAAGGAAAGCAAGAAAAAAGGAAAAAATAAACCGTAAAAATAATGTGCGACGAAAAATCGAACCCTAGACAGCAGCGTGAGAATTTGAGATACTACTACTACGATACCGCTGAAGTTTCATGAGCTGCATCTCCAGTTGTAATATTAACTGCTACCTAAAGCTGTTGGGTATATTGAAGGCACATTTTTGTGCACTTTACGCATATTCTTTCCTGGCATTTTATTTATAACGTATTTACCAGTCAGAGCCACTTGTAAATGCCTCTTTCGTTACAATAGCAAGCCCTCCTCTGCGCTAGCACTAATTGGCATCAAAGTTCACTGCAGTACGTACTGCTTGCTCTTATTTGTGCAGGATCCTACCTCGCATATGTGATAAAGGGGTGGTATACATGTGTGATAAGCAGTGAGGAGCTTTGCGGAACGCAGTTACGTTAGGAACGTGAACCTTATGGATCTTGCATTTTGCCGTAGCTTTAGACACTTCCGTTGGGTAATGAGGAATAGTTATTTACTAACACAGCTTAGTGTCCCCTTAATCCCTTTCGATCTTGTTTGGGAGGTCACAAATGAACATCTTATCTTCTTGCACAAAGTCTATGCATAAACAGCTGTCGACAATTTCTTCAGGGAAGAACGCATTGCGTGTTCCATCACATGAAAGGAAGCACTCCTTTATGTGAGGAGGAATGGCACGAATGTCTGCTATGATCACAGGTCTGCAGATGACAATGCAGCGGCCTGTCTCTTCAAGCACAACTATCTACTGAATTCGTGCATAGCACCCAGCGTCTGTCCGCACAAAGGTTCTATCCGATTTTGATGGTCTTCTGAATCTAGTGCTGTGGAAAACTGGCTTATTTTGTACAAACCGCTCATATTCCACAGCAGAGGACACAGCCACTTCACACCGATAATACACTGCATCTTGCTCTTCAGCACTTAGCACTGTGTTTTTACCTATGCCCAAGAGCGATAAGCCATCAACACGGAAAAAAGTTTTTTACCTGTGCATATCCAAGGAAACCATTGCATAACCTTTTTTCTTCAGAAAGTAGAAGTGGGCTTTGAAGTACACACTCTAGCTGCTCAAACATGATGATTCGCTCTATAATTTGGTCTGGAAGGCCCTTTGCTGCAGAAATCTGCCGCACGATGTTAGTTAGTTAGTTAATTCGGGTTTAATGGCGCAAAAGCAACTAAGGCCATGCTGCGCCAGCCACAAGATATTAAGAATTCAAATATTAAAGCAGTGGAAGGTGCGTTATATTAGAGTCTGTGTAAAAAACCGGTTTCTTCTAGAAAGCTGAACAAGTCAGCGAAAGGCACTAGCGGTTCATCTCCGAGTATTGAGGCGGGGTGTAAAGGTATGTGTAAGTTATAAAGGTTGTGTAAGAGCTTTTGCCTCTGTGTTTCAATATTTGGACATGTCATAATAATGTGCATTACGGTGAGTGGTTCATGGCACTTCTCGCAAGTTGGCGGGTTTTCGTTTTGGAGTAGAAAATTGTGTGTCAGGTGTGTATGCCCGATTCGGAGTCTACATAGGATCCCCTCATAGAAGCGTTGCTGGTGACAGCACGACTTCCATTCTCTAAGCACGGGTTTTATTGTGTGTAACTTGTTATTTGTGCAAGAGTCCCATTCTAGTTGCCACTTTAATGTCAGGGCCTTTTGAATAGCTCGGATACTGTCTTTGTATGGAAGTGTTGTTTGCGTTATACCTTTGTGTGCTGCCATGAACGCGCATCTATCTGCAGCTTCATTCCCTGGTATCCCGACATGGCTTGGGACCCAGCAGAATCGTATGGTTCTTCCGTATTCGTTATAAGCCAACATGTTTAGGATGTCACCAAGTAGGGGTTCGGAAGCGGAGTTAAGGTTTAGAGCTCTGAGTGCGCTTAACGAATCGGTATATATGATAGTATTCGTCTTCTTGTCACTGGTAATTTTTTTAACTGCCGTCCATATTGCGAAAACTTCGGCAGTAAACACTGAAGAAAAACTATTTATCCGAATGCTATTTTGCCAATTTTTCGTAATTATTCCGACACCTACGTATTCTTGTGTTTTGGAGCCGTCGGTGTAAAATTCCGTGTAATGTTTATATTTTTCTTGTATAGCTCGAAACTCTTGTATTATGTGTTCTTGTGGGATGTCTTTTTTCTTTAGATGTGTTAGTGTCCAGTCACATAGCTGTGAAAAGTTGTACCATGGTGGCAATCTTGGTGGCCTTTCCGCAACCTGCAGGGCCTCGTGAGGAACATCATAAGCCTGACAGTATTCTTCGTATCGTAAGATTAGTGGCCGAATCATGTTCGGTTTGCTTGTGTAGTGTATCCTTGATATGCACTGTGTAACGATGTTATAGCATATATGTTGTGGTGATGATCGAACTCGTAGTACATAGGAAAGTGTAAGCAGTGCTCTGCGTTGCTGTAAGGACGGCTCATTGCAGTCAACATATAAACTTTGGACAGGCGATGTTCTATAGGCACCGCTTGCCAGTCGTAGGCCGAGATTATGAACTGGATCGAGTCGCTTGATGTATGACTGCCTAGCTGCACCATAGACTACACTACCGTAGTCGAGGATGCTACGTACGAGGGACCGGTATATACGTAGTAGACAAGTTCGGTCAGATCCCCAGTGCTTGTGTGATAGCACCTTGAGGATATTTAATGCTTTATTTGCTTTACTTTTAGTTGTGTTAATGTGGGCCAGGAAGTTCAGCTTTGTGTCAAACGTTACGCCTAGAAATTTATAGTGTTCTTTGACCGGCAAGGTTGTACCATGCAATGTGAGAACTGGGTTCAAGTGTAATCCTCGTTTCTGGGAGAAGAGAACTGTAACAGTTTTGTCCGTTGAAAAACGGAATCCATTTTTGTCAGCCCATTGTGTAAGGTTATTTATGGTTATTTGTAGTTGTCTTTCGCAAGTGGATAGATTTGAGGCGCGGCAAGCAACTTGCAGATCGTCGACATATATGGAGTGCATAACAGAGGATGGTATGATCTTATTAACAGAGTTCATTTTGATTATGAAGCGTGTCGTGCTCAGAATACAACCCTGTGGAACGCCATTTTCCTGTGTAAATGTACGTGAAAGTATTGCGCCGAGACGCACCTGAAATGTTCTATTTGCCATAAAATCAGATAGACAGTTTAGCATTCTGCCACGGACTCCCAAGCCAGCCAGGTCTCTTAAAATTCCATACCTCCACGTGGTATCATACGCTTTCTCTAGATCGAAAAATACTGTGAGACAGTGTTGTTTGTGTAGAAACGCTTTACGTATTTCATGTTCCAGTCGTACGAGGTGGTCAGTTGTCGAGCAGCCCTTTTTGTATCCGCACTGGTGCACGTCTATTAAGTTCCTTGATTCAAGGATGAATGTGAGCCTTATGTTGATGATACTTTCGTAGGATTTGGCTAGGCAGCTTGTTAAGGCAATGGGCCTGTAGCTACTTGGGGACGTTGCGGCTTTACCTGATTTCAAAAAAGGCACTATTACTGCATTTTTCCAGTCTGTAGGCATTACTCCAGATTCCCAGATTTTGTTGAAAAATTTAAGAAGTGTTTCTGCTGATGCTTGAGATAGGTGTGCCAACATTGTGTAGTGGACACGGTCAAGACCTGTTGCTGTTTTTTTACCGGCCGAGAGAACCCTGTTCAGTTCTTGCATTGTGAGGACGTTATTATAAGGTTCCTTTGAAGCCCCAGTGGTGGGCAGTCTCTGTTTCTCCGCCGATTCTTTATATTTTAAGAATGAATTTGAATAGTGTGCTGAGCTAGAAATGTTGTAAAAGTGTTCACCTAATAAGTTGGCCTGGTCCTGTAGTGTTGTTTGTGTGCCTGGACATGTAAGTAGTGGTATAGTGTATGATGAGTACTCTCCTCTAAATTTTCTCACCTGGTCCCACATTCGTTTTGATGTGACGGTACTATTGATTGAACTTATGTATTTTCGCCATGATAATTTCTCCGCATTTCTTCGAATAAAACGTGCTTTCGCTTTGGCCTGTTTGAAATATAAAAGGTTGCTATAAGTGGGGTACCTACGTAGGATTCCCCAGGCCTTATTTTGCTTCTTCCTGGCTTCGGTACACTCGGTAGTCCACCAGGGAGTTAGCCTTTTGTGTACAATACCTGATGACTGCGGTATTGCTTTTTCTGCTGCAGAGATTATGACCTGAGTGATTTTTTTGTTAAGTTCGTCAATGTTTTGTTCTTCTGAAAAGACAACTTCCAGTTTCGCGTTTTCCATAAAAAGCGGCCAGTCAGCAAGCTGCAATTTCCACTGGCGTGGCCTAGTGACTAAGGTTGGAGGTGATGATAAATATTTGATGATTGCTGGCAAGTGATCACTGCCATAAGACTTGTCGAGGGTTTCCCATTTAAGATCATTAAAAAGAGATGGTGAGCAAAAAGCTAAATCTATACAACTAAAAGTGCGGGAAGTCGGTGAAACGTATGTCGGTGCACCTGAATTTAAAAGGCAGGTATCATTTGACAGAATAAAACCTTCAACCATTTGCCCTCTTTGGTCAGTTTTGATACTGCCCCAAAGAGTACCGTGAGCATTAAAATCCCCCACTAAAACAAATGGCTCCGGTAATTGACCTGTTATATTTTCTAAGTCTTTAGTGGTAAAATGGGTGTGGGGTGGCATATACAGCGAGCAAATGGTGATGGTTTTGTGAGTTATAACAGTGACAGCAACGGCTTCTATGTGACTGGTAATCGGAACTTCTCTAGCTGCAATACCGCCCTGCACAACAATGGCTACTCCACCCGAAAGCCGGTTCATCTGAGTACGGTCGCGCCGTACAACAGTGAAACCTTTTAAGATATGTTTGTGTTTTTCGCCTAGGTTTGTTTCCTGTAAGCATAAGGCCACAGGAGAGAAGTTAGATAACAGGTCTTTAATGTCACCTAAGTTATGTAAAAGACCTCTACAGTTCCAGTGAATAATAAAAGCCATTGTGGAATTGAAGGGTAAGAAATGGCGTTAACAGTTCAATAGGAGATAGGAAAGATGTTAGGTGACGTAGGTCTCAAGAAGTGTGATACAAAGGAGCGATAACCTTCAGGTTATCGCCTTCTTATTTTGCGTAGTTATTGGGATCTTGTCCCTCTTACCGCGCTCAAGAGAGCGCTTGTCGTTCGGTGTCAATGACACCGGTGCTCTGGTGTCGATCTCCATCGCTCTTTCTGAAGCGCTGGAAGACCCAGAGTTGGGCGCCGAGACACGTGCCTCGGGCCTTGGGGTTCGCTTTATCTTAGGGCCCTGCGGGACTGGTGTTTGCAGGGCCTTGGAAGAGGATGGAGCAGCGTCGGCTGCTTCCATCACGGGGGCGGGAGGAGTCACTGCAGCACCACTGCGCGTGGGCTCGGAGGACTCCGGAGGCCTCTGTGACGCTGCCCCCGACTGCGTCACATCGGCGTAACTTCTTCGCGGAAGGTATGATAGCCGCTTTCTGGCTTCAAAGAACGAAATTTTTTCTTTTACCGTTAGAGCAATGACTTCTTTTTCTTTTTTCCAGCAAGGGCAGGACCGTGAATAAGCTGGGTGATCTCCCTTGCAGTTAACACAATGTGGGGAAGAGGTGCAATTCTCAGATTGGTGTTCGTTGGAGCTGCATTTAGCGCAAGTTGTTTGTCCTCGGCATGCATGTGAAGCATGTCCGAACCTTTGGCACTTAAAACATCGTCTAGGGTTCGGGATATATGCTCTGACATTGACTTTAACATAACCTGCATCGAGTGAAGTAGGCATTTCGCTTGTTCCAAAGGTGAGTATAACATGTTTGGTGGGGATTTCTTGGTTGTTTCTGCGGATTACTATTCTTTGTACTTTTGTCACATTTTGTTCTTGGAAACCCTCAAGGAGTTCCTCATCGCTCAATCCAATAAAGTCTTCTTCAGAAATCACTCCCCGGCTTGTGTTCAGTGTTCTATGTGGTGAAATCGTCACTGTGGCGTCGCCAATACTGGTAAGGTCAGTGAGCTTCTCTGCTTGGTCTTTATCATTCAGTTCTAGGAGGAGGTCCCCGCTAGACATTTTGGAGGCTTTGTACGTCGGTCCGATTTTTTCTTTGAGGCATTTGGCTACAAGGAATGGTGAGAGTTTTCTTACTGGCATGTTGCTTTCGCTGTGTACTACATAGAACTTGGGGAAGGATGGAGCGTTGCTCCGAAAGGAGAAATGGAATGGTACTTCGGTGCGGCATCTTTTCAGACGCCGATCATAGACGACAGAGGTTTGTGCTGCCATAGAAAATGAGTATGTTCGGCAACAGCGCCGACCGCCCACCACGGAGCCCAACGAGGGGACGCGGCAGATCTTGTGTACAAGCCTGCACGACGCCAGCCGTACGCCGTCGCTATAACCAAATATGGTGTACCCAAGGTAGGATAGCCACACAAGGTTAACCCTTGCCGCCGTGGAGAAAGGAAGTAAATGGAAGAAAGAAGAAGACAGGAAAGGTCGAAAAGTGAGAGAGAAAGACGAAGATTGGAGAGGAGGACAGGAAAAGGCGACTGCCGATTTCCCCCGGGTGGGTCAGTCCGGGGGTGCCGTCTATGTGAAGCCGAGGCCGAAGAGGTGTGTTGCCTCCGCCGGGGGGCCTTAAAGGTCCAAACACCCAGCTTCGGCTCAACCCCCAGGATCCCCTTTTCCCCAGACACGGCTAAGCCGCGCACGGCTACACGCGGGAGGGTCCAACCCTCGTGTGCTCGGGTACGTGGTGTCGCAACACACCAAACGCCTGCTGACGCAGGCGCCCCTGCGGGGGCCGCACGATGTATCCATTTCCCCCTTCAAAGACGAAGGCAGAATGTGCCCAAAGGGGCCCAAGGGAGCGGGCGCAGTTTCCAAGGTGGAGGAGTGCATCGACATTATACGTCATGAATGTCACACCATATAATGCCTCGCGCCTCGACACGAAGAGACTCTGAAAAGTAAAATAGTATTCAATGACCCAATTTCTTTTTCTTTTTTTTTAATACTTTTGGTTAAACAATGCATAAAGGCTTACACAAGTACTCTCACACTTCCCAATGTAAAAACAGGCATACCGGGCTTGTGCACAGAACACAGTGTTTATTAGGAGGAATACAGCGCCTTCACAAATTTTGAAACGTAGTCTCAGACGCTTCACCACATCCAACCATGGCTTTTATTTTCATATAAAGTTGGGTTATAATCTGAAGTAGGAGCACTTTATGGCAATCAACAAGAACTTTGAACTTTTAACAGGAACTTGCTCAGCAATATTGGGCTAGCTGGTGCATAGTTTCTAAAGAAAAATGAATAAGTGAAACAACAAATATGGGCACAATAGACAAAATGAGTGCTCTAGTCAGAGTTGGCTGTGGAGCGCATACAAGCACATTAAAAAGTAGGTGCAGAGTGCTCATAATAAACTTTTACGATACACAGACACTATGACTACTGTGCACTGCTTCAGGAGCAATGTCCCGCTATTCCATAAGCTATTGCGGATACTGGTTTCATGGTGTTTTGGTGCCTACAATATC
This sequence comes from Dermacentor variabilis, assembly GCF_050947875.1. Lineage (NCBI taxonomy): Eukaryota > Metazoa > Arthropoda > Arachnida > Ixodida > Ixodidae > Dermacentor > Dermacentor variabilis. The sequence continues at coordinate 135,587,197 of NC_134571.1, forward strand.
CGTCCCCCTGCCATCACAGAAAACTTCATTGCAGCAGGGACAAATGCTACTGTCAGGAGCAAAGCAGGGGTGATTGCAACTGGCTTGAGCTGGTTAGGCTAGCTAAATATATGGAAGTTTAGAAAAGCTTTGCTTTAAACATTGCCTTCACTATCAAGATATACAAAGGACTGCTTTTTTCTGCCACAGTTAGCGAAAATAATTCTTGGTAACACCTTGCTAGTTTATTCTTCCAGAAACAGTACCCTAAAGGTAGATCCTTTTACAATATATCTAGTGACTTGATCAGGTTCTTACGGATGACTACCATATTCAATGTATTTTGTTGGGTGACGTTGATGCTTTCTTTAACTTCAATTCATTTATTTTATTGAAGTTACCTTTTTTACTTTAATTTAAATTTAATTTTAATGCTCACTTTGTACCACAGTCAAGAAGTGCATGGCCAAGAATGAAGCAGTTCTGTTACAGCATTCAGCTGGTATGTCTGTCAATGATATGAGCTCTTTAGAACCTTGAGTTGACTTTTATCACCTTTAACAAAAATGTTTTTACAATGGCATTAATTGCACCAGTTTTTGCATGGCTTCTATCTTGCGTCATACTTTCTTATCATGGTAAAAGCAGCGCAAAAATAACGGCAACACAAGACAGAGAAATACACAGCACAGGCGCTGAACTAGAGACTGTCCTGTGCATTTCTCTGCCTTGTGTATCCGTTAATGTTGTGCTGCTTTTACCATGAAGATAACCAACTCGCCCAGTTTTACACTATTTTGCAGTTCATTTCTTATCATGCGCAGGCAGTGCAAGTTCTCAACCTTTGTGCTGACACAGACAAGGTCTTACAAAGTTCTTACGTATGTATTAACAGAACTTACTCTGACATACGAAAAAAATTAATTCCAATCAATTTTAAACACACAACTAACTTTCATATGAAGGTGAGCTATTTCAACAATAACTTTTGCAATCATTGGACAGCAGCCTGGAGGTATCCTGAGAACGTGTTCGTTTGTGCTATCAAACAAGGGCTCAGAGAGGGCTGCAACCATGCTACCATATGATAGATACACTCCAATATAACTCTACATATGGAGTCCATGCTGCTAAGGCTGTGTCATCCATAATGTAAGGCAGTTTTAGTTACGGAGTTAACAGATTAGGTTCAGCAGGCTTCCTCTGCTTACTTTGATTACAGTTGCTGAGAATATCCTAAATATCCTGGCCACTGAGTTTGTGCACGGGAGAACATTCTGTTGATCAGGAATAATGGGGGTACACATTTACAAAACACCCTCCCGGTCTGGCAGCTCACAGTCACACTCCTGAGAAATCAAGATGCTTACAAACAGTGGAACTATGACAATTCAGGGAACTTGTAAAGGTGCACCTTACAACAAAGAAGGCCACTGGCTGCATTAGTGACCTTCCGATTTCTTTTCCACCTTGCAGAAAAAGAATTCTCCGGCATTATGCATGCCATATAATTAAATTTTAATGTGTATTTCTTATGTGTAAGAAGGTTTCTCACATCAGACGCGTGTATGTGTTCACTATGCTAACTCTGAATAAAGCAGAGATTATGATGCACATGGTTTTGGTCATAAAAGAGCTAAAAAAGCAGGTTAGCTCATAGCAGTACAAGAAGTAGGTTGATAGTCTATGTACAGCATGGAGTACCTGCAGGCAGTACCATAAGCTCACACAGGCCGCAGGAGAATCGACACTTGGGCAAGTTGGTACTGTTTGAACTTATTGAATGGGCAGCACAAGATGACAAACACAGAAGGCAGGAAACACACAAGACAGCGCTGAACTCGCAACGAATTTTATTAGAGAGCATACACATGCTTGAGTACAACCTATATCCACATGCCCTCCCATCGATGGCGCCATTATCAGTGCATAGGCAAACAGAAAGACCCTCTAATCTAATGCTATACTATGAAGCGGTTTAACAATGCAAATTCACTGTCATGCAAATTTAATGAAGGCATGATAACACAACGCAATCTTTTTTTCCTGATATGGTAGGCCTCAATATTCTCCCTCGTAGTCTTATTGCTATGTGTGGAAACAAGTGTGGTGGTTCACAGATTGGAGCACACCCATACTCAGAGCAATGGCGCGCGACATGCGAGTAGGCATCACCCGCTAGCGAGCGCCTATGTTCCGACATTCTAATGTTCAGGCATCAATTTGTTTGGCTGATATAGACGTGGCCGCCGGAAAACAGAAGCTGGTAATGAACATTGTGCATTCCATTCACAGTGTCCAGGCGGGGACATGTGCTAACAGTGTAGCCTTTCCTAGCAGCAGTGGAGGCAATCTGTGCCAACTATACCTATCAATCTTACTGCAAATTTTTCTCATCTTGTTAGCAGCAGAAAAAAGAACCTTTGCATCAAACCTTCCTGCTACATTAAAGAGGCTGTACGATAGTTTTTCTATATGTGGAATTCCAATTACTTTTTCTTTTTTTTTGGAAGGCTCTGAATTAATCATTTTTCTGGATGTTCCTAATTTTACACCTTAACAAGCTTCTGCACGGTCACGCGGGTGGAGTGCACCTGAAAACTGCTGCTATCAAACGCTCAGGTAGTTTTAAAGAACTCTCGGAACTCTGGTGGAAAGATTGCAAAAGTGTGGAAAATAGGACCGAAAATGCAATGCAATTTTTTACCATCTTTGAATGGGCCGAGTTAAAATTTAAGATCGGTTTTTCTGACTTTGGGCAATACATCCAGCACACATGCTTATCAGTTAGTTTAAGCCTCGTATATAAAAATTGTAGCTAGTTCTTAGCTGGCAATTCATGTGTGAATTCTAACCCTGAGCCACATTTCTGGAACACTTGCAGCTACGTTATCAACCGTTTGTTGGAAATTAGAATTCTTTCCAAAGACCAAAAAATCAACATATCTTAGCACTTTGATCGTTTGGTCATCTAGGTTAATTTTTATACTTGTATCAACCCTGCCTAGGAAAATGTTAGCATCGAAGCAATTTTGGAGCCAACCCAAATGCCAGATTTTTGTTGGTATAAACTTTCTTTCCATTCAAGAAAAGTTCAAGCTAAGTAAAAAGACAGAATCTAGAGTTACCACTGCCGCTAGAAAACTTGAGCTCATTGTTGTCCTCGATGATACACAGCTCAACACTTACCATTAAATCATCATGTGGTATGTTATAGTATAGGTCTTGAACATTCATGCTAAAAATGTTGCTATCACCAGGATTAGATTGAATGATGAAGCTAACGAGAACATAGCTAATGAGACCACAAAAGGGTCTCTGATCACTAATGATTGCAAATGCCTTTGTAAATAGGCCTACACAATCGGCTGCCACCATATCCCTTCCTGCGACTATATTTGAAATGGAATGTCAAGTTTGTGAGTCTTTGTAGCGAAGAAAATATCCCAGTTAAGCCTTTTCCCTTTTTATACTGATGAAGCTAGCTGCCCAAGGTTGTGACTGGAGCAGCGACAGTGCGCATTCTTTAACTTTAGCAGGCTCCAGGTCTACTGCTGTGAAATTATTCTCTGAGTATAGATGTATGGCTTGAATCTATGAAAACACCATGACTCTTTCCGCACATAGCAATCTGACTATGACGAAGACTATTGAGGCCTACCATATCGGGAAAAAAAGATCACATTGCGTAAGCATGCGTTCATTAAATTTGCATGACAGTGAATTTGCATTTTTAAACCGCTTCATGGTCTAGCGCTAGACTACAGGGTTTTTCTGTTTGCCTGTGCACTGATAATGATGCCATCGATCGGAGAGCACATGTGTATAGGTTGTACTTAAGCATGTGTAGACTTTCTAATAAAGTTGCGAGTTCAGCACTGTCCTGTTCTTCCTGCCTTCTGCCTTTGTCGTCTTTCACTGCCCCTACAAGATGCTCTCACATCTCAACTTTTGAGTTCCAACTTGGCTTGTATGCATGCACTGGCACTTGCTTTTGGACCTTACCGGCTTTGTCAATTTCGAAACTGGTAAGTTCCTCTTGAAGCAACATATATATAGCCTCGCAAAGCTTGGAGAGGTGCCTCCAGTACTCTTGAGGAAGAATCTCATTAAGGCAAGGCAAAGCATAGAAAAGGAGCCAGTGCCTCCATTCAGATGCCTTCCAATGGCTTCTCTCTTGAATAGACCGTGAAAGTCGTGTGATGCAGTGAGGTGGCTTAATGGACAGCAGTCGCAGATCTATTCGGGAAAGTGCTGATGGTGCACCTATAAAAGGCAATGCCATGAAAGTTAATTTCATCAGTGTCACAACAAATGTGGCTCAACAAGTGCTCAAAACAGATCAAAATAAACAGCATTACATGCCCAAAAACTGTCATAAGGAGGTCTAATATTTGATTCTGAGGACATATTAAAACATTAAAACTAGCTAGGGCTCAGTTAAGAGATATTTTGTATGTTATATATATATATATATATATATATATATATATATATATATATATATATTCTGGGGTTGAAAGTGAATTGGTGGAAAACATAGATGAAAAACTATAAAAGAAACGTAATTGATTGCGGCAGTGCAAGTGTGGATGTTAAATGAAGCTAAGCAGTGGTGTAGCCAGAATTTTTTTTGTTATGGGGGGGACAGGGAGGGAGGGCCCCAACTTGATCAAGGATCCGGCCCCGTATTAACCAGGGGCACTGGCAGTGTGCCATCCCCTGGCTACACCCCTGAAGCTAAGCGATCGCAATGATGACCTTTTCAGTTGCTTTATTCATTTCAGTTTTCCGAAAGAGTTGCAAGTACAAACAAATACGGCAGCCCAGGTTGATTGGATATTTCACAAGGTAGCGTCGCACACATGTTATGACACTAACAATTGCCACTTTTGGTAAGTGTGAACCCGGACAAGTGCAAAAGTCCTTGGAAAGTGACTTAATTAGGAATAAATTACTGTGAAATGAAAGCTAATCTATACCACAGCTTGAGTGGGCAGTGCTGCTAATGCTATGGCTCATAAACACTGCACGCATATTCATACCTGCCAACCTATGGACCTCAAAATTCGAGAGATTCACCTAGGGGAAATGTGTGTGTGGGGGGGAGTAACGACGACAAGAGTAGTGAAGTCAAATTTTTTTCCAGGGCTACAGTAACGTCACAGACTCGGCTGAATGACTGGCAGTACAGTTATTAGACGTTTCAGCAGTCATACTGTGACTGAAAACAGTGCATTGTGCATGCACATTAAGGAGCACTGGCCATGTTCTGCAACAGTGGAGCCTTTCCCCTCTTGATATGCTTCCCTGCAATATTTTGCTTCTGTGTCTTCACATAACACTCATATACAGCGGCAACACTGACTTTAGAAAATGCGGCTATAATGCAACACATATTCCACCATTGCCACATGCGCAATCCTCAATGCATTCCTTGATATGAAGTGAATCCAGTTAGACCACCGTAAAATTCCGAACAAGCGCCCCCACCCGTGCAAGGCGCCCCCCCCCCCTAACTTTACTGTCAATTTCATATCTCCGCACCGTTCCGGGAAAGCGCCCCCTCCCCCCGCCCGCGCCCTTATCATGCGCCGCGCCTTAGAAACACTGGTCTGCCCTATCAAGTCCAAGAAGCTAATCCAATCCAATTCTTCCTTTCAAGCCATTTGCATGCTCGTTCGCATGCACCATTTGTCGCCTTGTTTTGGCGTTGTGAAGTTCACGATGCCGATGCATTTGTACACAGGGGCGAAGAAAGTTGAGGTCGTACAATGGCATCGAGAAAACGGAAGAAACGTGCGCCAAACATCTCAACATTTCAAGCTCGACCGCAAATGGATACGGGAATGGGACAGTAATTTCGAGAAATTGCTTCAGCAAAACTACGGGAGAGCAAAACTGCGAAGAAGGCTGAGTAACGGCGCCCCAGTTTTCAGTGAATGCGTGGACGATGCGCTCTTTGAGTTCTTCTGAGCGGGAAAGAACGGCAGGACGTGCCGTTAGTAACGGCTTCTCTCTGAAGAGGCTGTCAGAATAGCCAACAACATGCAGTTAGGAAACTTTGTAGCTTCCAGCCATTACATAAGTAGATGGAAGCAGCAGTTCGGCATGTCCATGCGCCGTTCTACGAACGAGAGCCAGAAGACACCCGAAGAGTTTCCGGAGGCAGCAAGTGCCTTTCGGTCTGGCGCAAACTCCCTGCGACGGCGCAACGACTACACGTTGTACAACATCGCCAATATGCACCAGATGATGGTCCGAATAGACAACCCAGCCAACAGGACAAACAACATGGTCGGCGAAAGCACCATGCAGATCGCAAACACTGGATGTGCCCGAAGAGGCTTCCCGGTTCGCCTAGCCGAACGTGCCACCGACCACAAGCTCCCAGGATTCGTTATTTTCAACGAACTGGGAAAATTCCAGCCAGGGTCTTCGCAAGCCTTCGCATACCAGGTGAGAATGTTTTTTTTTTTCAATGGGGTGAGGAATCACACGATGTCGCTAAGTTCGTTCTATCAAAACGCTGACTTTTTTTTTCTTTCACTCGTAGCAAATGTTCGTCTCACCAACACAAAAAAGGGCTGGGTGACATCGGAAGAGATGCAGGAGTGGCTGTCAAGAATCTGGGGCCCTAACGATGACGACATGTGGCGTTTACTGGTACTGGACCAGGCGCCCATCCATAAAACGTAAGCTGCCAAGAATGCTTTCTAGGAGCCCAATAGCGATGTGCTCTATGTGCCTGCTGGGTGCACAAGCATCCTGCAGCCGGCTGACGTCTACTGGAACAAGCCTTTAAGTCCACCCTACGGCGTTTGTGGGAAGAATATATATGCACGAAGAAGACAGGTCGGCCAAAGGAAACCTGAAGAAGCCGTCGCGCCAGCATGCTCTCGATTTTGTTGCCGAGATGTGGGCTGCTGTACCCGAGGAGACTTTGGCACGCTCCTTCAAGGGATGCAGCGTTACTAACGCACTCGATGGCTCGGAGGACGGCGACCTGCATGGCAGACTGGCAGATGTTGGAGCCGTGACGCCAGAAGACCAGGGTGGACTTGATGCGGAATGCTGTGAACTTTTTTTGCGACTGACTCGGAGGACTCTTTCTATGGTTTTGAAAGTGATTGACATAGCAATCATGAATCTTTCGCTCAAATGAAGTTCATGTTCCTAGAAGTAAACAAACTGTTAAATGCATGTGCACTGTGCTTTTTTTTTTCTGGCGGGAAAATGTTGCCGCCATACTGAATTTCGCCGCCGTTCCGGGATAGCGCGCCCCCCTACTTTGCCAGTGGTTTCGACTTGATGGGGGGAAGGGCGGCGCTTGTTTGGAATTTTACGGTAGTTAAGCCTACCTGCCTACACACAAACGGCTTGTATTTAAATATAATGTTGGCTAGCTACCTAGCATATCATTGTAATTGCGTTGTGGCTGCGCTGCATGATGCATTTTTTCTTTTGCAGTGAGGTTGGGAACAATTTTTCGGGAGATTTATACGTGTGCCCGTAGAATCAGGGGGATTGCTCGGAATTCAGGAGTCTCCTCAGCAAATAGGGAGAGTTGTCAGGTATGCATATCAACAGATGCATGCAAAGGCAATGAAGACAGCAATGCACCTTTTTGAATGTCAAAGAAATGCTTGTAGCCTAGACTAGGGCACTATTATGCACCACATCTGTTTAATTGTCACAGTGTTCAACGCATTCATGGTTCAACTAACGCTTTCAAAAATCATTTCTGCCGACTGCCATATCGGATTGAAATGTACTTCCTGACGCTATCGTCAATGAAACAAGTTCTGTAGAATTTAAACTGTTATTATTACACCAGTTTTGTCCACAGCCCCAGTAGTAAGCCCTTTTATCGGCTTTTTCATTTTCACGTGTTTACTGTGTTTACCAGTTCTTGCAATCCGTATTAATGTGTTTTATCTTTGTGACCCATGGTTACCATCCCTTAAGGGTAAAAAATGATGATGATGAAAATTATCCAGTGAAAACACACCTAAGTATTTATGCCAACTGTGAACTAGATACAGAAGTATCAAATTGATGATGCAAAGTCCCATGATGCATTTTCAGACAATTCCAATTGATTTTGTCTGCTGTGTGAATCCACCGTATTCTACAAGTCAAGGAACTTGTAGGTTCACCTTGTAAGCCATATAATACAAAATAAATGGGAATGGAAATGGTTACTTTACCAGAATAGAAACGCTGATCAGAGTTGGAACTTGATAGAATTGTTTCCGTCAGCTGCTTTGCAACACCTTGCAGTACGCAGTGTATATATTCAACGCTGTATCCGTTCACAAGGTCCAGACCTGAACAAACAGAATTTTGCGTCAGCATACATAAACACGAAATTTTACTATCATGCTTACTATGAACTTTAACGCATGGTCACGTGGCAAGGCACTCTCCCAGGTTGGATAGTGATGCCAATGGGCACCATGTCCTCAGCTCAAACTAAGAGGGCTCCGCTAGTTTTGTATCGAACATAACACCTTAATGCCTGCTCTGGCCGTCTCTCCCAGGCTTGAAGGATGTTAGTTAATTCGGGTTTTATGGCGCAAAAGCAACTAAGGCCATGCTGCGCCAGCCACAGGATATTAAGGATTCAAATGTTAAACAGTGGAAGTAGAGTTATTTTAGAGTCTGTGTAAAAAACCGGTTTCTTCTAGAAAGCTGAACAAGTCAGCGAAAGGTACTAGCGGTTCATCTCCGACTATTGAGGCGGGGTGTAAAGGTATGTGTAAGTTATAGAGATTCTGTAAGAGCTTGTGTCTCAGTGTTTGAATACTTGGACATGTCATAATAATGTGCATAACGGTGAGTGGTTCATGGCACTTCTCGCAAGTTGGCGGGTTTTCGTTCTGAAGTAGAAAATTGTGGGTCAGGTGCGTATGCCCGATTCGGAGTCTACATAGGATCACCTCATAGAAGCGTTGCTGGTGACAGCACGACTTCCATTCTCTAAGCACGGGTTTTATTGTGTGTAACTTGTTATTTGTGCATGTGTCCCATTCTAGTTGCCACTTTAATGTCAGGGCCTTATGAATAGCTCGGATACTGTCTTGGTATGGAAGTGTTGTTTGCGTTATACCTTTGTGTGCTGCCATGAACGCGCATCTATCTGCTGCTTCATTCCCTGGTATCCCGACATGGCTTGGGACCCAGCATAATCGTATTGTTCTTCCATATTCGTTATAAGCCAACATGTTTAGGATGTCACCAAGTAGGGGTTCGGACGCGGAGTTAAGGTTTAGAGCTCTGAGTGCGCTTAACGAATCGGTATATATGATAGCATTCGTCTGCTTGTCACTGGTAATTTTTTTTACTGCCGTCCATATTGCGAAAACTTCGGCGGTAAACACTGAAGAAAAGTTATTTATCCGAATGCTATTTTGCCAATTTTTCGTAATTATTCCGACACCTACGTATTCTTGTGTTTTGGAGCCGTCGGTGTAAAATTCCGTGTAATGTTTATATTTTTCTTGTATAGCTCGAAACTCTTGTATTAGGTGTTCTTGTGGGATGTCTTTTTTCTTTAGATGTGTTAGTGTCCAGTCACATAGCTGTGAAAAGTTGTACCATGGTGGCAACCTTGGTGGCCTTTCAGCAACCTGCAGGACCTCGTGAGGAACATCATAAGCCTGACAGTATTCTTCGTATCGTAAGATTAGTGGCCGAATCATGTTCGGTTTGCTTGTGTAGTGTATCCTTGATATGCACTGTGTAACGATCTTGTAGCATATATGTTGTGGTGATGATCGAACTCGTAGTACATAGGAGAGTGTAAGCAGTGCTCTGCGTTGCTGTAAGGACGGCTCATTGCAGTCAACATATAAACTTTGGACAGGCGATGTTCTGTAGGCACCGCTTGCCAGTCGTAGGCCGAGATTATGAACTGGATCGAGTCGCTTGATGTATGACTTCCTAGCTGCACCATAAACTACACTACCGTAGTCGAGGATGCTACGTACGAGGGACCGGTATATACGTAGTAGACAAGTTCGGTCAGATCCCCAGTGCTTGTGTGATAGCACCTTGAGGATATTTAATGCTTTATTTGCTTTAATTTTAGTTGTGTTAATGTGGGCCAGGAAGTTCAGCTTTGTGTCAAACGTTACGCCTAGAAATTTATAGTGTTCTTTGACCGGCAAGGTTGTACCATGCAATGTGAGAACTGGGTTCAAGTGTAATCCTCGTTTCTGGGAGAAGAGAACTGTAACAGTTTTGTCTGTTGAAAAACGGAATCCATTTTTGTCAGCCCATTGTGTAAGGTTATTTATGGTTATTTGTAGTTGTCTTTCGCAAGTGGATAGATTTGAGGCGCGGCAAGCAACTTGCAGATCGTCAACATATATGGAGTGCATAACAGAGGATGGTATGATCTTATTAACAGAGTTCATTTTGATTATGAAGAGTGTCGTGCTCAGAATACAACCCTGTGGAACGCCATTTTCCTGTGTAAATGTGCGTGAAAGTATTGCGCCGAGACGCACCTGAAATGTTCTATTTGCCATAAAATCAGATAGACAGTTTAGCATTCTGCCACGCACTCCCAATTCAGCCAGGTCTCTTAAAATTCCATACCGCCAAGTGGTATCATACGCTTTCTCTAGATCGAAAAATACTGTGAGACAGTGTTGTTTGTGTAGAAACGCGTTACGTATTTCATGTTCTAGTCGTACGAGGTGGTCAGTTGTTGAGCTGCCCTTTCTGTATCCGCACTGGTGCACGTCTATTAGATTCCGTGATTCAAGGATGAATGTGAGCCTTATGTTTATGATACTCTCGTAGGTTTTGGCTAGACAGCTTGTTAAGGCGATGGGTCTGTAGCTGCTTGGGGACGTTGTGGATTTACCTGATTTCAAAAAAGGCACTATTACTGCATTTTTCCAGTCTGTGGGCATTATTCCAGATTCCCAGATCTTGTTGAAGAATTTAAGAAGTGTTTCTGTTGATGCTTGAGAGAGGTGTGCCAACATTGTGTAGTGGACACGGTCAAGGCCTGTTGCTGTTTTTTTACCGGCAGAGAGAACCCTGTTCAATTCTTGCATTGTGAGGGCGTTATTATAAGGTTCAATTGAAGCCCCAGTAGTGGGCAGTCTCTGTTTCTCCGCCGACATTTTATATTTTAAGAAGTCACTTGAGTAGTTTGCTGAGCTTGAGACCTTGTAAAAATGTTCGCCTAATAAGTTCGCCTGGTCCTGCAGTGTTGTTTGTGTGCCTGGACATGTGAGTAGTGGAATTGTGTATGATGTGTACTCTCCTCTAAACTTTCTTACCTGGTCCCACATTCGTTTTGACGTGACCGTATTATTAATTGAGGATACATATTTTTGCCATGACGATTTCTCTGCCTGCCTTCGAATAAATCGTGCTTTGGCTTTGGCCTGTTTGAAATTTAAAAGGTTGCTATAGGTGGGGTACCTTCGTAGGATTCCCCAGGCCTTATTTTGTTTCTTTTTGGCTTCGGTACACTCGTTCGTCCACCAGGGATTTAACCTTTTGTGTACAATACCGGATGACTGGGGTATTGCCTTTTCTGCTGCAGAGATTATTACTTCAGTGATTTTTTGATTAAGTTCATCAATGCTTAGTTCTTGTGAAAAGACAACTTCCAGTCTCGCGTTTTCCGTAAAAAGCGGCCAGTCAGCGAGCTGTAATTTCCACTGGCGTGGCCTTGTGATTAAGGTTGGTGGTAATGATAAAAATTTGATGACTACGGGCAAGTGATCACTGCCATAAGACTTGTCGACGGTTTCCCATTTAAAATCATTAAAAAGAGATGGTGAGCAAAAAGCTAAATCTAAACAACTAAAAGTGCGGGAAGTTGGTGAAAAGTATGTCGGTGCACCTGAATTTAAAAGGCAGATATCATTGGATAGAATAAAACCCTCGACCATTTGCCCTCTTTGGTCAGTTTTGATACTGCCCCAAAGAGTACCGTGAGCATTAAAATCCCCCACTAAAACAAATGGCTCCGGTAATTGACCTGTTATATTTTCTAAATGTTTAGTAGTAAAATGGGTGTGGGGTGGGATATACAGCGAGCAAATGGTGATGGTTTTGTGAGTTATAACAGTGACAGCAACGGCTTCTATGTGACTGGTAATCGGAACTTCTCTAACTGCAATACCACCCTGCACAATAATGGCTACACCACCCGAAAGCCGGTTCATCTGAGTGCGGTCGCGCCGTACAACAGTGAAACCTTTTAAAATATGTTTGTGTTTTTCACCTAGGTTTGTTTCCTGTAAGCATAAGGCCACAGGAGAGAAGTTAAATAACAGGTCTTTAATGTCACCGAAGTTATGTAAAAGACCTCTACAGTTCCAGTGAATAATAAAAGCCATTATGGAATTGAAGGGTAAAAAATAGCTTTAACAGTTGAATAGGAGGTAGGTAAGATATTAGGTGACGTAGATCTCAGGAAGGGTGATACAAAGGAGCGATAACCTTCAGGTTATCGCTTTCTTATTTTGGGTGGTTATTGGGATCTTGTCCCTCTTACCGCGCTCAAGAGAGCGCTTGTCCTTCGGTGTCAATGACACCGGGTTTTTTGTGTCGACCTCCATCGCTCTCTCTGAGGCGCTGGAGGACCGAGAGTTAGGCGCCGAGACACGTGCCTCGGGCCTTGGGGTTCGTTTGATTTTAGGGCCCTGCGGGGCTGGTGTCTGCAGGGCCGTCGAAGAGGGTGGAGCAGTACTAACTGCTTCCACCACGGGGGCGGGAGGAGTCACTGCGGCACCACTGCGCGTGGGCTCGGAGGACTCCAGAGGCCTCTGTGACGCTGCCCCCGCCTGCGTCACTTCGGCATAACTTCTTCGGGGAAGGTACGACAGTCTTTTCCTGGCTTCGAAGAACGAGATTTTTTCTTTAACAGTTAGTGCAATGACTTCTTTTTCTTTTTTCCAGCAAGGGCAGGACCGCGAATAAGCTGGGTGATCTCCCTTGCAGTTAACACAATGTGGCGAAGAAGTGCAATTCTCCGATTGGTGGTCGTTGGAGCTGCATTTAGCACAAGTTGTTTGTCCTCGGCATGCATGTGAAGCATGTCCAAATCTTTGGCACTTGAAACATCGTCTAGGATTCGGGATATACGGTCTCACATTGACTTTGACATAACCTGCATCGAGTGAAGTAGGCATTACGCTTGTTCCGAAGGTGAGTATAACATGTTTGGTGGGGAATTCTTGATCGTTTCTGCGGATTACTATTCTCTGTACTTTGGTAACATTTTGTTCCTGGAAACCTTCCAGCAGTTCCTCGTCGCTTAATCCAATAAAATCTTCTTCAGATATTACTCCCCTGCTTGTGTTGAGTGTTCTGTGGGCTGAAACAGTCACTGTCGCCTCGCCAATACTGGTAAGTTCAGACAGCTTATCTGCTTGATCTTTACTATTCAATTCTAGGAGGAGGTCCCCGCTAAACATTTTGGAGGCTTTGTATGTCTGTCCGATTTTATCTTTCAGGCATTTGGCGACCAGGAATGGAGAAAGCTTTCTAATAGGCGTGTTACTTTCACTGTGGACTACATAGTATTTGGGGAAAGATGAGGCGTTGCTTCGAAAGGAGAATTGAAATGGTACTTCGGTGCGGCATCTTTTGAGACGCCGATCATGGACAACAGAGATTTGAGCTGCCATAGGAAAGTGTGTGTGTTCGGCAACAGCGCCGACCGCCCACCACGGAGCCCAACGAGGGGACGCGGCAGAGCTTGCGTACAAGTCTGCACGACGCCAGTCGTACGCCGTCACTATAACCGAATATGGTGTACCCAAGGTTGGATAGCCACACAGGGTTAACCCTTGCCGCCAGGAGAAAGGAAGTAAAAAGAAGAGAGAAGGAGACAGGAAAGGTCAAAAAGTGAGAGATAAAGACGAAGATTCGAGGAGGGAGAGACAGGAAAAGGCGACTGCCGATTTCCCCCGGGTGGGTCAGTCCGGGGGTGCCGTCTACGTGAAGCAGAGGCCAAAGAGGTGTGTTGCCTCCGCCGGGGGGCCTTAAAGGTCCGAACACCCAGCATCGGCTCAACCTCCAGGATCCCCCTTTCCCCGGACACAGCTAAGCCGCGCACGGTTACACGCGGGAGGGTCCGCCCTCGTGTGCTCGGGTCCGTGGTGTCGCAACACACCAAACGCCTGCTCACGCAGACGCCCCTGCGGGGCCAGGCTTGAAGGAAACTGTCTCATGAAAATCAGAACAGACTGGCAGCCACCTTTTGTGCGAGCTGTGTATCATTTATGTTTCTTGAAATAAAGACTGCGGTCACACCAAAACTTAATATCTGGTTTATTGCCCCTCGGCGAGTCGTCACACCGGAGTCTCCATTACCATTCTATGCCTACATTTGCCCTTTCTTTCTTTCTGCATCAGCTCGCAATGTGAACGTCAAAGCTAACTCACTGTTTCTTATCTGTAATATTTTACCATACAAAAGAAGGCCGTCACCTTTTCAGATTGTGTTTGTGAGACCAAGATTTTGTGCACTACAATGAGGCCTTTTTGTGTACCAAAATGCATCAAATATTTTCCAGGCGCTCTGCTCACAATATTTTTGTACAGTCAAGGAACCGGTCAAAATCTGAGGACATATCATTGGACGGTCATTTCCGGAGATATCCCAGAGTACACACTGTTTGGCTGGTTGAGTAAAACTGCTCGAGTCATCAAACTTGCCACGTACTACGTCTGATACTACGTCTGATTCTATGACATAAAGGGATAGAATCGCTGAAAGTTATCGTCCAAGAATACATCTTCAGGATGACACTTGCACTTGTTACAACCATTGGCAATCTATCGCTTTAAGAAATTTGAATGCTCGTTAAGATAGCCTTTTATACATGCCCATCTGATCAAGTAGACAACTTTGCTGTGACATACAAGATACAAGATGCATATTTTGGTTACACATTTCCTTTTCATTTGCTCCCTCACGAAAAGGGGCCACTCAAAGACCTCATGTTGCCTCCTTTTCTTGGCATGGTGTACAACGTTTGCATGATAAAATTGTGCAGTGGAAACGATTTCTTTGGTGTGATGTAGAATGTTCATGTGATGAAATTGTGGCAGCGCAAATGAGTAGACGGGCCCGACACAACTGTTAGTACGCTATATGTGTCAATAATTGAGAAGGAATTGTTTTTGCTCACCTGGTGACAGCCTTTCTTGTTCAAAAAAAAAA
The DNA here is from genome assembly GCF_050947875.1 of Dermacentor variabilis. Classification (NCBI taxonomy): domain Eukaryota; kingdom Metazoa; phylum Arthropoda; class Arachnida; order Ixodida; family Ixodidae; genus Dermacentor; species Dermacentor variabilis. The sequence continues at coordinate 135,602,381 of NC_134571.1, forward strand.
GCAAAAAGATTTTTGGGCCATGTTCGTGGTTCTTTCCAAGTTTAGATACCTCGCCCTTTTTTCATGTCACATTAAGCTTGTGTTTTATCAGCTTGTACCATCCAAATTTTAGTGATTTCGGTTGTTTTTGGGGGCATGCATAGCTGTAAACTAGGGGCGGAGGGCTTCCTTTTAACTTCAATTGTAAAGTATAGCACTCGTGTTGCCTGTGGCTTAATTTTGCTCTGTGCACGTCGCACTAGTTTAAACGTCGACTTCTGAGTCTGCTTTCCTCAGAACTGGTGTCACGTGAAGGCCCTTGCGAACACCTTTTAACAAATACATATTCTGTGCACACAGGTCTTCTGCCATGCAGCTAAAAAAACCCAATGCATGACCCCTAATATTGCTACATAGAAAGTGAATTGGCGAAATCAAGTTATACATAAATATTGACTCAGACATCACGCAAGATGTGATGTCTGCTACCAACATGAATTGTTTGCAGACAAAATTTATCAGTTTGTCTCAAATCATACATTTCTTCATTGAAGACAATCGTCACTAAAGCATGTGGTTTATGCTATGGACACATGTACAGCAATGAGTTATTTACACTGCATACAGGCATAGAAGCAGCAAAGCTGTGAAGCCAGGAATCTATATTAGTATCCATATGCACTTTTAAGGCTCTTGAACCGACAGTCTTAGGTCCTAAAGGCAATTTGGGTGCTGCTACACGGGCAGATTTGATAGACAACGAGCCAACACAGTTTATTGGAACGTCCTCAAAATCTCTAAGGCCTTGCAATGGCAGTCGTGCCATAATAGTAGCATTTTAGAATCAACATCAAAAAGAAATACCTGCTATGAAAACATTATCTGAAAGCTGAGCGAAAATTGCAAGTGCCTAATTAAAAATAATTTATGTATGTGCTGATAGTGCTGCAAATGGTAAACTTTTTTTTCTTGCTTTCTGTGCAACTTTAGTGTGGCAACCAACGTGGCACTCGTTCGTGACATGACAATGAAACTCTCAATAGCCGTTGAGAAGTGCTGTGTTGCAGTAACACAACTCCTTGAAGTTTGATAGAGTTCGACACTTTCAATTACCTCCGACTCAACGGTCTTTGACTCCAGGTGACTCGGGTAATATAACTACTGCCATTGGGAAAAGCATTATGGCATAAATGATTCTTACTTACCTTTCAGGTTCATCAAGGCCGACGGTCCCTTTAAGCCGTTGACGGTGTCTTTAATTCTGCTTGCCAGATGCATCTCACTCTTGACACGGTCTGAAGTTCTGTTTAATCGGTGACACCAATGTGTAGCGCATGCCCCCTATGCACATAAAAGAGTGCGACAATAACATTAGTGAAAATAACAAGCTAAAATTTTGTTGCTTACATCTAGAGCCTGTGTGAGCATGTTTACATTATACCATACATTGCGCATATCTATATGAAATATTAATATTTTACAATCTGTATATATGTCTATATAACATACACCATGCATTATACACAGCAAGAAAAACCTAGCTATGAATTTTAATAAAATATACATCATAAGGGAATTTTTGGAGACTAATAAAATATATTTTCCTTACCTTCCCGGTGCTCTCCTGGACCCAGGCACCATGTGCAACCAAAATATCCATTGAAAGTGACCATGTTCTGCACTGATGCCCTTGCAGGTGCATCAACGGAGACGCACAATACATAAGGCTTTGACACATGAATGTCGCCTTTGTGAGCCCACTTCACTACCCCTGTGCTGTTCACTTCATTCACAAACTGCTGAAGGAACAGTTGCATTTCTGGATGTTTTCTACCGAACCACAGCCCAGCGAGAACCGGGTGCTTAAATCGCAAGTGTGGTGGCAGTTCATTAACAATAAATTGCAGGGGCCACACTGACGTCTTCGAAGATTTCCATACAGGGCTCCCATCAGTATTTATTGTCAGTGTCAAATCATCAGGGCAAAGGTTCTGTTCTTCCCTCAGTCCCCTGTAGCAGTGGCCTTTCGTAATATCAGTGATTGTTGATGACGGCTGTTTGAGTGCTTCAAGGCTTTCATGCAGTTCCTCTTTGGTCCGTTCGATCATATGGCTGAGTTGCGTTGCCAGGTTAAGAATGAAGAAAAAGCTACCTTCCTTTTTCAATGACTGGGTAGTTCTCACACTGTGACAGCTGCTGCACTCAGAGGAATTGCCATGCGTTGTCATGACGCGTTTGCATGGCTCACAATAAAAGTGATGCTGCACATCATGCATGTCCGTTGCCCAGAGCTTCCGAAAAGCGAATTTGCTCTGAGGCAATGCATTTGTGCCCACGATAAAGTTTATCAGCTTCGCTAGGTCGCCAAGTGCTATCCACGTCGGCCCATGAGAAATCGCAAACGACATTACTGCTGCTACTGCGGCCGCCTTCGTTACATTTGAGTTAGGCTATCTTTCGCCGCCGTACTGCGCAAACCAAGACGGCAACGTGCTATCATCAGAGAAACTGTTGGCATCGTATTCGTCACTACCGTAAAAGCTGTCCGCACTTTCGCAAGTGTCACTTGCACTTCTTGCGCTGTTCATATCGTCGGATTCTTCATCGCTGTCGGGTTCACCACTATCACGTCTGAAGCTGTCGCTACCGTTGTGGTCCGAATAAATTTCACTGTCGTCCCCGTCATTCGACCCATCTTGCGATGTGTTAGACGAAGCCTGTGTCGCGCTTTGGGACTGAGCACCGGGGCCGACGCTCGTAGATTGTGCTCGTAGGGTTGCCGATGCAGCGGCCATAGCCACGGCGTGCGCCTTTTCATGCCTCTGCAAAGTAGAGTCCGGCACATCGAAGTAGCTATCCCCGTCTAAGTATACCTTGCGCCGCTTTTTAGCGGAAGTCTCGGTCATCGCTTTCATTTAGGACACGCTAAGCTGAGAAAGCACACTAAACGAGCAAGCAATGATCGCCAGCACACAATAAACAACGCGGAAAGCAGCCGGTTCATGTAGGGTCGCGTTACCCATGGAGAAGAAAAAAGTTAGGAGGGAGCTTTAAGTCATGCAGCCAGCCTTGGCAAGCCATAGAGTTTCTATGTGGCAAGCAAACCCTCCGTGAAGCCCATACATTTGCTCAGCAGTGGCCCCGCACGTGACCTCGTTAGTCGAGATCACGGAGCAAGAATCGAGTTTTGCGGAGACGTTTGGTGGCCAGTAGCTATGCCAATAGTTTTTATTTGGTGCACACTTATTCAGCTGCCCTACTGCGAATCCGCTTAAAGAGCGAGAACACTAAAACCAACTGCTCATTTTGACGTGCTATCACGTGCTGGGCCGACAAATTTGGCTTCAATTGCGTTGCTCGATGCTCTTTTTTACTATATGTGTCAATAAGGTTACCAAAGTGGTTACTAAGACCACTAGACCAACTAGACGACCAAGAACGGCGACTGTAGATGGATATTACGAGTGTCCTCTGTTAAACAGAGGGGCGGCGAGTGCCACGAAGCATTGTATTTTTATCTTTTACTTCTTAACCGTGATTCGTGTTTTGTCGAACCTGACAAGAATTCATTTCCTCACAATATATATTTGGCGCCACCAAATCGCTATCCGCATATTAATGAGCCTTTCCTTTGTGGTAAATCTTAAGCAAAATGACCTCAGTGCCTATACCGAACGGTCTATTGTTTTCAGACAGGAGCCTATTAAGCTTCACGAAGTAACGGCATGTATGTGTCACGTTCAGACGATAAGCCAGGAAATGCACATTCTACAGGCGGCAAGGCCTATATATATGGCACGGCCCCATGATACTCATGCAATGAACCTAATTTTTGCGAAATTGTAATTTACCAGCGATGAAATGTTCTGTGACATTTGCATTACTACGAATGGGACGTTTCCGTCATGTGCAGATATACGCATTGAGCTTGGGTTATGGGGTGCTATGCAGGATGCGCCGAGTTTCTCGTTCACCCGAGTTTTACCCGAGTTTGCTCGACGGCAGTCAGTGAACGGAGATAGCGCGGAACGCGCCGAAGGTGCAGGCAAAAAAATATGTAGACAAAAAGCCGCGTATGACAACATGAGCGCACCCTGCGCGCCAAGCTGCTTCCACGTTTCAAGCGCAGAAGGCTGCACAACGAAACGCGCCAGCGCCGCGTGTTGTTATCAACGGATTATCGCAACTTAGCGATACCGTGACTGCCCCGCTGTCTGTCTGCACACTTGCCGTGAGCCGCTTGCCACGCCTCTCCCGGGCGCGTCAAGGGCGTGCCTCATCTTTCGGGCACTGTCTTTCTATCCTCCATCGAATGCGAACAGGGTACATGCGGCGCATTCTTGCACCTCTACTTTCACTCAAACGAATACGTTAACATACAACAAATAAAATAACGAACATTTTTATTTCTTTAGGTATCTGCTTTTCATTTTCAACGCTAGAAATTTGTGATGACAAACGGAGATCGAGCAAATTATTAAATTTTGCACTTCTTCCCGCGAGTGGCGACAGGGAGGCGAAAGCTTAGAAGCGGTACATTGAAGCAGGTCGCACGCACGAGGGCGTTCATACGGTGATAAGTCGCCCAGGGGCGCTGCAGTGCTATTCTCAATAAAGTCGGTCATGATCCATGGAGGGTCATGGCCACTCTTTCTCTATTAGGGGAATAGAAACGCAGCGCCGCGGTACGGCTGTTCATCGCAGGCGCTTCACTAGGCTATTAAGGCCCCCGCTTTATCAACTAAAAACGACACAACAGCTGTCGCTGCAAAATGGCGGTATGTTATTTTAGAGTGCGTAGTGACGCAGTTCAGTGAAAATGTGCCAGTTTATCTTAGTGCGCGAAGCCTTTGCGATACATTGCGAAAAGTGCGTGCTTCCCCAGCGACACAATTCATCGCTTGTCATCGCTTGCCCAGTGAAGGCGCCTCTGAGCGCATGTACGCAGTACGTGTATATGAGTGTGTTGTGCAGTCGAAGGTGCTTGCGGATTACCTCTGCTGGAGCCAGCAGCGATCGCAGATGGATATCGTAACGACACCGCAGCACTCGCATTTTGGCAGGTGAGGGCTGTTGTGTGCAGTTATGAAATCAGATTTCGAACGGAGGGAGGTGTTGGAACTGTTGAGTGCGCAGTGCTTGTGATGAAGAAATGCCATTGCACTGGGTCTAGAAGAGCGAGCGATTCTCGGACGCTGATCGTGTTTACGACGCTGTGGCTCCGTTTCATCACCGATGACAGAGCAGCCATCTCAAACGACTGCTGCAATACGCACTCCTCAGCATCGTCGTCCCCCTCGACGCATCGACGCCTTGCAAGCAGCTACAGTGACGTGCCGATAATTATTTACTGTGCGCTACGCGCCACAATGCAGGCAATGAAACCGTCTTGTGCGGCCATCTCAGCCCGAGAAGATGTATGCATAAGCCAGCGACAGTGCACGCTTTGTTTTTGATAGTGGTGCTCAGTACATCACCGATGACAGTGCGTTGTGCGTGTTTTATGTCGGCGGTCAAGATTGTTGATGCCTTTCAGCTCGACACCGCGTCGCTGTTGCCGGAAGATAAGTTGGGCGTGGCCCAACTGTAGTGGGTGCGCGCGCAATAGTTACATGCCTCGCGCGGGGCGTGACCTCTGGTTTTGATTGACAGGCGAACTCGTGCTAAACTCGTACATCGCGAAACCCCCTCCGAGTTCAACTCGGGAACATGGCCGCGGTAGCAGCAGCCTGTTTTATTGCATCCAGCGGCAGCAAGCGTCAGTATGACCGTCCGGACCCGTTCACCTGCATGACCGATGGGGAGTTTCAGCGTCATTTTCGCCTGTCGAAGACATCAGTGTGCTGGCTGTGTGACGAGCTAGGCGAAGACTCTCGTCTACGGAGACAGCGTGGCGGGCTTCATTCGCTCACTGTCGTAGAGCAAGTCATCTGTGCCCTCCGTTTCTACGGGACTGGGAGTTTTCAGGGAAGCGTCGGCGCCGAGCGTTACATTGGACGCCATCAAACTACTGTTAGCAACTGTGTCAGAGATGTGTCTGACGCGCTTATCGATGCGGCAGTGCGTAAGTGGTGGCTAGCTTTCCAGAATACTGCGGCGGAGCGGGCATATACAAAAGAATGCTTCCTACTTCGTGGGAACATTACGAACGTAGTCGGGTGTGTCGACGGAACGTACGTAGGAATTAAGGCGCCTTCAATGTCAGCGTTGCTGTGATTAACAGACTTTTTCGCTGGTTGATCACTTTTTGCCGATTGTTCTACTTGTCGCTCAGGGTGCCTTCGATATGGCTCACTTTCTTGGGAAAGAGGTTAATTAAGTATAAATAGATAAATGGATATCACAAATTGTGTGAAGTAACCTATGAATCCTACTCTCATAAAGAACTTGGGGTTCTTCATTGGTGAAGTTACTAAGTATGCACAATGCTGAATTTTGGTCATGCGCAATCTATCGGCCGCACTATGAAACAGCGAGGCATTGCACAATTTGTTGCAGCGTGAGATGTGGATGTTGCGCCAAGCCGGTTGTGCCTATGCATTTGTGGCGAAATGAAAATGCATTGAGAATCTTAGTGTGTTGGCTTGCATGAAGAAAATACTTCAGATTGTTTGCTCTGTTCACTGTCGATGCATGTGCCAGAGGTTCAGTGCATCTTCTTTTTTTGGGGGGGCGACGTTATTCTGGATGGATAAATTTTATATTTTCGTCTCATAATGCGGCTCTAATTCTTAAGCAGTAGAACAATGCACATCCGATACTCTGCAGAACTCTCTGTACGTGAAGGTGTCATGAACCACCCAGGCAAAATTACATATCGGGAGAAATGTGGTGCAGATGCCAATGAAAAGTGGGTCTTTAACCCACCATGATAAAAATAAAAATTGCAGAGCAAAGAGACCATTTGTACAGCTTTAGAGCAACGATTACACAAAACGTGATATGCCCAAACGAGTAAACGCTTGCCGCAATGCCAAAGTAGGCTGAGCGACATGCAGCATATATTGGCATTTAACATGTCTCGTAACCGTTATTTTTATTGTAAGCCCTCGCTGTCACACCTTTCCCTCCAGCACTCCCTTTACTGAAACGTGGCACTGTCTTTCCATTGGTGTCATGATGATAATGGTAATGGCAGCAGCAAGGCTGGTTAAAGCTTGCCTCTTTGATTCCTGTGAGTTTAGTGGTAAAGAATAAGCACGTGCATACGTACAGCTGTGCTGCAAAATTTAACATTTGTGATTTTTTGGAGAGCTAATTTGTGTTGGGAAATTTCAAAGATGTGCACCATTGTGGCCTAATAACTAGAGCATTGGTGAGGTTGAAGACGGTGTATTGGTATAGAAGCTTGAAGTTTAATTGCACAACAATTTGACGGGACACAAAGAGAAATACACACAGCAGAATGCTTTGCTGTGTGTGTTACACTTCTTTGTGTGCCGTTGAATTGTTGTGCGATCCAACTTAAAATAGAGCATTGGGCTTCTTTGGTGCAGGACCGAGGAAGTGTGAGCTATTCGACAACATGCCAGTGCCTTGCCACACAATTATGGAAGTCGGAAGGTTTGCAAACAAAGCTTTGCTTTCAAATCCACGTGCTCATGTAATACAAGCGCTGATTGAAAGAACCATCACACAAAAATAATGGTGAAATCAATGGCCTGTGAAAAGTGTAATTTGTATATAGACACTGTTGACATAATAGGTGCCATACCGGCCTCAAAATTGTACTGGACAGAGCAGTTTGTTTCCTATGTGAAGCACAACCTCCCATTACATGCTGTGCAAATAACCAAGCTCAGTTTGTTTTGACGTGCTACACAAAATTCAGTGTAATCTGTTTTTGATTCTAAAGAAGTGCCAAACACCACCTCTTATTCAAGGACGTCATGGGAATATTTGGCGAGACCTTTTTCAGCCCCTCATAATGGAAGTGTAGCCAGCCAGCTTTGCTTGGATGCCTTTATAGATTTCTGCTCCTGATCATTGTGTGCTATCAAGCTGCAGAAGTCTATGCAACTGGTGCAAGGCATTACGTGTTTCTATAGTCGGATACAACTTTAAGAGGCTGCGGAATCTGCACTTTAAGGCAGGTGAACACAAGCCTGCACCAATGGGCACGCACCCTAGACTGACATCGTGCCGCTGGACAGACTAATACCTGCTCGTTGGAGAGGGACTATTTCTTTAGACGTGTAGGCAATCGGCTGCTGCGCTTTGGTCATCTGGGTGGGGCCTCTCCTGTCTTCTGAAGTTTCATCCGACTGTAAAGGATGCTGCTTTTCATACAACACAAAAGGACAAAGTGTACAATTATTTGGCCTATGAAATGGATACATCAGAAGTGTGCTATGCAAGGGCTTAAGATGTGTGAAATATGGTATATGCAATTATAAGACAATGTTAAAGAATATGTGGTATCGAACATGCATGTAATGGCACATTTGAATCGGGGAGTGTTGCAGTCATATGCACAGTCTATAGGTGATAGCATTATTAAGCTCCTGCTGTTTCCTGTCTTCATTGTGAATTACACACACCGTTCATCTTGTGGCTAATCAACACGCACTGTATTCTTGCACATAGAAAGAACAAACAGCACGATGGCGTGTATGCTGCACTAGTGTATTTTTTATTTACATGGTCCAAGAGTGGCACAGGTTGTCTTACGTTTTTGCCTATTTTGAAGGGACACCAAGTGCATGTTACAAGTCTCCTAATATGCACAGCACAATGTTTACTGCAATAATTTTATTCATGTTCTTAAATAATAAACGAAATATTAAACTGAAAGCTCCTTTATAAGGTGCCTTCTGTGGGCTCGACTGGAGAGCAGTGAGGGCACCGATACTGCTGTTCACCCAATAGCCCTCTGGACCTCTGCCACACTCTCAAGAGCACGTGCCTGGCGCTCGCCTACTGCCACCAGGTGGTTGAGTGCCTCCAGCAGCAGAATGTTTTGCTGCAAAAAAGTGTATTGGAATGAATCAGCCGCATACAAACCATTATTTACAAAGAAAAATGCTCGTTGCACTATTAGTACTAAGTGCCCTTAACTGTGGAAGCCTCTAGTGTAGTATGCATAATAAAACAATGCGTTGGGACAATGTTGCTTTATTTTTCATAACTGGGGTTTTCTTTTTCAGAGCCAATTGTCATGTTGATTAGTGTGCCAGCAGCTGAGGTGGCCCCGCACCTTCACGAGTCTCTACTGTCAGCACCACAAACCTATTTTTGTTCGCTGCAAAACAAATGCCTCACCCTACAATCCCGTCTTATACGAGCTGATTGCATCCTATGCCTACAAACATCATATTTTGTCCCATTACGCAATTTTCTACCATCCTCAGCTGTAGTTCTCTCTCCTTGACATCCATTCTGTCATGCTTATGTAATCACCTGATATGAATTGGCAACAAGTGATCGAATACGTGCATGGCCTGTCTGCCGATTCCTTTCTTTTTTTCTTAATCTCAACTAGCATATCAGTTACCACGGTTTACTACGCCACTATCTTCCTGCCTTAATGCTATCTCCAACAATTTTTGTTACTTCGCTTTCTGCACAGTCCTTGACATCTCAAGTTTCTTTGTTAACCTCCAGGTTTATGTCCCATATTGCATAACCGGTGGAATGCAATGATTGTAGACTTTTTTCAAGGATATCGGTAACGTGGCGATCACGATTCGGTAATGCCTTCCATGTGCTGTTCAACCCATGAAATCTTTTTATAAGTTTCCTGCTTTATATCAGTACTTGCTATTGATATTTCACTTGGATAAAGATACTGTGCCATAAATTTTGCTGGCTTAATTTCACTCATGAATTTCTGTTATCTCACCAAGTTAGTGAAGGTTACCTTCATCTTTTCCATATTTTCGCGGGCCCACTTGCATATAAAAGCACGAACACTAATTGGTTCTCAATGCCTTCTTTAAACTGCTGGACATTCAGTTCGTTACTACGAAAGTGACTCAATCCGTGCACTCTTATTATGCTAAATATGAAACAGTAGAAATATACTTATCTGCAGTTTGTCGATGTCTCCTTCACTGTGTTGGTAGCGAGATCCATCGTCGGTACCACCTCCTTGTCGCATCGTAGCTATATAGGATGTCTGCCTTTTGCCCACACTATGTAATGTTCGTGACGCTCGCAGTCACGCAGAGTGGAGGAACTCAGCGCACTCGCAGAAGCAGCACCTGACAAGTTGTTTCTTCAGCACTTCGCCGTGAACAGTAGGTGCGCGTTGCGATCTGTAAAATCGCCGAAGCTATTGGCAGTCTTACCGGGTGCACGGGAAGATTGCCCACGGAGGAACAGAACTATCCAAGAAATAGTGGCCATCGTCGAGCCTGATCACTACGTCGCGCACTGCAAGCTCGTTGTACGGGTTTGTTTACACTGGGCCTCTCTGATGCTTAGCCGCCATGCTTGCCCGGTGAATGGATGTGAACGGCACTGCAGCGTTCCCTCGTGGTATAATGCCAAGCGTACTAAATTACAAATTAGTCTAAGACGCATTGAGTGCACATCTCGTAAGCTTCAAAATGCTTCTAAACCACGTTAAAGTAACTAATAATATTGTACTAAATGCATTTGTTTTACAACTTGCTTCTGCATGTAATGCACTCGGTGGAACGACAAACAAGTGAAAGAAGGCACGACCATGCACCGACGGTATGATCACGTGAGCCCCAGTTTGTCGACCGCCCAGAAGGCAACGCCCAAGGAATGATAGCCAGCCAGAGTGAATCTAGATAAACCAATGAAACTGGAGGCTTGTCGAAAGATAAACTGTGTCTCGGTACCATTCGTGCTTTCATCTTGGGGTGTCGCCAGAGCTCGTGAAGATCCCGAGTTTCGCCAAACTCGGCGCATCCTGCATAGCACCCATGGTCGTTAATTTTTTGTTATCTCAGCAAAATTTGTAACGTCGATAACCTACGTCGGACGCTGACAATCTAAAATTGTCATTAACACGCCAGTCCGCAGCAACATTATTTTCTGTCCGCAGCGTATGCCGTGTCACCGAGGGGGCTTTATGCCCGTGTACGATAGAAGCCTTGCACTACTTGTGAAATTGAGTTGGTTGGTTATACCAGGTTATACAGGGTGCCCCAACTATCATGCACGAAGATATAAAGATGTGCAAATGCAATGTGGCTGTACAGAACCAAGATAATGTTGTTTGCCGTCGCTAGGAGATACTGAGATTATTTTCTGCATTCCACCTAATTACATAATTAGATCTGAATTAATTAATCAACTTCCAAAACATTATAATCCAATTAAAAGTGTCAATGCGAAAATTGTAGAGACATGGAAAACTCCCGATACAGCATTCTGTTGCTCAGTACGTGCTACATGAAAGCTTTTTTCGAAGGTTAAAGAAGCCTGCGAATACACGCAAAGTGCCTCGAGCGGTCAGTCGCGCGACAATCTAGGGTCTGTTCGCAGGCTTCGCTCACGCTCGGAAAAAAACTTTCATGTAGCACGAAGTGAGCTACAGAAAGCTGCATCGGTAGTTTTCAGTGTTTCTCTACAATTTTGTGATTGGCACGTTTAATTCGAATCATAATATATGAGACGTTGATTAATTCAGACTAATTATGGAATCAGGCGGAATGCAGAAAATCTGAGTATCTCCAAGCGACGGCACATAACATTACCTTGGTTCTGTCCAGATATGTGGCGTTTGCATATTTTTAAAGTTTGGTGCGTGATAGTTTGGACACCCTGTGTGTGTGTGTGTGTGTGTGTGTGTGCGTGTGTGTATATATATATATATATATATATATATATATATATATGTAGGTGAGACGTCAAGCTTGTTGGTTGATATGAATTTATTGTAGTCTTGAACACAAGGAAATGGCAGGCATATGATAACCAGAAAGAAGTTCGGTTTGCCACTTTGCAGTCGGTAGTCAGGAAAATGATTTACAAGGTGCAGGAAGGGAAGAAGATATTGAACAGCGAAACGCAATCGTCGTACTTTCTGAGGCGGCATACCTTTACAGAAAGCGCAGGGGAAGAAAAATAGCGCGGTTTTATGCATATGCGGCGTTATAAATAGCTAAATGGACAGCCAAAATCATACACAAGGGCGAAAATATATGCGTATGATGACAATGAGGTGCACGGGCAATGAGCAAACGAGAAGTGAACTACGTATTTAATAGTGTTATTCTTTCGAAGCACTCGTCAAATGCTGAATGTCCTTACCGACATGCACATGTGTGCGTGTGTCAAAACGCATGCGAGCAATTTCACGCAGAGAGTGTCCTAGCATTAGTATTGTATGAAACTCTATGGTTTCACGTAACGAAGAAAAAGCGTTTAAACATACCCTTCGAAATATGGCGATGCGAGCTGTGGCAAATTTGGGAGGTTATTACATAAATGATTAACCCATAAATGCAATACTTAAACCACTCTAATCAATAAGCAAGTATGTGAGGAGTCCTCAGTGCATTGTACAACTAGGAAGACCTTGCAGGTGCCATAGTAAATTTTGTCATTATTTCTTTTAATGTTTCGTAAGCGAGCGGTAAGGGCAAGAGTAGAGAAACGTACAGGGTCCAGAATATATCTCGCTTCGCGCGTTCCAAAAATGGTTTTACGCTCACCGCTGCACTGTTCTTGCTCAAATATTGCAGAGCGATCGCATTTTTGCATCAACTGCGTTTAGTATAACACTTGGCACAGTTAATTGCCTGGTTTGTAGGAAAAAAATGCAAAATTGCCTGCGTTTATGGGGATGCAAGCTGCTGCCGGCGACACGCAAGCATAAACTTGTTTCGACGCCTGCCGTCAGCTGCAGAAAGCAGCGTTTCCGGAGGGGCTGCCACGTGTTTCCCGCTCCTGGAACAGGCGGCTTCCCTCCCTGAAACGCTGCTTTCTGCAACTGACGGCAGGCGGCGAAACAAGTTTATGTTTGTCGCGTCGCGGCTGCCTCTTGTGTTTTCATACGCGCATGCAAATTTGTATAGTTTTCTTAAAAAGTAGTGAATTAACTGTATCAAGTGTTATACTAAACGAAGTCGACACCAAAATGCGATCGCCCTGCAAAATTTTAGCAAGTACAGTACAACGGTGAGCGCAAAATCTTTTTGAGAACGTATACAGCGAAACATTCAGGACCCCGTACATCAAGGCAGGGTTGAAGCAACGTTGGGTTGAAGGGTGTCCATTCATGTGGCGTCGTAGACGGGTGAAGACAAAGTTGTAGCCGAAGCCGTGTAGGGTGTGTGCTGTAGCACTGTCTCGTCTGGTTGTGGTGTAGCGTGCGAACTCTACAATGCTTGCGTATGTCAAATATCACGACAATTATCGAGCTGTACTACCTGTGCGGCTCATCAAATCTTTTGAGCCGGAAGATGAGCGAGATTTCTCGAAAACAACTGAACTTCAAGCGCACTGGTGCGGTGAAGATGGGAGCACAGAAGGATATTACCCGGCCTTTGTTCATGCCCTCGCAGGTGAGTAAGCCTTGCTTGCAGATGTTTATATTATTACATTGCGCAGTTTTTTGGTCTTATGAAGTTTCCATCGATACTCGGCTGCCCATATTTAGCTTTTTTTGTTCCACATGGCAGGGCTGTTATCTTTACCAAAAGTTGCGAAGCTTGCGAGAACCACCGCAGGGATTGGTAAAGGGGTCCAGTAGATATTTTGTTCGAAAGCGGCAGTGTAGTACCTCATTCTTATGGGATTAAGGAGCGCCTGACGTGCAAGAGAGGTGTTAGCATCGTACCAGAAGGCATTAACGTATTACCTTTGCACTGCGGTATTGTGTGCTTGCGCCGACGTCGCGCAATCTCGCGTAACCTCAACAGATGGACGTGCCTATCTTTTGGGACGTGCCCAGCCTATTTCTGCTTTTCATGAAATCGCTGCTTTCTCATGTGGTTATGCATACGTGGACAGTTGGGCGAAACGACTGTCAGAGGAATTTCATTCTGCATGTCCAGGACTTCCGCGTCAATGCCTTATTCCTGAGCGTTAAGATTGTTGCAAACAGGTCTCAGGATATGTTTTCAACAAAACTTTTTCTATTTATCTTTCATATTTCATTGTTTTGCATTATTTAGCCTTGGGATCTTTCTCTGCCTGACAATTCTTTGTCATGATTGTCCGAGTTAATGCTAGTTACTGCTAAGCGGGTCAAGGCCTGGTGATATGTACAATTTTTCCTAAGTATGGACAGCTGGGCCAGTTGGTTGTGTTTGCCATTTGAAACATCGTTCCAGCGCAAAATTAAACACGAACGAGAAGAGAAGGACAACACGAACGCCGGCGTGCTTTTCCTGCTTCGTGCTGTTTATGAATAACCACAATTCAGGCTAACTTGTTGACAGATCTTTGGTGACCTGTATGAACACTGAAAATAGATTGCTGCTTTTCAGACTACTGACTTCGCTTGAAGTTCAGGAGACTGTACTGGAAAGTTACGAGGCAATCAGCAGTAATTTTGTTCTCTTCCTTTTGTTATCCTAATAATTTACAAACAACTACAACAACTTAATTGGTACTATTTAGAGTGAGGAAAATGCGAACAGTGGGGTCATGTGGCACAAGCATAGTTATGATTCGTTGTTCCTCCTGCATCATTGCTGCTCTTGCACTGCGAATGTATTCCTGGTGCTATGAAACTTGGAGCTCTTTGATTGTGGGAGCAAAAGCAGTGATGAAGGTTAGGAAACAGGGCATGTGCGAGCCATATCACGCAGCACGAGTGGTGACAGTTGTATGCACTCTAACTATATTGGCAAGTGAAAATGGCATTGCTGAACTGGGAAATGTAAAACGAGCATTGAACAAAGCAGTAGTGTAAACAGCCATGCACAATGACTGGCCAGCGGCATGCTCTTTCCCTACAGGTACGCTTCGGCCACACATTTTGTTCTTTCAATTTCATTTGACCTCGATTATACATTACAGTCTGCAAAAAAGAGTTGAAAAGCACAGTGGCCGTTAGTCTCTGCAACCATTTGGGTAATCATGGAATATGGGTGAAAGAAAGGTAGTTCAAGGAAATTGTCATAAATATAATTGTGGCCAGCTGATTGCAGTGCGATTCTTAAATTTTCAATTAGGTTGTACATCTATGTGTAGCTGCATGCATTTGATGTTGGCTGTTGACTGCAGTTAAATGTGACCAGTGAACTGTGGTGCTCTTTTGGTTTTAGACACTCTGGAAGCCCTGAACGCCAAATTAAAAAGAATGAGGGAACCTTTTCCCCGCTTAATTAAGGTTGAAGATAAGCTGGGACCTCGCAAGCAAAGGGTGAGTATTTCTGAGCACTAG